>NC_133121.1:68737570-69052001 GCF_033568475.1 Henckelia pumila
CAATTCAAAAGGATTTTTGTTGGAATTTCCGGTTCACCTTTCCCCTAATTGAACTGGACGATTGAAACTCAATTTATCTTTATAAATTTGACAGAATTTCCTGTAACATTGACACTCTCTCTCGAGGTTATGCCAAACTAATCAAATCAATGAAGTAATTAAATCTCTTTAATTATTTATCATGACCGATTGCTTTGCGTTCTATGAATTCTACAATTTCAACCTGGTGGTCTACGGCTATCAACATGTACTAAATACCATATCTCTATGCATATTTTAAGTCCACGGATTCTATCATTCGTCCTAATTAGGAATCTATCTCTCGATAGCAATTCACAATTTACGAATCTATGTTAAAGGTAGCTAAACATCAACATAGAAAGAAAAACATGATGAACTCAATTATAAACATAAATCAAATCTCAATACGTCCAATGATTCAATCACACTAAAGTGTTTCGGGGTTAGGATCCCCTCGATTCCAACAAAATAAATACTTAGATACTGAAATTCATTACAAAAATTCAATCTTCAAAAAGGGTTTAATCATAACAATTCAGAAAAGGAAGAAAAGAAAAACTCCCAACGGAGAATAGAATTCTTCAAGCGTTCAGCCGCCGGTAGCCCTCTGATGTGCGTCAAAAAGTAACCCTCAAAACTAATTAAATAATTGTATTTATATTATCACACAATCCTTCCCCAAATAAACTCTAAAAATAAATAAATAACTTAAATCTGCGCGTCGCGCCCGAGCGGTAGAAAATTACCGCGCAGGCGCCTCGAAACTCTGCCACCTACTGTTTCCAAAAATCGTGACCGCGCCCGCGCGGTAGAAAATGACCGCCCGTGCGCCTCGCTTTAATCAAGCTACTGTCTTTCTCAACCGTGACTGCGCCCGCGCGGTAGAAAATAACAGCCCGCGCACGCCTTGCTTTTTCCAGAAATGTGACTTTCTTCTTATGCTCTCCTCACGGCCTCCATTGTGCATCGCCTTCTCACCGAGTATCAGCATTTCATGGTGAATCCCTGGCATATAAATAAATAAACCAGAGGAGTGACAAAAAAAACAAAAAAAAAAAAAACGAAACAAGAATGAAAAAAAAACAGACACAACGTAAACAAAACGAATGCAAAACAAACGCAAAACAAAGCAAAATAACACACAAAAACGACTCCTATCAGATGATCTCTAAAGTTACTCCCTCTATATCCGATCGAATAATGAAACGGAATCTGTTGAAGAAATTTGGATTTAAATAGACTCCAAGAGATGATCTTACCTTGATTCTCCAATGCTTTCTTTTTCAAAATCCACCAACTTTTTGCAATACCTTGTAGTTGATACATCACTAACCGGATTCGACGGTCATCAGTGTATCCCAAAGAATCAAATAACTGATCGATTTCCTCTAACCAGCCTTCACATCCAACGGCATTTTTAGTACTCTTCATAGTAGGTGGGTTAAAAGACTGAAACCTCATCAGTAACGATTCCATCGATGTCGGAGTGACATCCATCAATTCAGTGGCAGTACAATTCTATTCAATTAGGGTTTGCTGCTGAATGTTTCCAGTTCAATATTCATCGAGGAAACATATCTCATATTCAATCAAACCAGGACACAAATATCTCAATTTCATTAATTTTGTGTCCATAATCTCTATTCAAAAAATTTCATTCCATCTCAGGAATATTCAAATCCGCATTTCTAATATAACATGCTTTATTATTAAAAAAATAGTCTTGCTTCGTAATTTAAATCACAAAATCGTGTAATTCAAATAATTCAAATAATTTCCAAATAATAAAGCATGCTAGCATTAAATTCAAATAATCAATAAAGAATTCAATCACATGCGAGAAGAATTAAATCAAGCAGACTCGATCTACCCCGCTCACTTATAATACAGTCCAAGAACTTATCACTCTGATACCACTTAATGTGAGCACCTTGATTTTAATCATCTAATCAAAATAAATCATTTAAATAATCCACAGAGAGTCCGGAAAAAAGGTAAGAAATATTTTTTTTTAAAGGCATGCACGGACCCCATGCACCCTCCGTGCCTGGGTCCGTGCATTAATCTATAGCCAAGGGTTCGAAGGCCACAAAATACACGAACCCCATACACACCTCCATGCATAGGTTCGTGCACCAAAAATGCACTAAAAACCCAACTCTCTATTTTGGGCACGGACTCCGTGCACCCTCCATGCCCGGGTCCGTGCTTAGATTTTCAAAGACAAGATTTTCCAACCTCGGACCGAACCCATCCGGACCCATGCACGGACCAATGCACGGGTCCGTGCATGAACAATTATCGAACCAATCCAAAATGCGAAGGTACACGGACCCCCACACGGATGTGGCACGGGGTCCGTGCCCTGCTACACCAGCAAAATAAAAGACAGGTAGCAGAACGCACAACTCCATTCTAACTCAAATATACATAATTCAACATGCATAATCCCATACAACTCGTATCAAAAGAGTACAGTATAGTTCTAAGGTTGTACAATAATCGAACTAGTAGAACATGCATCAATTCTAAGTTCTACAAATAAAAATAAAATGAGTACAACGAGTTCGAATACAAAGTTCGACTTCTAAACCAAGTCCTCACTTCTAGCATTCCCAACTCGATCTAGTCATGTTGAATCTGACTTGAACATGCCCCACATGTTGCCAAGCACACATACAAAGACAAGACAACAGTCGGATAATCCGGTTAGAATAACATTCCCAGTAAAAGAGACATAACAAGTAATCCACGTAATATATCGAATCCTGATATACATAGCAACGAGACAAGAAACTCAAGTAGTATATCAACAACTCAATTCGAAATGCAATAAAATGCAATGCATGTCTCCAGGGTTCGAGATTGTCTAAAATCGGACAATCAAAGGGAATTTTGTTACTTAGATTTGGGATCCCGAGGCTAAGATATCACCACAACTCACCGACTCTCCCGATCAAGATGAATGCGGCATATCTCGCTCCTCCTTTGGAGAATCTATAAGGAGAATTCAGACTTTGGGAGACGTCAGCATCCCATGTTCTCGCTTATAGTCCCCTAAACGTCTAATTCGATGTGTAATCAAGTAATTTGGCTCAAGATAAATGCATATGAAAAATCTAAACACATTCAAATAATTCAACTAATGCATGAAATCAAACAAAACAAGTAATCGTGCATGTATGTGATTTAGGGACTCGAGATTCACTCTAAACTTGAGTATTCGTCCCTTTTCAATTCGATGTCATCTATTACCTTTTCTTTGATTCGATGAAGCTTCAATCTGGACAAGCTACAAGAACAAGAATTCTAATCAGAATCCATATAATCGTAATTCAACGATTAAAGTCAAATCATTACCAATTCTCAATCAACTCTTCGACGCTTCTAATTCTGTGAACTCTGAACTCAATCTTCTTCAGTCCAATCTGTACGGAGATAAAAAGAACTCAATAACAACCAATCAACCCCAAATCAAATCCGAAATTTAATCAAACTCTCCAATTTCTGAAAATCTCAAACCGACGGCATAACGGCTATATATTCGACTAACCGGAAATACAAACATCAATATAACAATTCCAAAAACTCACAAAAACAAGAGTCCATCAAATTAAATCCAATTCCAACAATTCTCAAAACCCAAATTATCGAATTAAGCCTAAAAATTCATAACAAATCCGAACAAAGTTATTTTTCCGATCCTATTTCAAATATACGATCTATGCTAGCTCAAGAAAAACATATCCGAAAATCATCAAATTCTAACAACCCCTCAAAATCGAGACATGTTGAAACGTAAGAAAACTTAATGTAGAACGGAGCTCTTGCAGCCGTGATCGCGAATATACCTTCAGATTGAAATTCTAACGGACGGATCGAGCACAAAGTGAAATCAAAAATCTCAAAGGGGGGTTAATGGCGTTTAGGCGTGATGGAGAAGAAGAGGAAGAAGAAAGCTTGCCACCTACAGGCCTCTCACTCCTTTAAATATCAAAGAATAAGTCAAATTGGGAAAATTTCACTTTGGTCCCCGAATTCTTCAAAAATTTCAATTCGGTCCCTAATCAAATACCAATTAAATCCACAAATTTCCTAATCTCCGATTATCAGCCTTAATCTCTTAAAATCTCGATTAAGCTAATTTTGGGACATTACACAAGCCAATATTTATCATATCACTAAAAATGATCTAAAGTCTTAACTAAGCTAGTAGATATTCCCAAATTCTAATAGGGATCTCGGACTATACCTACGTCCGTCGTTAGTCCTTCGATGTCAAATGCCCCAACAATTGGGCACGGCCCCGCTACTACTCCAAAAGTACCTCGCTGTTGCCCGACCGTCGATCAGATTCATGGAAATGTCCAAAGAACACCAAGTTAGAGAGGAAAGATTTGTGAATTTGCAAGATTTCTTAATCTCGGATGGCCTATTTATTGGCATAGTTCAGACCTTCCGAAGTGTGCAGGCATTCCACATTCCAATTTTCTTTGATCAGAAGATCCTACTCTTCGGACGTTCCGATCTTATTCATGTAACAACGTGTCTTGTGCATCTTGACACTTAAGTAGGAGCCTGAGTTCGGACATTACAATCCCTAGTTCGGATCTTCTGAACTCCCAAGTGCCCATGTGTGGTTGACACCTCATATAGTGTATGGCCTAACACTGATCTCCCTTAGCTTCCGAACTCAACAATGGTCACTTTGGTGCTTCCGAACAAGATTTTGGACCTTCCGAACTCTTCGGTGGTTCTTAAATATTATTATCTGAATTTTGACTCAATTAAACACTTGGTTAATTTGGATAATGATCCCTTAATCATGCTTTTCCATTTAATCTTCTAAAATGGGTTGCAAGTTACTAGAGGTATTGCGACTGGTTCCTTGACATGAGCTTCTTTAGTCTATTCTTCAAAATTTTCTGAAGAACCATCGTCGTCTTTAAGGCCTAAGAAGATGGCTTCATCCTTATTAAAGGTCGGTTCCTCTTCTTCACCTTCTTCAACTGTCCCCATGGATTCAAACTTGGAATGAGCTTCTTGAAATAAATATCCATATACCCGTCTGTGGGATATTTGTCCATTTCAAAAGCCACTATTATTTCATTCACCTATTGAGCAGCTATGTTGGCACCGTGCTCCAATCATTGAAGCACATCGAATTCATGTGAAGTTGTTTGACTTGTCTTGTAAAATTTCTCACTGCGCTTGAATATGATGAGCCTTAAAGGGTTTCACATAGCTGGTAATCTACCAAAGTGCGCCTGCCTAAAGCAACTTCATTGTCATCTATATCAGTGCATAAGAACATATTGTTCTCATTTTTGGCGATCTTTCCCAGATATTTTTCATTCATAATTTGATAGAAATGGCTCTCTATTTGGTAGAGAACCCATTGATCGAACTCCCTAAGCCTCAGGTTTACAGCTCTTAGTACTTGAGATAGGGTGAGGTTGATCTCAAGTTCTTCTGCAGAGAGAAGCTTGAGGGAGGAACCATCTTTCCCTTCCCGTTATCCTTAGGGTCCAAATCAGGAACCATGGCAGTAAATGAGGGCGCAATACCTTCTTTGATAACCATACCACTTGCCGGTCGAGTGATGGTAATAGTTGGAATAGAGGGAGCAGTGGATTTCTTCTCAATCAGTGGTGGTTGAGAGACTTTCTCCGATTGATATGCAGAAGAAACAACAGGTTCCAATTGACCGGTGTTTGTTATGCCTGTTGAGAAACCTCAGAGAGTGGTTGCAGTTTCTTTTTCTTGGGTTCTGCCACCTTGTACTTTTTTTGCATCCTTAGTCTTTTGGACTTTCTCATTGGCAGGTGAGGGAGAGCGAAAAACTTGGTAAAGAGGAGCATTATATAGTCCCTCTTCAGAGTCAGAGTGGTACACCGTTTTTCTCTTAATCAGTTCCTTGTTTGTTGCCTTCTTGGTGTCTTGAACTTCTTTCTCAGTTTCAAGATCAAGATTGAGATCTGTGAGATCTCAGTAGAGGCATCATTGGCTTTCAGAAACTTATGGATGTTAGCAGCATTGATCCACTTAGTATAGATGCATGGTAACACTAAAATTAACTCCAAGAAAACCTAAGATATGGAAAATTTGTAGTGCATAGCCTTCTGACTGACCCTTTCCACGGGTCATCTCACACAGTGTCCCATACAAAATATTTGACCAGTTCACCAAGATTGTAGAATAAATAGCAGCCATATATTTGAATTTCTCCTATGTAATCCTCTCATACGAGCCTGACCAGGCTAGATGATTTTTGGCCACAATGTTAGCCAACAGGCGAAAGTAAATCTTCAAGTTAATCTTGTGACCTGAAATATTGAGTGGATGTCCATCCAAAATGAACTCAGTAGCCCATTTTCTAGCATTCCCATCTGTAAGATCAGAAAATTTTGTCAAACCTATTGCAGGCAACTCGAAGGTTTTTGCAAAGTACTTTTGATCAAAGGTGTAGTTGTTCCATTGATGGTGAATCACACCTTGCCATGATTCGGATGAGTAGAAGCAAAGAATTGCTTGACCATGTGCAGATTTAATACAGAACCATGGGCCAAAAACTTCTTCGATCCTGATGCTTCTATCTTGGTGAAGATGGTCGTGATTCATGGTGAGTTCTGAGAACGATTGAACAAACAGGTGAAAGAACCAAAGGTTTGAAAGAAGAGAATATGCAGAAAGCTTGAGAGTAAATATGAGAGCGTAAAAAGAACAAAATCAAAGAGATGACTATATATGATTCGGCGGGATAAGCACAACCAGATGCGCGTATGTACGGTTGTGGTTTTAATTGGAAAATTTTGGAAAAGAGCGCCCAGCCGGTTATTAAATAACCGCATGCTTAATGAAATTAATCACCTGATTTAAATATAAACAAAAATTTTGCAGGTAATTAATGAATCATTTAAACGATTTTCCCTCTAATCATGATTAACTATATTAATGAAGGTGACCTATGTCAGCGGGTGGATAAAGTCAAGCCTTTACATAGCGTCTGTTAGGATCGAATATGTGTGTAGAGAGGGGGGGGGGGGGGGAATACACATTTAAAATATTTCAAAATATTTTCCAAAAATTCTCGCAAGAAGTCTTAATAATGTTAATTATCAAGACTATTTTCGTTATACTCAAAAGCAGTTTGGACAACTAGAATTGTGCGGATAAACAGTCCAAGTTCCTTTGTGATATATATATATATATATATGATGAAAATAACTTGTGCAGATGAAGTAAATGAAACAATATTTTATGGAAGTTCGAAGCAAACTGCTTCTACGTCTCCCCTTCTTTCATTTAGAAAGAAATTCACTAGAAGACTTTGGTTTATACACTCATTTGTATACAACCCACTTCAATCATATGACTTATCCTTTTCCTAGATATAAACTCCTAGTACACCACACAAAATAAGACAAAAAGTCTTATCAGCAACGAATGAAACAAATTGGGGTTTTAATGAATCCGTAGATTCAATCTGTTGAGCAACTCTTATTTCAACACTTCTATGAATTAGCAGTTGAGAGTTGTCCTATGCCCTTGATAATCCTTTGAGATGATCTGATGATTGGCTTGTATACGTGGGCTTGGTGAGCAAGTGAGATATGTAAATTCAAAGTTTTTCGAGAGATAGATTTCTTGTGTTCTTTTTGTATTTATTCACTAACTCTTTTCTGAAACTTTCTCTCTAATATATATAGTCATTTTTTTTGTAATGTTCTTCTTGATGACTTAGATTTTCTCTCTGAACTATCTTGTTATAGTTTTGAGAGTCTTTAAATGTCTTCATAAATATGAGACGAGATCCAAGAAGGACGAGAATTAATACTTGCGGCTATTTAATATAGTCAATAAATTCTCTCTTGGAAATCTTCAAATATAACGAAGAGTCTTCTTGAGCAGAGGAAAATCCTTTAAGCTTTGAGCAGTCCAAATAGTCATTTGAGTAGTTCAGGCATTTCGAAGATTATTTTGAGCAATTCAGGTAGTTTGAAGATTATTTTGAGCAGTTCAAGATCTTTTACCTATTTTAAAAAACTTGGCAGTTCAATTTGTAATCACCAAATCTAAGGGTCCAACAGAGTCACTCGACCGGTTGGATAGTGACTCTATGTACCGGGCGACAATTGTATTATCTCACCTGACACAATGGTTTCTTCATTATGGAAGAAATAATTACCCCTAAGAACAAGCATTATGAAAATTATACCAAACCAAGAATATTTCGAAATTCAGAAAACTTAGCATCTGGTAGAGATTTGGTGAAGATTTCTGCTGCTTGTTGATCGGTCGATATGCATTCCAACTTGATTTCCTTCTTTATGACATGATCCCTTATGAAGCGATGTATAATATCGATATGATTTGTTCTTTAATACATCAAGGGATTGTAAGTAATAATAATATCAATTGTGTTGTCACGGAAGATAGGAGCTTCACTCGACACCGGATCCCATAATCTCTGAAGAGTTGTTGAATTCACATTATTTGAGCACAACAAATTCCACATGCAATGTATTCTGATTCAGCGATTGATGTAGCTATGGAGGTCTGCTTCTTGCTAAACCAAGAGATCAATATGTCCCCGAGAAATCAACATGATCCATTGATAATTTTCATGTCTATCTTGCAACTTGCATAATATGCATCTGATTATCCAATGAGGTTAAAACTTGAGCCTTTTGGATACCAAAGACCAAAATTAATAGTGTCCTTAAGGTATTTAAGAGTACTTTTAGCTGTAGTATAGTTGGATCATTTGGGTACAACTTGCAATCTAGCACATAGGCAAGCTGCAAACACGATGTCTGATCGACTAGCAGTTAAATATAACAAAAATCCTATAATACCACTATACATTGTTGCCTCGAATGGTGTTCCCACTTCATCTTTATCAAGATTAAGTGATGCACTCATGGGGGTTGTTGCTGTAGAGCAGTTCTCCATGCCAAATTTCTTGATGAGCTCATTGGTATACTTGGAATGGTTAATGAAAATCCCCTTTTTGAGTTCCTTGATTATAGTACAAGGAAGAAATTTAGATCTCCCATCATACTCATTTCAAACTTTTCCTGAATTATCTTAGAGAATTTCTCACATAATTTGGGGTTAATTGACCCAAAAATGATATCATCAACATATATTTGCACAGGCAAAATATGATCCCTTTTTGTGAATTTGAACAAGGTCTTATTGACGATTCATAGTACAAAATCATGGTCGAGTAAAAATGTCAAAAGAGTATCATATCATGCAAGAGGTGCTTGCTTTAAGCCATATAAAACTTTATTTAGTTTGAAAACATAACTAGGATGAGTTGGATTGACAAAACCTAGAGGTTGTTAAACATAAAATTCTTCTTGCAGCAAGCCATTGAGAAATGTTGTCTTCACATCCATTTGATAAACTTTAAAGTCTTTGAAAGCAGCATATGCAAGAAAGATTTGGATGACTTCAAGTTTTGCAACTGGTGCAAATGGCTCTTCAAAAACAATTCCTTCTTCTTGGTGATATCCTTGAGCCACCAGCCGAGCTTTGTTTCTCACCATTGTTCCATTCCCATCCAGCCATGTTTCTAAACACCCATCTAGTCCCTATAATGTTTTATCTTTCGGGCGAGCTACTAAATGCCAAACTTTTTGGAGCTTAAACTGGTTGAGTTCTTCTTTCATAGCTTCTATCCAGCTGACATCTTCTAATGCTTCATCAATCTTATAGGTTGTAGCTGTGAGATAAATTCTGCATGTAAGAACACATCAAGTGTTTGTCTCCTAGTTCTAAGAGGAGTAGTATGTTTATATACCACCAGATCAGGTAGATAAATCTTATTCGACTAGAGACAAGGTCCATAAAGATCTGGATCTTTTTGAGTTTGAGCTTCTGCATCAGGAATGATGACACCTTCATCTCTCGGGACAACATTCTCCTTGACTGGTTTCAATGGATCTCGCCTGATAAGATTTACTTTATTGAAGGGAGGTTCCTCGGAGTGTCTCTTGATCTCAATATCACTGGCACTTTCATATATGATATTTGTATTCTCCAATCTATGACTTAAGTCAGCTACGTTCACTTGTTCTTGCGATGCACATATAACAGATTCATCAAAAACAACATGAACAGTTAGGGACTTATTCTTAAAGACTCTATAAGATTGACTGACCAATGAATAGCCAATAAACATTCCTTCACCAGCTTTATCATCGAAGGCAAATAAGTGATATTTCCCATTGTTATGGATAAAATACTTGCAACCAAAGATTTTGAAGTAAGAAATGTCTGGTTTCATGCCATTCTAGATCTCATAAGGAGTTTTGTTATGTCTCTTGTTAATCATAGTTCTCTTTTAAGTGTAACAAGCTATATTGACTGCTTTTTCCCAAAGTCATTGAGAAGTATTAGAATCAGCAATCATTGTTCTAGCGGCTTCTTTCAAAGTTCGATTCCTTCTTTCAGGAACACCCTTTTGTTGAGGATACCTAGAGAACTCATGTTCGATTCCCTAGTCATCTAGATAGGATCTAAGGTTTTTTATTGTAAATTCAGTACACCTTTCACTCCTTATCCTATCTATCATATAGGATTTCTCATTTTGCAAAAGTTTTAAAATTATGATCAGGTGAGATACTTTTTGATCTTGGAAAGATAGAAAAATTACCCATGTATAATGAGAGTAATCATCCACTATTACTAGGGTATATCTCATTCTCGATATTATATTCACTAGTATAGGACCAAAAATATCCATATGAAGTAAATCCAAGCATTTGGAAGAGGAAGTACATCCTCTATTTTTTATATTTGATCTCACCTTCTTGCCTAGCTAGCATGTGGAGAAAATTTTGTTTTTGACAAATATCCCTTGGTCAGTCCGGTCACCAAATCATGTTTACTAAAGTTTGCAATATATTTGAAATTCAAATGGTTCAATCGTTTGTTGGAAAACGCGGCTCTCAGATCAATCACGATTGATACCCGGTGCAGCGGAAGTTTAAAAATTTTATCATGGAACAATTCCATGGTGTGGGTATCAACCGTTTAACGATTAAATTATTGTGTGTGTAAAATTCAAATAACAATTAATTAAATTTTACCTTCAATCTCGCAACGAGATTACTGGACACCAACAGATTTTATCTGCTCTTGTTGTCTCTCCCTGGAACCGATGAACTCCTTCAATCAGGTCCACGAACAGAGGTTTAATCCCTCTGATAGATTGCACTAGAAAATCTATCAGAAGTTTTTCTGCGAAGAGAATAAACGAATCTGATTCGTTATTCCTTACTGCGATTCAAAATCACAGACCGGAAAATCTCGGGCAGAGTATGGGGAGGGTTCGGCCGAAACAATCTTTGAGAGAAACTAGGGTTTTCGATTTTTGCTCTCAAAAATTATGACCTGTTGTGTGTAATTTCTGTACTGCAATAACTTATTTATAATGCAGGCCACTAACACCTTAGGGCCCATTAGTCATAAGTCAGGGCCCGACAAGCAAAGCCCGCATGTTCAGAAATTAATATAAAATTCATCGTGACTCCGATTGATAAACCGATTTTACCAATGTGCACAGAAACCATTTCTGCACATTTTAAAGTCAAGATAAATTTTCCTGAATCCGAATTCAGTGGTTTCCAAAAATGTCCATCCCTATGTCATTTTAGGAAATCCTACTCCCTTACTCTTATTTAAGAAGTCCAACTCCTTAGTTCATTAAATTTAACTCTTTAAATTTAACTATCTCAACGGGGATTAAAACTCCATTACACTGTGTGACCCTCAATGGTTCAGGGATACAGCTAGCCGTGGGCTCACAACTCCTTGTGACTCGGAACAACACTTTCCGACTTGCCCAACGAATCATGGTAAAGCGCCTAGCAACATCGCCCCATGATTCCCTAGGTATCACTGATAGTGCCTACAAGAACCAGTAGATTTTGGTTAGCGTACAGTACGGTCCCTTCATCCATATATCCCGATCGAATCAACAACCATTGGTATATCGAGAGTCGCTCAAGATTCGATAACTATGCAATACATCTTGAAGATCAAATTAGTGACATCGCATGTGCTACTAAGAAACCATTTCTTAAATCACATCAAGTACTCTGGCCAGAGATTCGTCACACTAATATCTCCTCAGATCGCATAGGATATCCACACTCGCAAGTATGTGGTGAATCCTTGACAACAATGCATCGACTCCTATATGTGTCGTAACTGTACCCAATCTCGACACCTGATGACCCCCATAGAGTCGGTAAACGAGTCAAAGCACAGCACTAGCATATAGAGTCTCCATGATGTTTCAAGTCGTAAGGACTAATGGTGTACAACCAAAACCGCGGACTTTATCCACTCGATAAGTGATAACCACTTGGAAAGTCCGGATAGGGTAGTTCGATTATTCATCCTATGAATATCCATTTGCATGCTTCGAACATCTCTATGTTCCCTACCAATGAAACGTGGTACTCCGCATCGCAAATGCTAGTCTCAAACTCGAGCGATCCTTATCCTTATTATCGGACGGCTCAATCGACTAGGAACAGTTTAGAATATACAGTGACTATAAGATGTATTTCATGATAGACATCTCCATGTTCTACCACATCTTACATACACTATGGTATATTCAAGGTCTTTATCAAAACAACAATAGTATATCACAATATAACAATATGAAGTAATATAAAGTCATTGCCATAAAAGTGTAAATAATATTAAACAAAAGATTGTTTATACAAAGAGTCATCAAAGCTCATAGCCACACAGTTGGCTCACTGGGCACCCACTCTTACATCGTTTATGCCATAACCAATGGTTATCACTCTGAGCAACAAAACATGTGGGGGAGGAATTTGATCATCTTGCCAATTTATCTTATAAGTGTTTTTTTTCTCTTAATAATTAAACATAACATCACATTTACTAGATTTAACAGTGCATGTGTGTTGCTGAAATTCAACAATGTAACCATTATCACAAAGTTGACTAACATTAATCATGATGTAGCACATATTTTCAACTAGTAAGACATATTTAATGATAACATTACCGTGGTTAATCTTACCCCTACCCACGGTTTTAACTTTGGAGCTTTCACCGAAAGTGATTCTTGGTCCTTTGCTTTCAACTATCTCAGTCAAAAGTTATTTGTTTCTAGTCATGTGAAGTCAACAACCGCTATCCAGATACCATGTGGACTTCTCGACCGGTTTGGACTTGTGTACATGTAATAAAAGCAAATGAATTTTTGTACCCATATCTTGTTGGGTCCAGATTGGACTAGCCCTTTTGGGACCCATACTTGAATTACCCTTACGGGCATACCCGTGTGTCCAGAAACTTATGCGATCGAGGGACCCTGTGTGTGCTAACATGTTCTCGAGATCCAACCATGTGTTTTTTAGGCCTTTGATATTTGGTATTCAGTATGTATCATTCTTGAATATGCCTGCAATTAAAGTACTATCTTGGTTTCACCTTTTGAGCTCCTTGGCCGGATTGAAAAGGCTTACTCCTAGACTGGTTGAGACAGGACTGGTTCCTCTTTCCATTGTCATGTGGTCTTGCCCTAAGCCAGGTCTTTTCAGGTTCGGAGTCCTGAGGATCCACGTAACCCAATCCTCTATTCTTATCCTTATTTTCATAAAAAACTTTCTGAATTGCATTGATCTCTTGTCTATCATGTTCATATATCGTACTGGACCAGACAAATTTTATTGTACTAATATTTTTCTTGTCGAGATTCGATGGAGTACTTGTCTTAGTAGAGATGCAATCATGTGAATCAAAGCCTAAACCTGAATTTTCACTTGCTTTCTTTTGATTCTCATGCATCTTACTCAATGAAAAGGAAGACTGGTTCCAAGTGTTGATTGTTTTAAGAAACTTTTTATTCTCATTCATAGTAGCTTGGAATATTCTTCTCATTTTGTCATTCTCAGTGACTAGCAGACTTAGTTTCACCATAAGATTATTAAGTTCATTTTGCTGCATGCAGCTTGATTCACTTGACTTATCTATCAGGCTTACTTTCTTTGCCTTCACATCCTCGAATGACTTTGAGAGTTTCTGGTACTCTTTAGTCATTTCGTAAAGTGCGGTGACTCGCTCATCTAGTGCAAATTCTGAGAAACCAAAGTCAAATACCTCATTACTTCTTCCTCATCTTGTTCTGAGTTGGCCATCAAGCATTGCACTTTCCCCTCTTTGCAGTCACTAGAGGAGCTTTCTAAGATTGTTGACTCGGAGTCCGATTCTACCAATTTGCTATTGCTATCCTCAGCAACAAGTACTTATTGATCTCTTTTCTTCTTGAAGGATCTTTTCTCATCCTTCGACCATTTCTTCTCGACCAGTTTCTTGTCATTGTTTTTTGGCTAGTTGCAATATGTAATAAAATGGACTTCCTTGCCACATTTAAAATACGCAGGACCATCACCTATATGGTCATTTTTGTTATATGTTCTGTTAAATTTTGATTTATTTTTACGCATAAATTTACCAAACCTCTTAACAAATAGTGACATAGTCTCATTGCTCAATTGTTCAGCAGCTTGAGGCTTGAGGATTCTTCGACCGGTTGACATGGGACGGTCGCGATGAGTGCCTTGGGTGGCTGGGAGGTTGAGGGCTCTTATTATATTTGAATGCTCAATTCAAACTCATAGGACTTGATATTAACAAACAGGTCATACAACTCCAGTTTTCTTAGATATTTTGATTATCTAATGGCCATTGTTTTGATATCCCATTCCCTGAGCAAAGATATCATAACCTTCATAGAAATTTCTCGAATAGCATAGGTTTTACCAAGAGTAATAAGTTCACAGATGATACTACTAAATTGTTCGTCGAATTCAGCCATGGTTTCCCCTGGATTCATTTGGGCACTATCGAATTTCTGGATGACTACAATAAGATTGTTTTCATTTGTATGGTCATTTCCCTCGCACAATTGGGTGAGTTTTTCCCAGATATTTTGGCTATGGTGCAGATCTTAATTTTGTTAAACAAGGTCTTGTCCAAGTTCTTATAGAGTATTTCCTTGGCCACGTTGTATAGATTTGATTTATTTTTGTCCTCAGTAGTTCACTCCGACCGGTGCTTTCCCACCATCTGAGATTCACCGCTGGTTATAGCAACGACAATGTTAGCTTTAAGAATATTCATGGGACCATCTTTGATTACATACCACATGTCATCGTCTTGGGCAGAAAGATGTGTCTGCATACGTATTTTCCAATCATAATATTCTTCCTCAAAAAACATAAGGATCTTTTTGTAAGAATTCATGTTTGAGTATAAAAATGTCAGAGGTCGAGATAAAATCCTCTATGATACCACTTTTTGGGATCGGTTGTATGTGTAGTAGGGGTTGAATACACACTTCTTAAAATATTTTTCTGAAAATGACCAAAACTTGCGGTCGGTCAAGTAGGTGTTAGTCAAACTACACCAAATATCTCAACGCTTGAAAATGATCGAACAAGTAGTTAGGAAATAGTTTGAAAATTTTCAGTGAGTTTTTTTATACTCAACACAATAATACAATCAACAGATAACTAAATTCAATAATAAAAAACACAAGATATATGGATGTTCGAAGGCAAAATCCTTCTAGGTTTTCCCTTCATCCACTTAGGAAGGAATGTACTAGAAGAATTTGGTTTATACAACTATTGTATACAACTCACTATAACTTTAGGACTTATGCACTGAATAAATCTGAACTCCTAGTTAACACAAAGATAAGACCTCAAATCTTATGAACTCAACAATAAAGTAATACCAAGGATGTTTGAATCTTTTGATCCAAACAGACAAACTCTTCTATGAAGTCTTTTTGTATCTGAAGCAGCCGATTGAGATTGAGAAACCCTGAGTGATCCTTGAATGATCGGATATAATTCTTGTAAGCGAGGGTTGATTAAGAATTCGATAATGTGTCTTTCTTTAGTGCTCAAAATTACTAAGAATACAAGCTTGTAAGCGAGAATTCTTGGATAAAATAGATCAATTCTTGTGTTCTTTTGCTTGGTACATTCTCCATTTATAGCGTCTCTTGAATAAGTCCGTTCAACGTTCCACTGTAGACCTCATAAATGCAAGAGTTTTGTTGTCTTCGTCTTCCTTGGTAGATAGTACACTCTATTTAATGCGCGATTTGGACGGCTTCCAAATAAGGAAAACAAGGGCCATTGATAGCTTCTACACATACCCTTGGCTTGTGCATTTCTGGTAACTATCTGATTTCTTGATTCTTGATGGTTGTGCATTGATTTTCAACCGATTTCTCTGATAAAGTATCTGAATTATTTTGAAGTACATGAATCATGAATGAAGATATCTAACGATCGTTATTCAAAAATTTGTAATATTATAATCGATCGAGGTGAGTTATCTATAGTATGACCGGAAAAGTAGAATTTTTTGTCTGGGTAAGGCAATATTCTTGACCGGGTAAGGCATTGTGAAAGACTGCATCCGGTTGATAGCTTTAGCTATTTGAGTCCAGTTAAGATGGAAGGTCGAGTACCTGTTATTACAGTTAAAGACAGCTATTCTATTACAATGAATATTACTTTTTATCACATAAATAAGTGATCTAACATGTTCAAATTCATTTTTTAATTAAAAAAAATAAGAAATGCGATGAATTTAAAAGTTATATATATATGTGAATTTTTTTTAAAAATTATAAGTGAGATAAAAATTCGTTAAATAAGAAATGCTATTTGAAATATTTTAAAATGAGTAATAAATGAAGGATATTATTGTCGATTTTGTGTTATGAAATGTAAAATAGACTGCGCAAATATGCAATTAAAGAACGGTGGAATAAAATTAGTCATGAGGTAAACCAAAAGTAGTTGGTTGATTACTGTTTTAAATGGTATGATCTCTAATATTTCACACTGTATTTCAGGATTTGATACTTGCAGGAACTGAAGCAACCGCAATAACAGTTGAATGGATAATGGCAGAACTCATTCGCAACCCAGAGAAAATGGCTAAAGCAAGAAATGAGCTTCAGACCTTGATTGGCAGCGACAAACAAGTCCAGGAATCAGATATATCGCGCCTTCCCTACTTGAATGCCGTCGTCAAAGAGTCGATCAGGCTTCACCCCGTCGGCCCTCTACTGATACCTCACAAAGCTGAGGTCGATTTAGAAATGTGTGGATACTTAATACCTAAGAATGCAAACGTGATGGTGAATGTATGGGCTATTGGAAGAGATCCTAGAATATGGCATAATCCTGAAAGGTTCGAGCCCGAAAGATTTTTGGACGGTAAAATAGATTTTAAGGGCCATGATTTTGAGCTAATTCCTTTCGGCTCGGGCCGGAGAATTTGCCCTGGATTGCCGTTGGCTAATCGAACGGTGCATCTCGTTGTTGCGAACATGATACACAACTTCAATTGGAAACTCCAAGGGGAAAAGAAGCCTCAAGAACTGGACATGAATGACAAGTTTGCTTTCTCTTTGCATAAGGCACTGCCTCTCCAAGCCATTCCTATCCGGTTGTCATGAGTATAATGCTTAGTTTTATCTATATACATACCATACTCACTTTAATTATTGTGTGTTTTTTATCTTTGCGCTTGGGGCAATGACGCAGCTAGTGAGGTTCTAACCGAGGCGCGTCTATTGCTGGTTGAAAACAATTATTGTGTGTTTTATAATAAATTAATTACATAGTAGCTTGGTTTATATATACAAGCCTCTAACACACATTTGCATGTGTTTTTATAATAAATATTTACATCATGTGCCGCATGTATTACTAAATTTTTACTTTGTAAGTACTTAGTTTTGCCTTTGTATATTGTCTACATAAACAATGAGACATATAGTCTTGATAGATTATCTTTGATTCATTTTGTTTAGGAAGCATGGTGTGATCTTTTTTTTTTAAAAAAATATATAATTCATTTTTAGTTGGAATATATATTTATATATGTAAGAAAATGGGAGAGAGTTTAACAATAACGGATTCATCCGTGAGGAGAGTCCAGAATTAATGTCGGCAAAGCGACATTGAGATAGTGGTTGTGTCCACACACACGAACAACACCAGCTTGAACTCGTTCTCGAATGAAATAATAGTATAGTGCAACATGTTTAATGTGAGAGTGAAAAACATGACTTACACAAAGTTGAGTTGCTCCAACGATGTCACAATAAATTATCGGTGTATGAGGAATGTGAATGCCAAGTTAAGTGAAAAGTGAACATATTCAAATTCGTTCTATAGTGGTTGTAGCAACTGAACAATATTTTGCTTTGGTGGAATTAGATAGAGCAACCGTTCATTGTTTCTTAGAACTTCATGAAATAAGATCTTTTTGAAAAAAATACATCTCCCTTAATTTTTTAAAAATAGCTTATAAACTGTCAAACAGCTTATTTTGACAGCTTATAAGCTGTTTTTAAAAATTTTTGCCAAACAAAATTTGAGAGCTAAAAAGCTCTAAAACAGCTTATAAGCTTAAGTAAATATTAATAATGGGTGTTGACTTTCCACTACATAAATAATCAGGATATTAAGATAGATCCCACAAATCAAAAAATGGTTCATTTAAATTTCAATTAAAAACTCCTAAATCCTATGAGTTGATGAAAAAAAAAAAAAAGCTGGAATGAGCTAAACCTCAACTCAAATTTAGAGAATGAAAAAAAGAGAAAAAAAAATTTTCATCTTGCAAACAAAGCTGAGAAAGATAACGAAAAAATCATACCCCTAATTTTCTAAATCTGCTTTCTGATTTTTTGGGCACAAGCTTCACAAAGCATGTAAACTCTTAACACTATTGTAATCACAGGCGGTTGTACCAAGAAGAAACAAAAATTGTATATTACATATATATATATATATATATTACTATAAAATCTATTTGTTTATTATATGATTTTCTGAAAACGAAAAATAAATCACGAAAATTCTTTTTTTCTCTTCAATTTTGACCAACTCTTTTTAAATTGTTCAGATTTTCTTGACTTCTTCAGGCATTGGAATTGGAGAAATAAGCTACACAAGAACCTTCAATGGATCTGCTTTCTCACCTTTCACGATTACTTTACTACTCCTGCAATATGCTATCAGCTCCTCCACACCGTTGGAAACCAAACAAAAATTCATAAAAGCCCCGAAAATCAGAATCATAAATAGAAAAAAAAAAAAAAAAAATTCATCACTCCATATTCATCACAATAATCCAAATAATCATCGCAATGCTAGAAATAGAACTATTTTGCATCATGATCCAAAAATTCCCAAAAAGTAGCTCACTAACAATAACGCAAATTTGAAATGTACCTTGACTTTGCCCAATTTTCCTTTTGTCCAATTGCACCACTTGCAAGTCAACTAACTCCATCATCAGAGTGATGTAAGGCTTAATTTAAAATACTTGCATGATAAAGTCATCAAAGAAAAAGTTCAAGAATGATTAATGAATGAAAAAAAAAAGCAACACATGATTTAGATGCAACTTTTTCATGTGTCGGTCATAAAAATTACATGTAGTGACTTGTTAGAGTAGATGCCCTGTAAGCCAACTGTTGCTTAGAGATTTTATTGACTCACGTGTAATAAACAATCTTTATTTTAATATAATTACTCTTTTATTCAATTTTGACATTTACTTTATCTGCAAACACATGCAAGCTGCATAGATAAAGACCTTGAATATAATATAGTAAATAAATATGAGGTTGTGCATGTGATGACAATCATGAAACACATATTTCAATTACTGTATATTCTAAATTAAGTTCCTAGTCGATTGAGCCGTCCAAAATAAAGATAAGGATCGCTCGAGCTCGAGACTAGAATCTGTGATGTTGTGTACCACGTTTCATTGGTATGGACATAGAGATGTTCAATCATACAGATTGGTGCTCATACGATGAGTTCACTGAACTACCCTCCCTCGAATTTCCCAAGTGGTTATTATTCATCGAGTGGATAAATCCGTAGTTATGGTTGTACACCATTAGTCCTTACGATCCAAGACAACACTGAGGCTCTAAATGCTAGGATTGTGTTTTGACTCGTTTACCGAGTCCAAGAGGGTCATCGGGTGGCGAGATTGGGTACAGTTACGATACATGTAGGAGCCAGTGCATTGTAGTCGGGAATTCACCGCTCACCTATGGGTGTGGATATCCTATATGATCTTATGAGATAGTAGTGCATGAAATCTCTAGCCAGAGTATGAAATGTACATTAGGGTAAAGTGGTTTCCTAGTTGCAAATGTGATGCCACTATGTATTCTTTTAGATGTATCACATCGTTATCGAACTTCACATGCAACCCTCGATGAACCAATGGTTGCAGATTCGATCGGGATATATGAGATGAAGGGACCGTATTGTACGATAACCATAATCGACTGGTTCTTGAAGGCACTATCAGTGATACCTAGGGAATCATGGGGCGATGCTACTAGACGCTCTTACCATGATTCGATGGGTCCAATCAGAAATGAATTATGACATTCTTATGATCAAGGAGTTGATGCATAGAATGAGGCTAATAAGGGTAAGCTCGTATAAAGGACAATGTTCTGAATCACAAAGAGTTGTGAATCCACGGCTAGTTGTATCCCTGTACCATTGAGGGTCACACAAGCACTAGTTTTCCTATTCCCTTTGAGATAATAAACAAATTTGATTGGATCAAATGATAAGCTTATAAATGAATTTATAATGGCTTATAGAATTTTTTGAGAGCACAACTGCTAAAAACAGTTAAGGGAGTGCGCCTGCTTAATTTGAGTGGAAGTGTTCCAAAATTAGCAGCTGTCTTATTTATGCTTTATTGGTTTCAAAAATTTAAAGTGTGCATCATAATAACGATTAAGTTCAAATCGTCACATCGGTGATATTGGATCATCGATCGGGATTATGATAATATTAATACGATGGGTGCATGAATCATAAGCTAGTAGGAGTACAAGCTCATCATGATAAATTATTAAAGTAGTGGACTTTAATAAATTAATAATATTCTAGTTAGACTAGATTAATAAATCCAATTAAGTTGTATTAATAAATAGTATTAATTTATACAAGGAAATAATATTGATACCATAATATATAATTTGCACACAAGGAAAAAATATATATATATATATGTATTGAGAATATCATTCACGAAAGGGAATGATATTTTTCGAAATATTTATTATATATTTAGTAATTAAATTTGTTGAGAATATCATTCACGAAAGGGAATGATATTTTTCGAAATATTTATTATATATTTAGTAATTAAATTTGTTTAATTATGTTTACATGTATAATTAAGATATACATATATATATATATATATATATATATATATATATATATATTAATATATAGAGAGATATTAATTAGAAGCCTTCAATTCTCGAAACTAATTGCCAGACTTCCTTCATGCAATTTTCGAAATTGCATTCTCATTGTTCTAAGGATATCGGACAGGGATTTGAGTCGTCACTCCTTATTCATTTAATCTCAACGCAAATTTCTTCTTTTTATCTAGTGCGAGTTAGAAGAGGAATAGGCAAACTGGTCGTGGACATGATTCGGAGATTGCAGAAGGAGAGACTCAAGTTGATTCTTGGTAGGAAATTACAACAAGAGCTATATTCGCTAATCCCGGGATAGTTGGTGCCAAGTAAAATATTCACTAGGTATAATTTCGTAAACATCCTATGAATGTCAATTAAACTATACGAGTGTCCAAGAATGTTTTGAATGTCAAGACGAAAAATTTTAAACTTCTGCTGCATCTTGGACACGAGAATACGGTACTTCAACAGTGCTATCAGAGTCATGTTCTTAATATCGTATGGTTAATTTCATGTTGAGTTTTTTTATTTCTAACCGCATAATAAAATTCACAAAATTGCATCACCTTAAAAATATTTTTTCCGATATTAAAAAAAAAAAAATTTACTGTTCACGGTGAACAGTAACCGAGTTACTCCTCCCCAAAAAAAAAAAAAAAGTAACCGAGTTACTGTTCACGCGTGTACAGTACCCGTGAACAGTAACTCTTTTATTGTTCACGACTGCCTAAACTGTTCGGGCACGCCCTGGAATGAGATTGGGCTGTCCAAAAGTGTTTTGGGCAGTCTCGATTATGGGCTCGGATGAGAAGTTTGGGTCCAAAGAGATTTTTATAATTTTTGAATTAAATTGGGTTAAATTGAAAATTTTGTGAAAATTTGACTTATTTATCCTAAAATTAATTTTGGTAAAATTATAAATATTTTCTTATGAAATAAATAATTAGAATGTGATTTTAATTATTTATAGTAAAAGAAGTTTTACAAGAAATTAATTATTATTGAATTAATTGGAAATTAAATAAAGGAGTTTATTTAATTTATTAATTCATTTAATAATTGTGGCGGTTAGTAATAAAATTACAAGATACATGATTTGTTGGTTTTTTATAATATTTGATATTTTCATGAAGGATGATCGAGAGCCGTGACCAATATGCTAGGTGTATGTTAGGATATTTTACTGTTTTTTATTATTTCTTTTATTTTGAATAAAAGTGGGCTTGGTTTATGGCCCGTTCCCATCCCATGAGATGTATCCTTTATGTGTCATGACTATTCAAATGTAATTATTAGAATTAGTGAGAGATCAAGATTGGAAGATGGTGGGCCAAATGAAAAAGATGAAGACATGTAAAATATTGGAAGCTCATGTAATAAGTTGCATTTGCATCCCTACATTTACCTAGGATTTGGACTTGGATCCATGTTTGGCTCACATGGATCAAATAGTATTGGTAATCGATCATCCTTGTTTATTTAATTATCATATTATGATATATGTGATATATAGTAATATGCATGTATGTATATTATTAGATAATATAGTTGCATGAATCTGGAAAACATACAAAATCATGACACACGATTTTTAAAATAAAATGATGAGACAATTTCAAAATTAAAATCCCTCATTTTGAATGAGATTCAAAATTTATATCAAGCCACAAAAGTAAAAATTAAAAGAGTTTAATTTATTCTTGCCTTCCATCAACGGTGGTTGCATGATGAACGCTACCCGCGGTCAGTGCTTGGCTCATATTATTGGGGAGGTTTGGACGCCGGAAAGCTATGACTTCCATTGACAGAGATGATGTGAATTGGGTGGAACTCCCATGACTTCGGCTCATATTATTGAGGGAACTCATGGCAACCGTCTACTACAATTCAATATTGATGGGTCGGCTTGACACTCGAAGATAAACGACGTCATATTATTGGGTTCTTATCAAAAGTGAGGCAAAACACGTGGAGGTTGCATGGGGATGCAATTGGACTCTACCTTTTAGAAATTATGATTTGCTGATATTATTCGGGATCATGATTGTCTAGATTGGACTCTACGTGCTCACTAAGAAAATGCGAATTCTCGTTTTTCACCAGAGGGTGGTGAAAATGTAAAAATAGTGGGAGGAAAATTTATAAAATAAAAGTCCATATTTTATATCTACAAATTATTTTAAAATAATTAGTAACTGTTATCTGTTTTTTCATTTTCAGCATGCTCAAAATGTCGACACGAATCCACTTTCTATCATTCTTGATCAAAACAAGTTAACCGGACATAACTATAATGATTGTCTAAGGAATTTAAAGATTATTTTGAATTCGGAGAGGATCGCGTATGTTCTTGAAAAGAAGCCCCCAAAGGAGGCAGCTGCTAACATCAGTGAGACTGAGCTAGCCAAGCTTGATAAATGGTGGAACCACGATCTTCAAGCTAAAAGCTACATCCTTGCTTCTATGTCAAATGAACTGCAAAGGCGGTACGAGGATGTTGCGAATGCTGCTGACGTTCACTATCATCTGAAAGAGTTGTATTGTAGTAGCCCGAACCCAGTTTTAGTGATTAACTGTTATTTAATCCAATAAACATGATTAAGGAGACTTCTAATGGATTAACGGAGCCCAGGATTAGACTCAGAATGATCAGAAATGGTCCGGAGGGTCAGGTAGAACGAAAGCAACGTTCTAGGAACGGATGCAACGTTTGTGCCATCAGAAATGCGTCACTGCTTACGTAATTGATGTGACATTGGCACCATCGGAAGCAATGATTCGTCAGGCAGAACGGACGCAACGTTGAGGAACGGACGTTCCGTTCGTGGTCTATAAATAGGGGTGCCGAGGCTCACATTTGAGCACACCTTTCATCTCTTCTCTCTCGATTCCTTAGCCTTCTAACTCAGATCTAGGGAATTCTAGGCGTCCCATCGAGAATCCGGAAGTGGCATAGCGATCCAGGCGTCATAGCGGAGCTGTGGCCTAGTTTTGAGGCAATCGACAGCAAAGGGCTAAAGAAGGACGAAGGTATAGCTTTTGCTTCCTAAAAATATTTAGGAGTATGCTTTAGCTTAGTTAAGGCTTTTAGAGCACTATAATGATAGTAGTATCATTTGGCAGTGTAGCGCGGATTGTAGGCGTGGACCTAGGGCTGATAGAACTTGCCTAGTATTTGAGGTACGAAAGTACTGTTTGAGATATCCTGACTGAGTATGCATATATTATGTGACTGCATGATTTATATGTCATTGATTTATGCTGCATACATTTGCATATTGAGCTATCTCGTTCGAGATATCTATAGTAGGGTTTTACCCTATCCGGTTAGTGGTTGGACTTCCATCGATTTGGGTCCGGCATATCCACTGGTATTTTGGTATGGGAGCCACCTCCTGAAGCGACGGCATAGCGTGCTACATACCAGGGCCCGGTCTGTCTCTGTTATCTGATCCTTGACCTCGAGTTTATAGGGAGTTCACTTTGCATGCATGTATACTCATACTCTCGTGCTGAGCGTTTTATTCTCACGTCTCGTACTCTGTGTTTCTCGACACCCTATTCTATGGGGCAGGTTTGCGATTGGACGAGACGGGTGGATCCAAGAGGGGCTAGGCAGTGGTTGATCAGCTGGAGCTTCGTTTAGGTTTTTATTCTGTTGTTTTGGGTTTATACAACTATTCGATTTGGTTGTATATTATTTTGGATATTTACAGATTCCTTTTCTTGGGATTGTATAAATGTTATGGTTTTCGCAGTTGAATTCTGATTTTTATTTAATTAAGTTAATTGCATGCCTAAGTTCTGTTTAGTAGGTGATCTGGGTCAGGGTCAGTACATGTATGGTGTACAAACTCGATTTGAGAGACATGCTACTATTAAGGAACTCATGACTACACGCTTGCGAGAAGGGGCCTCGGTCCATGAGCATGGTGTTAGGATGATTGGGCTCATTGAGAAATTGGTGGGACTCGACGTGGTTATGCCTGCTGAGCTCTTGACTGACATTCTCTTGCTGTCACTCCCTTCCTCATTCGATGGATTTGTGGTAAATTTCAATATGAACAAGCTAGAGGCCACCCTTGAGAGTTGGTCAATATTCTTACTACTTATGAAGCCAAATCAAGAAAGAATAGCATGTTCTGTTTGTGGGCTCGTCGTCCGGGATGAAAAAGGGAGCCCAAAGCAAGGGGAAGAAGCGTTCTGCCCCGCCAAAAAGGAACAAGCCCAATAAAAAGCCATACAAGAAGCCTTCTCAAGGGCCCGCAAAGCCCAAAAATAAAGAACAAGTTTGTTTCCACTGCAACAAGCCTGGACATTGGAGGCGTAACTGCACTGAATATCTAGCCCAGAAACGTTCTGGCCATGGTATGTTTTATATTGAAGTTAATATCTCAGTCAATTCTTCTTCTTGGGTATTGGATACCGGAAGTGGTTCTCATCTATGCAATGATTTGCAGGTGATGGCAAAAAGCAAGAGACTTAGAGAAGGAGAGACTTTTCTAAGACATGGAAATGAAGCAAGGGTTGCTGCCAAAGCCATAGGAGATATTACTTTAATATTAGACAATGATTTTAAGTTACTTTTGAGAGACGTTTTATATGTTCCTGATTTGATTAAAAACATTATTTCTATTTCTATGCGTGATAGAGATGATTATTCTTGTATTTTTGCTAAAGGAGTTTGCAATATTTACAAGAATGAATGTTTGATTGGAACTGGAGAATTACAAAACGATCTCTACAACTTAAAATTAAAGGATATTCCATTAAACAATGTCCAAACAATAACAACAACAAACAAAAGAAAACAAGATGGTCAAAATCCTGTACACATATGGCACGCTAGACTAGGTCATATTTTCCAAAGAAGAATGCACAAACTAGTGGGAGAGGCAATGTTTGAGTTGTCAAATATAAACTCTCTACCTACTTGTGAATCTTGTCTAAAAGGAAAAATGACCAAAACTCCCTTTAAAGGGAATGTGGAACGTGGACATGACCTTTTGGATTTGATCCACACGGATATATGTGGCCCGCTAAGTGTTAGCACTAAATATGGGCAATCATACTTCATTACCTTTACTGATGACTACTCGAGGTATGGGTATGTGTATTTGATGAAAAACAAGTCTGAAGCATTTGAAAAATCTAAAGAATTCAGATCTGAAGTAGAGAAACAATTAGGAAAAAGTATTAAAACACTTCGATCTGATCGAGGTAGAGAATACTTGAGTACTAAATTTTTGTACTATCTAAAGGAGAATAGGATTCTCTCACAGTGGACTCCGCCAGCAACGCCACAATTGAATGGTGTTTCTAAACGTCGCAATCAAACTTTGATGGACATGGTTCGATCAATGATGGGATTCACTGAATTACCTGCATCATTTTTGGGATTTGCACTTGAAACTGCATCAATGTTGTTGAATAATGTCCATAAAAAAGCAGTGGATGAAACACCATATGAGATATGGATGGGAAAACCTCCCAAATATTCTTACCTAAGAATATGGGAATGTCTTGCTTACGTGAAACAGACAGTGGGAGACAAATTGGATAGTAGATCTATTTTATGCTACTTTGTGGGATATCCAAAGAACTCAAGTGGATATTATTTCTATCATCCCAAAGAAACAAAGGTGTTTGTTACAAGAAATGCCACCTTCTTAGAGAAGGAGTTTCTATTAGATAGAAAGGGTGAGATGATAGAACTCGAGGAAATTCGAGACACACCCACGACTGTAGAAGTCGAACCTAATCCCCAACAGCCAGTAGTTGAATCACATGCACCTAGAAGGTCTGATAGAGTGATCAGACCGCCTGCAAGATATACACTTCATCATGAGCAAGACCATGATGAGCCTAATGATGGATGTGATCCAAGAAATTTCAAAGAAGCGATATCTGATGCTGAATCATCAAAATGGCTTGAAGCCATGCAGTCCGAGATGGACTCCATGTATTCAAACCAAGTATGGACTCTAGTAGATCCACCTGAGGGAATTGTTCCCATAGGATGCAAATGGATTTACAAGAGAAAACTTGGGGCGGATGGGAAGGTATTGACCTTCAAAGCGAGACTAGTGGCTAAAGGTTATACTCAAAGACAAGGAGTTGACTATGAGGAAACTTTTTCACCAGTTGCTATGCTCAAGTCCATTAGAATTTTATTAGCCATAGCTGTATGGTATGACTATGAAATATGGAAAATGGATGTGAAAACAGCATTCCTCAATGGAGACATTAAAGAGGAAATCTACATGTCTCAACCTGAGGGTTTCACATCAGTGGGAAGTGAGCATAAGGTATGCAAACTTCAGAGATCGATCTACGGTCTCAAGCAGGCATCTAGGAGTTGGAATCTCATATTTGATAGCACTATCAAAGAGTTTGGTTTTTTTAAGAATCCTGAGGAACCATGTGTGTACAAAAAGGTTAGTGGGAGTGCAGTAACATTCCTAGTGCTTTTATGTCGATGATATCCTACTCATTGGGAATGATGTAGGACTATTGCAATCGACTAAAGTATGGTTAGCAAGTAAATTCTCCACGAATTAAATGGGTAAAGCATCCTATGTATTGGGAATACAAATCTATAGAGATAGATCGAAGAGGATGTTGGGGCTCACCCAATCCACCTGTGAGACCTCGATTCTAATCATCTCATCTCGGGATAAACAATTATTAAGCAAACAAGAACAAATATTAAAAGCAAAGGAATTTTTTTTTGTGAATAGTGCTTCGCTCGATCGGTAAGATCTTACCGATCGAGCGGGCAAGTTTTCAGAAAAACAAAAACTTGGCTAAAACTCACTCGCTCGATCGGTAACATCTTACCGATTGATCGTTGACAGTTCTGAACTAAAAATACAGCAGAAAACTTTTCCAAACTCAATCCAAATCATGCATACACAATACATAATTCATCCAAACATCATACATAGATCCAAACAAGATATTTCTAAAGTTATCGTCCATTCCAAACTATTAGAACATGATTTCAATCTAAGTTTACAATCCAAAATATAAATAGAGTTCGAATTATAATTCAACTTCTAAAACACCAAGGCCTCACTCTATCAACTCGACCACCTATCCATGCGATCTCTGACTCGGTCCTGACCCACCTGTTGCCAAGCACACATACAAAGACAAGACAACATCCGGATAATCTGGTGATAATACAATTCCCAGTAAAAGAGACTAGCATGCAATATCAGATAAGCATCTCAAAACGAAATATATCAACTTCCAGATATTCAATATCAATCATGCAATTCCAAGAGAAATCAAAATGAAATGCTTTTGCTTTTGGGATCTCAAGGATGAGATCACGTAAACAACTCACCGACTCTCCCGATCGAGGTGGTGCTACGTATCTCCATCCTCTAGACTTTGGTGCGACTATAAGGAGTATGATAGCACTAGGCGACCCTCTACGCCTAGGCCACTCGCTTAAAAGTCCGCAAAACGTCTAACATCAAAGGGCCGTCCTGCCCGCTAAAATCAAGAATTCTTGGCTCAAGATGAATGAATGAAAAACATAACTCATTCAATAAATTCAAGTAAATCAATTAACATGCAAGTATGTGATTTCTCCGGAACACTCGAATCAAGTCGGATTCGAGTTACTCATTCCATTCCAATCTAAGTCGTCTTATACCTCTTTCAAACGTCGATGCTCCAACCTGGAAACAACAATAATACTTATTCAAGATTCAATCAAACTTCCTAGTCGATAATAAGAAAGTTGATACTATACCGGCTACAATCTTCAAAGAGATTCAACTCCTGAAATCTCACAACTCAACGGCCTTCGAACGAATCTGTACGGAGGCAAGAGAAGATAAACAACGACGATCAAACTCAATAGCCAAATATCATCAATTCAAACCGGCGGCATAACGGCTATATTTTAATAAACCAGAAACGCAGACATCATAATATCAATCCGATAAACTCAAATCAACCAATCTTCAAACAAAACAATCCAATTCCAACAAATAATAAAAACTCAACTTTCAAAAATCCCTTCAAAATTCATAACAAATCCGAACGACGCTCTATTTCAAAACCGACAGAGAATAAACGATTAGAACTCTGCCAAGAACAACATACTAGCAACTTAGTCGATTCTAAAGACATCCAAAAATATAAGTCTAGTTGATCGAAGAAAACTTACTATAGAACGAAGCTCTTGCAGCCGTGATCGTTAATCTGCCTTCAGAAATAAATTCTAACGGACGAATCGAGCTCGGACTGAAATCCAAATGCTTGAAGTCACGTTTGGGGAGTCTTCAATGGAGGGAGAGGCATTGGAGGTGATGAAGAAAGGAGAAAATCAAATCAAACATGCTTAAATATCTAACAAAGTCCAAAATTGCGTTTTAGTCCCTAAAAAATCTGAAATTTTCAAAAAGGACCCTGATCAAAATCAAGTCCGCTCTTGAACTCTAGAATCTCCGATTATCTCAAATAAAGTTAATTAAGATAAATTTGGGGCGTTACACCACCTATATTGATACCATATTAAAGAGATTCTCTATGGAAGAGTCCAAGAGAGGATACTTACCAATGTGTCATGGTGTAACTCTATCTAAAGCAATGTGCCCCAGGACTGATGAAGAGAAAGAGATGATGACACGCGTTCCCTACGCGTCAGCGATTGGTAGTATAATGTACGGTATGATATCAACACGGCTTGATGTAGCGTATGCTCTAAGTGTTGCAAGCATATATCAGGCAAACCCTGGTCCATTGAATTGGAAAGCCGTGAAAGATATTCTTAAGTACTTGATAAGGACTAAGAATTTGTTCATGGTTTTTGGGGGCGGAGAATTGAAATTGGAAGGCTATACTGACTCTAGCTTCCAATGCGACGTGGATGATTCAAAATCGGCATCTGGTTTTGTATTCGTGCTTAATGGTGCTGCTGTCTCTTGGAAGAGTTCCAAGCAAGACACGGTTGCGGATTCCACCACTGAAGCCGAATACATTGCAGCGTGTGTTGCAGCCAAAGAGGCAGTTTGGATGAAGAATTTTGTCCAAGAGTTGGGCGTTATTCCAAATAGAGTTGATCCAGTCCCGGTGTACTGCGACAACACTGGTGCCGTTGCACAAGCAAAGTAACCAAGGTCTCATCAGCGATCCAAAAATATACTGAGGAAATTCCACATCATCCAAGAGATAGTGGTAAGAGGAGACATATCAGTCGAGTGAGTCACCTCTAAAGATAACATTGTTGATCCACTTACAAAGCCCTTACCAGGACCATTGTTCGAGAAGCATCATGAAGCAATGGGATTGAAATTCATGAATAGTTGGATCTAGGGCAAGTGGGAGATTGTTAGAGTAGATGTCCTGCAAGCCAACTATTGGCTAGGGATTTTATTGATTTACGTGTAATAAACAATCTTTATTTTAATATAATTACTCTTTTACTCAATTCTGGCATTTACTTTATCTGCAAACCCATGCAAGCTGCATAGATAAAGACCTTGAATATACTATAGTAAATAAATATGAGGTTGTGCATGTGATGACAATCATGAAACACATATTTCAATTACTGTATATTCTAAATTAAGTTACTAGTCGATTGAGCCATCCAAAATAAGGATAAGGATCGCTCGAGCTCGAAACTAGAATCTGTGATGTTGTGTACCACGTTTCATTGGTATGGACATAGAGATGTTCAATCATACAGATTGGTGCTCATACGATGAGTTCACTGAACTACCCACCATCGGATTTCCCAAGTGGTTATTATTCATCGAGTGGATAAATCTATGGTTATGGTTGTACACCATTAGTCCTTACGACCCGAGAAAACACTAAGGCTCTACATGCTAGGATTGTGTTTTCACTCCTTTACCGACTCCAAGAGGGTCATCAGGTGGCGAGATTGGGTACAGTTACGACACATGTAGGAGCCAGTGCATTGTAATCTGGAATTCACCGCTCACCTACGGGTGTGGATATCCTATGTGATCTTTTGAGATAGTAGTGCATGGAATTTCTTGCCATAGTATGAAATGTACATTAGGGTAGAGTGGATCCCTAGTTGCACATGTGATGCCACTATGAATTATCTTAGATGTATCACATCGTTATAGAACTTCACATGCAACCCTCGATGAACCAATGGTTGCAGATTCGATCGGGATATATGAGAAGAAGGGACCGTATTGAACGATAACCATAATCAACTGGTTCTTGCAGGCACTATCAGTGATACCTAGGGAATCATGTGGCGATGCTACTAGACGCTCTTACCATGATTCAATGGGTCCAATCAGAAATGAATTCTGACATTCTTATGATCAAGGAGTTGATGCATAGAATGAGGCTAATAAGGGTAAGCTCGTATAAAGGACAATGTCCTGAATCACAAAGAGTTGTGAACTCACGGCTAGCTGTATCCCGGAACCAAAAAGGGTCACACAAGCACTAGTTTCCCTATTCCCGTTGAGATAATAAACTTATTTGAATGGATCAAATGATAAGCTTATAAATGAGTTTATAATGGCTTATAAAATTTTTTGAGAGCACAACTGCTAAAAACAATTAAGGGAGTGCGCCTGCTTAATTTGAGTGGAAGTGTTCCAAAATTAGCAGCTGTCTTATTTATGCTTTATTGGTTTCAAAAATTTAAAGTGTGCATCATAATAACGATTAAGTTCAAATCGTCACATCGGTGATATTGGATCATCGATCGGGATTATGATAATATTAATACAATGGGTGCATGAATCATGGGCTAGTAGGAGTACAAGCCCATCATGATAAATTATTAAAGTAGTGGACTTTAATAAATTAATAATGTAGTGACCCTTACCCGGATCACCTACTAAACAGAACTTAGGCATGCAATTAACTTAATTAAACAAATATCAGAATAAAACTGCGGAATCCAATAACATTATACAATCCCAAGTAAAGGAATCTGTAATTATCCGATAATATACAACCAAATCGAATAGCTGTATAAACCCAAACAACAGTAATAAAACCTAGACGAAGCTCCAGCTGGCCAACCACTGACTAGCCCCTCCTGGATCCACCCTCCTCGTCCAATCGCAAACCTGCCCCATGGAATAGGGTGTCCAGAAAATACAGAGTACGAGGCATGAGCATAAAACGCTCAGTGCGAGAGTATGAGTATACATGCATGCAAAGTGAACTCCCTATAGACTCGAGGTCAAGGATCAGATAACAGAGACAGACCGGGCCCTGGTATGTAGCACGCTGTGCCGTCGCTTCAGGAGGTGGCTCCCATACCGAGAAAATCGTGGATACTCCGGACCCAAATCGATGGAAGTCCATCCACTAACAGGATAGGGTACAACCCTACTAACAGACATCTCGAAGGAGATACAACAAGATGCAAATGAATGCAGCATAATATCATGGCATATAAATCATGCAGTCACATAATACATGCATACTCAGTCAGGATATCTCGAACAGTACTTTCGTACCTCAAAACAGTGCAAGCTCTACCAACTCTAGGTCCACGCCTATAGTCTGCTCTACACTGCCAAATGATACTACTATCATTAAAGTACTTTAAAAGCCTTAACTAAGCTATTGCATACTCCTAAATATTTATAGGAAGCAAAAGCTATACCTTCGTCCGTCGTTAGCCCTTTGATGTCGATGCCTCCAGAACTTGGGCACGACTCCGCTACGACTACCGAACGCCTCTCCGACCTCCGGACCAAGCCTAAGAAGACTAGAACAGCTCCAAAAGGACTAGAAAGGAAAGTAGAACTCGGAATTGGCAAATAAAAGTGAAGTCTCGGCCTTCTATTTATAGACAACGATCGGAACTTCCGATCCTTGATCGGAACGTCCGAACCTCGATCGGAACGTCCGATCCTGTCATCGGAGCTTCCGAAGATCCTGATATGCCACGTGTCAAAATATCACTTGATGACTCCGGATAGGGGTGATCGGAGCTTCCGGTCCTGATCGGAGCTTCCGATCCAACCACACGTCATGCCTGACGTAATAACATCGGTGCCTCCGATCGCTCATCGGAGCTTCCGATCCTGTTCGGAGCTTCCGATCGTGCCTTCGGAGCTTCCGATCCGTCCGATACCTAATTCAATTAATTAGCATTAATCCTTTAATTACTCAATTAGGGCACGGGCTACTACAAATAATATTCTAGTTAGACTAGATTAATAAAGCCCATTAAGTTGTATTAATAAATGGTATTAATTTATACAAGGAAATAATATTGATACCATAATATATAATTTGCACACAAGAAAAAAAATATATATGTATTGAGAATATCATTCACGAAAGGGAATGATATTTTTCGAAATATTTATTATATATTTAGTAATTAAATTTATTTAATTATGTTTACATGTATAATTAAGATATACATACATATATATATATATACATATATATATACACACATATATATATATATATATAGAGAGAGATATATATATATTAATTAGAAGCCTTCAATTCTCGAAACCAATTCTCAGACATCCTTCATGCAATTTTCGAAATTGCATTCTCATTGTTCTAAGGATATCGGCCACCCTAATAAATAGGGATTTGAGTCGTCACTTCTTGTTCATTCAATCTCAACGCAAATTTCTTCTATTTCTCTAGTGCGAGTTAGAAAAGGAATATGCAAACTGGTCGTGTACTTGATTCGGAGATTGAAGAAGGAGATACTCCACTTGATTGTTCGTAGGGAATTACAACAAGAGCTATATCCGCTAATCCCGGGATAGTTGGTGCCAAGTGAGATATTCACTAAAGGTATAATTTTGTAAACATCATATGAATGTCAATTAAACCATACGAGTGTCCAAGAATGTTTTGAATGTCAAGACGGAAAATTTTAAACTTTCGCTGCATCTTGGACACGAGAACACGGTACTCCAACATGACTTTACCTGGAAAATCTTATACATGAAAGCTTTAGAACTACCTAAAAAAGAAGAAAAGACTATAGGACACAGTCCAGCCATTAGCTCCTGCACACGGAATAACATAGGAAGGAGTCAAATTTTATATTCATGAGCTAAACATGTCTAAATTAACCGCAAAAAAAATACAAGATCAACATGAAATTTAAATGATTTAGGTAATCACCATTGGGTCAATCTTGGGTAGTCAACAAGGTTATCCATCACTAATAAATAAAGGTACTTATTTCATATAACATGTTTCCAAGAATCAGAAGCATAAAGGCCTAAAAAATATATTATTGCGATAAGTATATAAAGCTTGTGCTCATAAGTGCATTCAACTCAATTTAGCTACACACACATTGGAATCTAAACGGTTTCAGCAAAATATAAAGGAGAATGATTATATTATATAATTCTATTTACCTTGTTACGATCAGATATGCTTGTTTTGGACCTCGACTGATTGCTATGCTAGTTGTGAGTTCAGTTGTGGTTGGCAATTGAACTCTAGTTTTTCTTGTGTATCGATCTTAATTGACCAAAATGAATATGCGAAAAGAGTCAAACTAACAGATTGAACAATTATAAAATATCTTGGATCAAGAGAAATAAAATGCTTGACTAAAATGAAAACAGCACAGTAATTGTTTGGATGTTCGGAGACTGAAAATACCTACGTCACCTCTTTTTCCACCTCAAAAGGATTCACTCTAGAATATTTAAGTATACAACAACTTGCAACGGTCGTGATCTTCAAAATAGCCGTTCAAATATATAGGTGTTGCTGTGTATTTTAGATTCTGACATCCGTACTCTGTTCTTGTGGTCATATGTGTTCCTGATCCACTTTACGGGATGCTCCCATATATTTCAGTTGAGCTTCAATAAGACTTCTTTGATTTTTTTCAGTCGAGCGCTCGACTAGTCCAGTTCTCCTTTCATCCAATTTAGTTTGTGGACTAGTTGGCCCGTTGTTGTTGACTCGTCCAATTGAATAGCTATTGTTTGGTGATGGACAAGTTCAGTCGCCTAATATTTTTCCTATATCGTTTGTCAACACCAAAAATATAAATGTTCCAACAATTTCCCCATTTTTGTTATTGACAAATTATTGTCATGTTGACTCCATCTTTGGGCAAAATAATTTCTTGAAATCTTCTGGTAGCTGCTATCAAATAGTAGCCTTCGCAGCTTCACTTCAATTCTTTACTCCAGTTTTGATCTTTTCTGTTCTGCCCTTAGACCGATCTTCATCATCTTCAGAACTGTCCTGAACCATCTTCAAGAGTGGTCTTCATCATCTTCAAGGTTTCTCCACTTATGTGTTTCCTCTCTTGTTGTCAAATAACATCGAATATTCTTATCTCTACTGAGCGTCATATGGTATTTGGTTTCTATCTTAAATATATCGAAGAAACATTCGATGGAACCAGAAATTCTCTGCACCAGTCCTTCTTGTGAAGCTTTGATGATTGGTTTTAGAACGTAAATAGAATTATCTACAGTAGATGTTTGTAGATTCATGCTATTATGATAAGTTGATGTCCTCTCAATTGATTGCGTTTTAGAGTGAATTATGTCTCTTGACTGTCTTCTGCACTTGTTAATATTTAGTTGTATTCGATATTGATTAATTTCTACAGTGATATTAATACAATTTGTGTTTTCAGTTTCCAATCTTCTATGCATCATCATCGCTTCTCTTTGTATTTTGACAATACCTGAAAATATATAAAGGAAGCTAGATAGACACGCGACTCTTCGCATACCCAAAACTAGTCTATAAATACATAGAACCTTCTTAGAATATTTGAGAACATAAAAAAAAAATTAACAATTTTCAGTCAGTCATTAGATCAACAATCAAGTCACTCATTAGATCAAAAATCAAGGAAGATGAACAGAGCAAGATCATCAGCACCACCAACTGAAGACTTAGTAGAAGACTTCAATACTGCTATGTTGGAGGGAAGAAACATTATGTGCGAGGGCGTCGTTTTTTTCTCAAAACAATGTCTACCTAGTCCAAGATAGAGGACCTGCGGGATTATAGCGAGGCACCTCTCCCATTGAGAAGTCTGTAACCATCAGGAAAGAGAAGGAAAATACAAACTAAAGCATGGCATCACTCATGTAAGGACATTTTCAAATATGATGGTTTCCTCCTTTTGATGCTCATGAAAGATCTTAAGACTCTTCAAAACATCTCCTCTTTTGATTAATTCCTGAAGTAATTTGCTGGTAAATTATATACCGTGATGAATTTCTGGAAGAATGCAGTGGAGAGGGAGATAGCTAGTGTACAAGCATATTTCATAATGGAATAAATTTCTTTTACTATTTTTATTTTATTCATTTTATGCAACGGGAAACTCTGATTATTTGAAAAAGAAGAGAAAGTAACTCTATTCAATGTAGTGACAAACAATGAAAAATCATAATTCATACAAATGTTAATCACGGACCTAACATAAATTCAATTGAATCAATTATTTTAAGTTCTAAGACAACTTTAGTCATTCAATTAGTTATTAAAGTAATTAATAAATCACAAAAGAATATTGAAAAGAGATAGGGTTAAGAAATCTTAGGTATGATTTGTGTCGTGTTGTTCAGTTGAGGTATGATTCAGTCATAATTCTATTGTGACAATGTTCCCCCTGAACTGATTCCTCCTAAATAGATACATTGATTGATACTTCTCTTTGAAATTTTGTTTTCTCGATTGTGACAAACTAAATTCAACTGATTTATTTTGATTCAGTTGGCTAATTAGTTGTGGCATGAGTTTTGCATCCTCAGTTGGCTACTTTCTAAACATTAAGGCCTATCTTCCTTTCTTCAATTTCTGTTACCTGCAATCACAAATAAAAATAGGTTGTGGTAGTCATATCTAAGTGGGTCCAAAATTGATTAGTCCTTTAGGAACCCAAATTTTGATCAACTTGATTGATCGATCATTGAATGTATCCCATAAAATTGATGTATTGTGCCATGTGTGTGATTGATGTGCTTGTGAGTAATGTCTTGGTATGTAATATTCATGATGCAAATTATATCGTGTGTTCTTTGGAGGTGTCTTTCTACACTGATCTTTCAAATTAGTTCTCCAATATCTCTTTTGAACTGGTATATTTTTAAAATGAGGTGGTGTATGATATACCTTCATTGATCCTTGTCGTTCTTGGCCAAATCTAGACCTAGCTTGTCTATTTTTGTTCCAACTTGACTTTGAATTCTCAGGTTCTTCATATCCCAGTCCTCGATGAAAAAGAGTTTTTGATTGAGATATTGTTTGACTGATATTAATTTCAGGCTCTAGAATTTCATGTATCATGCTAGACTTGAAAATTTTTCCAAATTTTGAGGCATTTATGTCTAGGCATGATTGAGTAACTGTCTCTGTTGTTTTGCAGTAATTGTCACCATAGCCGATACCATTTTTATCTCCAACATGCTTTTGTGACTCTTGCATTTCAGTAAACAAGGCTGAAGACTTACTCCGATTTCTTATCAGTTCAGTCAGCCTCTGATTTTTCAATTTTAATTGCTTACTTTCCACTTGTATCTTATTATTTTCAGTCTTGAGTTTAGCAATCTCTGTCTCTAAACTGACCCTTTCAACTGTCATTTGTCGATTGGGTTCGGTTGATGTGTCTGACAGATCCTTTTGCTTTGCTTTGACTTCCTCAAATTCTAAGCACGGTCTTTGATACTCATTAGCCATATCGTGTAGTGCTTTGGCTAGTTCTCTTGTGTAAACATATTAAAATCAAAATCAATTACCTTCCCACTTGTAGATGATTTATTAACTACTTGTTCACTAGTGTACAACTGATCATCATGAGCCATGAAACAGTTATCTTCTTCTTCTTCTTCTTCTTCTTCTTCTTCTTCATCAGAGAAGCTTGATGAGCTAACTGAACAGCAAGGTTCTATAATATGAGTAATTGATTCTGTTGAGCCTTTTCTGATTGAATAAGTTAACAGTATTGGTTGACTTATGTTCTCCTCATCATTTGGATTAAAACTATTTGAGCAGCAGAGCTCTTCAATGGATTCAATTTGTGGATCTATGCTCTTCTCATTTTTCTAATCTTCATCACCTAGCTTGATTAGTTGCTGCAAAATGTTCTTAGCAGTAGAACTGTCTCAATAGTTTTGGAAGTGCAGTTGTCCAGTGTACTGTACCAAAATCTCTTAGAAATTTCTCCAAATGAAGGAATTTGAATTATGCTAAAAAACGAGAAAGAAGCCTCTCTCTGATACCACTTTTTAGGATCGGATATGCTTGTTTTGGACCTCGATTGGATCCTCTACTGATTTTTATTCCAGTTGTGATTTCATATGTGGTTGGCAACTAAACTCTAGTCTGTCACGTGTGTCGATGTTATTTGAACAACAAATGAATGTTTGAAAAGAGGCCAACTAACATATTGAATAATTATCAAATGTCTTGGATCAACAGGAAATAAAATGCTTGACTAAAATGTAAAGAGCATGGTAATTTTTTATGGATGTTCAGAGACTGAAAGCTCCTACGTCTTCCCTTATTCCATCTCGGAAGGATTCACTCTAGAAAATTTGAGTATTACAACAACTTGAAATACCCCAATCCAAGACCAAGACTTATCATTGTCTATGTCAGAACTTCTAGACTTAACTTGAGAATTACAGACCTCGACTTAACTCTCTTACAAAAATTGTGTTTGACAGAACACTCAACTGATTTACAAATAATAAGTTTAAAACTCGATGAGCTTAGCAAAATATGATTCTATACTTGATCAAATGTAACTTGAGGCATGTGCTTGATCAGTTGCTTCAATGGTTCTTTGAAGCTCTTACCTTGACTGATTGAGTGCTCAGAGAATGCGAGAGTATTCTTCATATGCGTATGTGTCGTCTCTATATCAGCTGATCTTCATCAGCTATTTATTTCTTTGGATTGAATTGAAACGGTCATGATCTTCAAAATATCTGTTCAAATATATAATCGTTGCTTTGTCTTTTAGCTCCTAACATCTGTACTCTATTCTTGTTGTCATCTGCGTTCTTGATCCATCGTATGGGGTGCTCCCATATATTTCAATTGAACTTCAACCAGTCTTCTTTGATTTGTTCAGTCTCTCTCCGCTCGATTAAATAGCTCGACTAGTCCAGTCGTCCTTTTATCTATTTTATCTTGTGGACTAGTTGGCTCGTTGTCGTTGACTCGTCGTCTAGTTGAGTAGCTGATGTTTAGTCATAGACAAGTTCAATCGCCTGATGATTTTGCCTATATCGTTTTTCAACATCAAAATTATAATTGTTGCAACAAATCTACTGTCAACCTAGATTTTCATAAAACATAAAGACATATTATGGGAAGCAAGACATAGCAATCGTGACGGCTAAACTCAAATGGTCAAACAATATCCATAGCTATTGGAACATTCAGTAGATAAATGTTTTACAAGTAGTGATAAAGGTAAACAAGCATGAGTTCATTAGTCAGTGAAGTCCATCCATAGGTAAATGTTTTATTGAAGAGAAAGTCAAAAAAAAGTAAGGTCAATCCAAGAGCCTCAATTCGACGTGCATTCTATATTCTAAAAGTCAGCTAAGAATTGAGAAACATGCTAACTTTTCATAAGACTATCCTATGAAATGGAGAACCTAAAACCTGAGTGATTATTGGAAAAACTAAAGACAACATAAAACCTTACGAATTTTTCTCTATTACATGATATGAGATATTAATAACGAGAACTCACCAACATCAGATTCCAATGTTGCAATGTTTATCTATATCAGAAACCAGCTTGTTATAAACTCTTTGGTCTCATTCTAAGGAAAAGTTACAAGAAACAAGTAAATTAACTGAGCCAAAATACATAAACACATTTTCATAAGACCTCAAGCAATACATGACTATGAATTACTCCAACTAAGATAGTAGAAAATTATTGTCGATGACATCTCTGATTTGACCATTTATTGCTTAAATTATATGAAAATACAAGCACACAAGAAAAACATAAGGAAAATTAAGCACTACAACAGTCAAAACAAGAAATTTAAGTAATGAAACAAAATGATATGCTTACATATTTCCAATTTCCACCAACAAAGAACTGCAATCCAAAAAAGACCAGATCAGACTTGGAATTTAAGATAGCAAGAGCAAAATGCATACGGTTTATCAAAAAAATTCATCGAGGCATGATCACACAATAAAATTATTTTTTTAAAAAAATCAAACACAACAATTTTTGTAAAAACTGTTATCTTTTATCTTTAAAACAAGCAAAAAGACAACGTTTTATTAGAACCATTTTCTTTGAACATATAAACAATATAAAAAGACAACGATTTAAAAAAAAATATTGTCTTTGTCCCTTAAAAAATGCACAAAGACAATGGTTTAATAAAAATGTTGTCTTTTAAATTTTAAACAATGTTAATATACAACGGTTGACAAAAACCGTTGTTGTAGCCCCCAAAAACCCGCTGAAAACGGTTTAAGAAAAAAACACTCAAGATGGGTGTTGTTGTTTCAAGATTTTCTTGTAATGCACGTTGTTCAGATTAGATTTCTTCTTGTCCCTTTACTTCTGAACTTTTAAATGGTTTTTGGTACCCCACCACTGACCGCTACAACTGTATTGGCTTTAATAATTGTCATGGGTCCGTTAGTAATCACATACCACATGTCATCGTCTTGTGCTGCAAGATGGGCTTGCATCCTGATTTTTCAGTCGTCAAAATCTTCTTTTGAGAACATTGGTCTCTTGCTAAAGGTTTCCATCTTTGAATATGAGTTCAAATCAAGAAAGATCCTCTCTCTAATACTAAGAAAGATCCTCTCTCTAATGCTACTTTTTAGGATCGTGGAATTGTGTAGAAGGGGTTGAATACACACTTTGAACTTTTCTGATTCAAAAATTAGTTCAGTTGAGGTGTCAATTGTATCACTGTTCTTCCTTGGCCATCGACGTTCGTTAAGCAACAAATAGTTGTGCGAAATTAGGTCGAATGATAGATTTTAACACTGAAAAGATAGCTTGACTAAAATTAAAATAGCACAAGAAAATGTTATGGATGTTCGGAGACTTAAACGCTCCTACGTCACCCCTTTTTCCAATCAGGAAGGTTTAAACTAGAAGAATTTGAGAATTACAGACACTTGTTACACACCCGATTTAGTTAGGACTTAAAAAATGCCACAATTGAAACTCCTATTCGATTGTTCTATTATAAATACAACTGAATTGTATTACAAAGAGTTTACAACTCGAATACTTAGCACAAGTTGATCTTTGATCTTGATCAGATACAAACCTTAAGAGTGTGCTTTGAGATCTTTTGTACTTTTGTGTTTTGAGAATTCAATTGACTTAAGAGAGCTTGATAGTACATCTCAATTCAAAAAAATTGGAGAGGCATCACAACTGAATTATGACCACAATTTATAGGAAAAATGTTGCAACGGTCACATTTTTCGAAACAGATTTGCTGCCAAAAATGATAGCCAATTTTGTGTCCTCTTTTCCACATCATCTTGTAGTATTCATCGTAAATTGGTAGTGTACATGAAACTTTTAAAATATACATTGATTTGTACGTGAAACTTTATCCAAAAAATAGCATTAGGCATAACTGATTATCCTCTGAAAAGTATGACTATAAAATTTGAAAATTCTTCAAGTACATCAATTGACGTCCTTTTCAGTTAAGCATGGATCCAGTTGAGTAGTCGAGGTTTTTGTCTAGTTATGGTCCAGTTAGGTTTCAGTCCAATCGTGGTTTATACATATTGTTTACTCAACTGCTTCCAGTCCCGGTCCGTTGTCAATTTCAGTTGTATAGTCTAGTTTTGTAATGTCAGTTACATTCATGGACAAGTTTCATAGTTCGGTTGTATCTAGTTTTGCCTAGTTCCAGTTTTGTCTTGTTAATGTACTAATACAAAAACTTAATGTTACAACAAAATGGAAGGTGAACCGAAATCCCAACACATTTATTAAACATTTGAATCCAAATTCCTTGAATATTTTGTTTATTGGTGTTAATTGATCTTGAATTTCATAAATTCATTATTTGCTATTAGTTTAGTCAAACAAATCTCACTTCTCCTTGAAGTTGGCTAAATAAATTTTCAAAGAAAAATATAAATTGTGTAATACATTATCTGTGGACGATACTCGTTTTCATACGTTATGCTATAAGTTGATTCATGAACTTGCGATTATTTCTAGCATAAAGGTTGTAATTATTTTTTATTTCATGGTGCAACAAAAGCTCGATCATTCATCTTCCCCGTTTTTCTATGAATCAAGCATATTTATTTATTAAAAGAATTTACAAATGAAAAATATCCCCAACTGAAATTATGTGTGAAGTAGAGAATCAAAATTTTAATTTATGACATAGTTATTTTTTTTAAAAAAATTTTAAAAAAATTAAAGAGGACAAAAATAAAAATTTGAAAGTGATGAAAAAAGTACACATATGATTAAAGAAGTTTATAAGGAAAATGAACATCAAATTCCCAACAAAATTAAAACTTGTGAAGAAATTAGTCAGTGATAAATTAAGATATCATGTTTGAGATGAAACATTCAGTTAGAAACCCATTTTTTTTTAAAAAAAATATATATATAATAAAAGAATAGAGAAATGAAACTGATGTAATCCCTTAAAAAATTGATTTATTATTAATTATGGTCCATCTTTTGCACTATTTTACTTTTATATGTGATTATAAAGATGTTGGAGTGAAAAAATTATTCCTGGGTAGACAGATCAAACCATAGTGCTTGGGCTGCTGTACGGTTTAAAATATTTGAGTTGCATCGCTACCACCATCTATAAAATTTTGTAAAACGACAAGATTTTGGTCCTACAAATGGTATTACAGCAAGGTTCATGAGAGTCTCCCAAGAAACATATATCTATACTTCTTTGGGGCCGGGGGGTATTGTTGGATTAAGCATGCATGGGTGAGAGTAGTACTAGGATGAGTGATAAGTGCATTTTGTATGCATTAGTTTGTGATATTTTTATGTTTATTTTTTCTACATTCATATTATTTTGTGTGTTATTTTTTGTTTTATTGCATTTGTGTGAATTTCATTCTCCGGGTTCTATTTGTAGAAAAAATGAAATTTAAAAGAGTTTTGAAGAGAGGAAAAGAGAAAAGAGAAGAAAAGAAAAGAAATAGAAAAAGAAAAAGAAAAAAAGAAAAAGATTGAAGCGTGTTTGCACAACATCTTGTGCAAACGAAATTGTTTGCACAACATGTTGTGCAAACGGGAGGGAACAAGCGCGTTAGCGCTAGTGTTTGTGCAAACGAAATTGTTTGCACAACAATTTGGTGCAAACAAAATGGAGAAGCGCAATCGCGCTGAGGAGATGAGGTTAGCGCTAAACGTTCGCGCAAGGAAGTTGTGCATTAGTTTCTCGGGGCAGAAAGTGTCTCGCTCGAGCGAGAGCTTGTGCTCGCTCGAGCATGAAATACAGAAAAGAAATTTCGGAAACAGAGAGTCTCTCGCTCGAGCGAGAGGTTGAACGCTCGAGCGAGCGAGATGGAAATCAAAATCCTCGGAACAGAAAACTGCTCGCTCGAGCGAGACTTGTGCTTCACTCGAGTGAGTCGCGCGATCAGAGTTTTATTTTTAGAAAATTCCTTGGCCGAGAAGGATACAATCTTTTTAATATTTGGACATATAAATACCCTTTCAACCATCAGATTAAGGGTTCCAGAGTTGGAGAATTTCGGACGCAAGGCGGCTACTGCTACTTCTTAGAAGATTTCTTCTTCTTTTCTTTTATTTTATTTTTACTTTTCATGATTAAAAACCTTGTTTGATCATGAATTTATTTATTGAGTAGTTTTCTTTCTTCGATCAAGGCCACGTGATTGGGCCAGACAATTTATGTAGAAAACTTGGTTTGTTTATTTGAGATTTTTAGACTTGATTTGATTTTATTGACTATCGAATTTATATTTTTCTTGTGAATTTCCTTGCCAGTTATTTGCTTGCATGTTAATCGACTCCAAGTCGACAGATGAGGTTTCGATTTTGATCACTTTGATATTCAACATAGTGTAAAACTGACTAGAAATAGAATTCGGTTTCATTATGCGGTTTGGGTGTAAACTGAATTTTCACAGTTATTCATGCATTCAAATTTGGTTAGAATTACGAAAGATTAGTTCATCAATATTTGAATAGGTTTGATTGTTCTAGAAATAGTCCTTCGAACAAATTAGGAAAATTCTCGTGAATTAAGATTAGGTCTGATGTCTTAGATCGACGACTTGTTACATGAATTGTCTGGTACCTACGTGAGTCCTTGATCGAACTTTTCCCATATTTGAATTAAATCAAATTTATGCTGCGTTTTAATTAAGTTTATTTTATTTGCAATTTTAATTATTAGTTTAAAAATCTGAATCACTTTTTTTATTAGTCTAGATTAAGTAGAAATAAATATATTTTCGTATTCATATATATACAGCCCCTGTGGGTTCGACATCTGGACCTTTGTCCACTATATTATAATTTGACCTGGTGCACTTGTCAGTTGATTTTTAATCATACCGATTTAGCCGGTCAATGAGTAACCTCATGGAAAGTTCTAGTGCATCAATCTGATTACTTTACGATGTTTGATATAGTTACATAGGTGTGTTGTAAAATAATAACACCAGATCTTAACGGGTAATATTGTATCTGTTGGGGATAGGGCTTACGGTAGGAAAAGGATGAGACTGATCTCGAAGGGATGTGAGACAACACTAGCAGCAATAAGGCACACCCTTCTATGGACTCATAGAGCTTAACAACCCTACCCATCTACGCTACCATAAGTATAATGAAATTTTTTTTTGCCTTGGTAGCAGCTATACCTTTTGGATTAGTGGTAAGCGCTTAATCTTAACAAATGATATCAGAGCCAAGGTCATAGATTCAATTTCCATGGATTGCAAAGAGTGCAATTATTGGGAGGGAGATTGTTAGGGTGCAATAATTGTCCCTACTGGGTGGAGCGATCTAACCATGGAGCTTGAGTTTTTGTACGGTTTAAAATATTTGAGTTGTAATATTACCACCAACTATAGCTTTTGAAAAAACAACAAACGTTTGGTCCTACAACTAGTATTAGAGAAAAGTCATGGGTTTGAGTCTCCCAATAAGAATATAGCTATACTTATTGGGGGAGAGAATTTTGGGTTAAGTTTGCACATGCGAGACTAGTACTAGGATGAGTGACTTCTGACATACATTGTTTGCTCTAGTTGACTAGGTGTGCTGTAGTAACCCGAATCATGTTTTTATGTAATTAAATTTTCTAAGAATATTTAATTTATAAAACATGATTAAGGAGTGCTTATTTGGGAAAAAAGTAGAAAATAGAATTCAGGACGTTCGGAAATGTTCCAGAGGGCATCAAGGGTCCGATTGGTTTGGAAGGTCTAAACTCAAGCTAAGGAAGTTCGGAGGATCCGAACAGTTCGGAAGCAAAAGGTGTAGTTTGGAGGCACCGAGAGATTTCGAAAGGTCCGAACATGGGATCGAAAGGCTCGAACTCCCTCAGATAGATAGGTTATGGGCTTTGATTAGTGATTTGTCGGGGGACATTTTGAAAGGCCCGAACTCCCTCAGTTGTCGGTAGCCTCAGTTGTACAAAAAGAGGTTTGTAATTTGGACATTTGAGCAAAGAGTTATGCCATTTTTCCCAAAGCCGCTGCAAGCTGCCAGAAAAATCAACTATGCATATATATGTTAGAAAATCATGAAAAACGAATTTGAAAGATCAAAATCAGTTTCAAATGCTCTTTAAAGAACAACCTGCTCTGATACCAATTGATAGGATCTTTGGGAAAAAAATACACAAGTTTAAAAATACTTTGGAGCTACAATAGCTCGGTTCTTGAAATATTGAGCACCGATGAATTAAATCGAGTTTGGTTTTCAAACTAAGAGGAAGATACTCAAAATAATCCTTAAAAAACCGATTAAACATTTTGTAAATCATTTGAAGAAGATGCAAGTTGAAATGATGAAAACAGTTTGGTTGAAGCATTTTATCAAACAATTTGTATGCAATATTTTGGTATAAAAAGAACACATAAAATTCTTCGACAATGAATCTTAAAAATAGTAGCAATTAAGAGTAAAGTAATTGCGATAAAAAAAATAGACAGGAATTTGTTTATGGATTTTCGGAGATTTCAAACACTCCTACGTCACCCTTTCTTCCTCCTCGGTAGGATATCACTAGAATACTTTGACTATTACAACTCTTTGTAACAACCCACTCCATTTTAGGACTTACCCACTGCCTAAATAAGAACTCTTAGCACACTCGATTGCAGGCCACAACCACACAACTCACGTAATGTTTAACATCTCTTATGCCAAGACTACAATTACAATCTTTAACGTCTTTGTATGAAGACTCCCTCAACTAATGTTTAAAGATTATCTCTCTTGTATATGTGTGAGTGATTGTGTGTGAGGATTTATCCCTTTACAGTGTATGTATCTCTCAAATGTATCCTCACACATTGGGCTTGCAGTGACCCGCACCTTGATCACCTACTAATCAGAAACTTAAGCATGCAATAATATTGTTTAAACATAACCAGATAAAACACAGCGGAAACTAAAACAATATTACAACCCAAGGTGCTGAATCTGTATATACTGAATTTAGTAAAACTATATCAAAATAACTACTCAGTACCAAACCAAAAAGTTATGATACAATCCTCTGAATAAACAAAAATTCTCCAACAGCTGCCACAAAACCCTGCAACTAAGTCTGCCCTGAGCCTCTTGCACCGTCCAACCTAAGACCTGCCCCATCGAATGGTGTGTCCAATAAACACATAAATATGAACAAGAGCAAACTACGCTCAACACGACAATATGAGTAAACAAATACTATATGAGCATGAATGCAAGTATACGGGATACCAAGACTCAAGGTCAAGAAAATCTGATCAAACAGACTCGGCGCCAAGGTATGTAGCACTCTGTGCCGTCACACTAGGAGGTGGCTCACATACCCTACTGTGGATATCGATGACCAGACCACGAGTACACATGTCCAACCATCCACTAACACATCAGGGTAACCACCCTAATACAGGATATCTCAAGAATAAAAGCTCAGTATGATAATGCATGAAGCATAATATCGTAAAATAATATATGCAGATAAAATCATGTCATATAAATAATGCAGCACATAATATATTCATACTCAGTCAGGGTATCTCAAACAGTACTTTCGTACCTCAATAATATCAGATAAGCTACACCAGCTCTACTATCCAAGCCTATAATCACAAGAATATTATATCACTAATCATCATCTAAAAGATTTAACTAAGCTAATAGATAATCCTAAACTATTTATAGAAACTCGGATTATACATTCGTTAGTCGTTAGCCCGTTGTTGTCGATAGCCCCAGAACTTGAGTACAACACTGCTATGACTCTGTAAATGCCTCGTCGTATCCCAGACCACAGCTAAGAAGGATGGAAACGCCCCAACTACTCAAGAACCAAGAGAAGTACTTAGTGAATTGGCAAGAAATGAGGCCCTCGGATGTCCTATTTATAGGCAGAGATCCGATCGTCTGATCTCGAGTTCGGACGTTTTGATCCTGCATGATGGCCACATAGCCTGCATGCGTGTTGCATAATTTTGTGCCCGTAAGTGCACGGTGTCAATTTTTAATATTTAGTGAGTTGAGTGTCGATCCTACGAGGAATAGTATAGAAAATTACATAGTACTTGTAATTAAAATAGTCTAAACTTTATCTAGAAAATTAAATAAGAGAATTTTAATTTTCAAAACTAAATTAATAATAAACTTCAGCAAAGCACGCACACAATTTTCAAACGAATTATCAATGAGAGAATAATAGTCTAGAGGTTCAGATTTCACCTGATTTCGACAACAACTACTCCTAATTAAATTATTTTCATGAATTCCATTCAATTAATAACCAAGAACACTTAAGTGTATTATTTCCCTCTCCCGAGCAACAAATAATTTGTATCAACAACGGTTCAATTCCAATATCCCTATTAAGAATCTGATCGTAGTGATATGTGTAAAATGATGTTCTTCCTAAGGCTTCAATAAAGTTATATTGTAACGCCCCGATTTTATCTTAATTGACTTTATTTGAGATAATCGGAGATTCCAGAGTTCAAAAGCCAACTTGATTTTGATCAGGGTCCTTTTTGCAAATTTCGGATTTTTGCAGGGACTATAATGCAATTTTGGACTTAAATAGATATTTAAGCTTACTTTGACTTCTTCTCCTCCATTATCTCCTTCCTCCAAGCCGCCTCCTCCATTGAAAAACTCCAAACGTGTAGTAGCCCGTACCCTAATTGAGTAATTAAAGGATTAATGCTAATTAATTCAATTAGGTATCGGACGGATCGGAAGCTCCGAAGGCACGATCGGAAGCTCCGAACAGGATCGAAAGCTCCGATGAGCGATCGGAGGCACCGATCGATATTACGTCAGGCATGACGTGTGGTTGGATCGGAAGCTCCGATCAGGACCGGAAGCTCCGATCACCCCTATCCGGAGTCATCAAGTGATATTTTGACACGTGGCAGATCAGGATCTTCGGAAGCTCCGATGGCAGGATCGGACGTTCCGATCGAGGTTCGGACGTTCCGATCAAGGATCGGAAGTTCCGATCGTTGTCTATAAATAGAAGGCCGAGGCTTCACTTTCATTTGCCAATTCCGAGTTCTCCTTTCCTTTCTAGTCCTTTTGGAGCTGTTCTAGTCTTCTTAGGCTTGGTCCGAAGGTCGGAGAGGCGTTCGGTAGTCGTAGCGGAGTTGTGCCCAAGTTCTGGAGGCATCGACATCAAAGGGCTAACAACGGACGAAGGTATAGCTTTTGCTTCCTATAAACATTTAGGAGTATGCAATAGCTTAGTTAAGGCTTTTAGAGCACTTTAATGATAGTAGTATCATTTGGCAGTGTAGAGCAGACTATAGGCGTGGACCTAGAGTTGGTAGAGCTTGCACTGTATTGAGGTACGAAAGTACTGTTCGAGATATCCTGACTGAGTATGCATGTATTATGTGACTGCATGATTTATATGCCATGATATTATGCTGCATTCATTTGCATCTTGCTGTATCTCTTTCGAGATGTCTGTTAGTAGGGTTGTACCCTATCCTGTTAGTGGATGGACTTCCATCGATTTGGGTCCGGCGTATCCACAATTTTCTCGGTATGGGAGCCACCTCCTGAAGCGACGGCACAGCGTGCTACATACCAGGGCCCGGTCTGTCTCTGTTATCTGATCCTTGACCTCGAGTCTATAGGGAGTTCACTTTGCATGCATGTATACTCATACTCTCGCACTGAGCATTTTATGCTCACGTCTCGTACTCTGTATTTTCTGGACACCCTATTCCATGGGGCAGGTTTGCGATTGGACGAGGAGGGTGGATCCAGGAAGGGCTAGTCAGTGGTTGGCCAGCTGGAGCTTCGTCTAGGTTTTATTACTGATGTTTGGGTTTATACAGCTATTCGATTTGGTTGTATAATATTGGATAATTACAGATTCCTTTACTTGGGATTGTATAATGTTATTGGATTCCGCAGTTTTATTCTGATATCTGTTTTATTAAGTTAATTGCATGCATAAGTTCTGTTTAGTAGGTGATCCGGGTAAGGGTCACTACATTTATGGTATCAGAGCATGCAAAAGATTTCTTGGGATTTAGTCTCATCTTGAGGTATTTTTGTAGATGTCAAATCGTGACGACCAGAGTTCTCATGGCAGTGTTGGTGGGCGTTGGGGTGATGCCGACCGGGAGCCTCGTCGAGAACGGCGTCATCGTCACCATGACGACGAGCGCTTCACTGTGCATCGATTCTTAGCTATGGGTCCCAAGCCCTTAGTTGGAGGTGAGTCTCCGGAGGATGCGGAGAACTGGTTAGACCGCATGGAGACGACTTTTCAGACTTTCCAATGCACCGATGAGCAGAAGGTGGAGATCCTTGGCTATCTTCTGGATGGGCGTGCGCGCAGGTGGTGGAGGTTTACTTCTACACCTTTTGTTGCGGCGAGAGGAGTGGCCACCTGGGCCGAGTTTCGCACAGCTTTCCAAAAGCGGTATTTTCCTCCTGCACTCCGACAGTCGAAGGCAGGCGAGCTACTGAGTTTGCGATAGGGAGCCATGTCTATCGATGAGTATCAGCAGAGGTTCTTTGATCTGTTATCCTATTGCCCCGAGATTGCTGATAGCTTAGAGATGAAGTATAATCTGTTCCTTCAGGGCCTTAACCCTGAGATCCATGACCGTGTGGCGGTTGGTGACGACATGTCCTATGAGGTCTTGGTGAGCCGTTGTCACCAGGCGGAGGACAGCATTCGGTGGAACAGGTCTTTCTCTCAGTCGAGACCTGCTAGTTCTTTGGGTCCCCGTGCCCAAACTTTCAAGAAGTCTGGATCTTCTTCTTCCTCTGGTTCTGGAGGTATTGTCCGTTTCGGTAAGAAGGACAAGTGTGATCACTGTGGGAAGAACCATCCATCCGACAAGTGCCGCAGAGCTTCTGGAGCTTGTTTCCGTTGTGGAGAGACTGGTCATATCCGGAGGGATTGTCCACAGTCTGGGGGAGGCGGTTCTGGTTCTGGTTCAGGATCGGGTTCTCAGGCTACCGTACAGCAGAGGTTGCAGGGACAGTCTGCTGGGAGTTCTCATTTGAGGCCACGAGCTTCTGGCCAGGTGTTTGCCCTGAGACATGATCAGGCTGTGGAAGAGAATGAGAAAGTCATCGCAGGTACATTTCTGCTTTATGGTATACCTGCTCTTGTACTTATTGACACTGGTGCATCTCATTCCTTCATTTCTGCACGTTTTGTTAAGAGGCATAAGTTACCATGCATTGCACTAGACGTAGTGATGTCTGTTTCTACTCCGACGGGCCAATCTGCTTTGGCTAAGCGTCTAGTGATGGGTTGCCCTTTAGAGTTCGAAGGGAACATTCTGTTAGCGAATCTCATGGTCTTGGTGATGGACGACTTTGATTGCATTATGGGGATAGATGTGCTGACTACCTATCGAGCTTCAGTGGACTGCTATCAGAGATTAGTACGCTTTCATCCGGAAGGGAGTGAGAGTTGGTTTTTCTATGGTGAGGGAGCGCGACCCCCGATGCCTTTGGTATCAGCTTTGAGAGCCTGTCGAGCTCTAGAGTCTGGCGGGGAAGGCTACCTTATCTATGCAGTTGATTTGTCCGCTGAGAGTATTGGGATAGAGAGCATTCCTGTTGTGGATGAATTTCCAGATGTGTTTCCTGATGAGATTCCGGGTTTTCCTCCTGCTAGGGAAGTCGAGTTTGACATAGAGTTGATGCCGGGTACTTTGCCTATTTCTAGAGCACCGTATCGTCTGGCTCCGTCAGAGATGCGTGAGTTAAAGAATCAGCTACAGGATCTTTTGGACAAGGGGTACATTCATCCTAGTGTATCTCCTTGGGGAGCTCCTGTTCTCTTCGTGAAGAAGAAGGATGGGTCGATGCGGCTGTGCATTGACTATCGGCAGCTGAATCGAGTGACTGTGAAGAACAAGTATCCGTTGCCTCGCATTGATGACTTGTTTGACCAGCTGCAGGGCACATCAATTTACTCCAAGATTGACTTGAGATCTGGGTATCATCAGTTGAGAGTCCGTGATCAGGACGTAGCCAAGACTGCATTCCGTACTCGCTATGGACATTACGAGTTCCTAGTGATGCCATTTGGTTTGACCAATGCTCCGGCTATATTCATGGATTTGATGAACCGTGTCTTCAGGGAGTATTTGGACAAGTTTGTCGTGGTCTTCATTGACGACATCTTGGTGTATTCACGTAATACGGAAGAGCATGTTTCTCACTTGCGGTTGGTACTACAGACTCTTCGAGATGAGCAGTTATACGCCAAGCTGAGCAAGTGTGAGTTCTGGATGGATAGAGTGGTCTTTCTTGGCCATATCATATCCAGGGAGGGGATTTCTGTTGATCCAAGCAAGATTGAAGCGGTACTTAATTGGTCGCGTCCAACGACGGTTGCTGAGATCCGTAGTTTTCTGGGTCTAGCAGGGTATTATCGTCGCTTCATTCTGAACTTCTCTCAGTTAGCTCGACCGTTGACGCAGCTTACCCGCAAGGGTGTGGATTTCGAGTGGTCCTCCGAGTATGAGGAGAATTTCCGTGAGCTTCGACGGCGGTTGACTTCTGCGCCGGTGTTAGCACTACCGTCAGGATCTGGAGGGTATGTAGTTTACACGGATGCTTCTCTTCAGGGGTTAGGTTGTGTCCTGACTCAGAATGGGCATGTGATCGCATACGCTTCTAGACAGCTGAAGCTTCACGAGGACAACTACCCAGTCCATGATTTGGAATTGGCAGCCATTGTGTTCGCTTTGAAGATCTGGCGTCATTATCTGTATGGCGAGAAATTTGAGATCTTCACCGACCATAAGAGTCTCAAGTATTTGTTCACTCAGGCAGAATTGAACATGAGGCAGAGACGTTGGATGGATTTGCTTAAGGACTATGATTGCGAGATTAAGTACCATCCGGGAGCTGCTAATCTCACCGCTGATGCTTTGAGTCGCAAGGTGCGACTATCCGCACTTCAGACTTGTTCGATGTCTAGTGCGATCAGTGACTGTTGTACTTCAGGTTTTACCTTCAAGAATAAGAAAGGTATGCAGAGTATCCAGATGTTTGCGATATTATCTGAGCCAGCTTTGTACTCGCGGATCCGAGATGCTCAGATGTCTGATTCGAAGACGCAGCGTTTAGCTCGTCTAGCTAACGAGGGTAGCTCGTCTGGATTTCATTATCAGTCAGATGGTTTTCTGTGTTTGTCTGGTAGGCTTGTGATTCCACAGGATGAAGAGTTGCGAGAGGAGATTTTATCTCAGGCACATCGCACTAAGTTGAGTATTCATCCTGGGAGCAACAAGATGTACAAGGATCTACGTACTCGTTTCTGGTGGAAGGGAATGAAACGCAGTGTTTATCAGTTTGTTTCGAGATGTTTGGTGTGTCAACAGGTCAAGGCAGAGCACCGACGACCTGGAGGATTGCTTCACAGTCTGCCTATTCCTGAATGGAAATGGGAATTTATCACTATGGACTTTGTGACCCATTTGCCGGTATCCCCGAGGAACTGTGATGCTATCTGGGTGGTGGTGGACCGACTCACCAAGTCAGCGCATTTCATTGCCTATAGCCGGGAGTACAATGTGGATCGTATGGCTCGGTTGTACATTCAGGAGATAGTTCGACTTCATGGAGTGCCCGTGAGCATTGTCAGCGATCGGGACCCCAGGTTTACTTCTAGGTTCTGGGGGAGTGTTCAGCGTGCGATGGGTACTACTCTCAGTTTGAGTACAGCCTATCATCCGGAGACTGATGGTCAGTCAGAGCGTACTATCCGTATGTTAGAAGATATGCTTAGAGCGTGCGTCTTGGATTTTGGTTCATCCTGGCAGGATCATTTGCCGTTGATCGAGTTCGCTTACAACAACAGCTATCACACTAGTATTGGGATGGCACATTTTGAAGCGTTGTATGGGCGACGTTGTCGTACTCCACTCTTCTGGGAAGAAGTGGGGGAGAGACAGGCTGAAGGACCGGAGTTTATCCAGCAGGCGATAGACATTGTTGATCAGATCAAGAAACGGATTAAGACTGCACAGGATCATCAGGACAGTTATGCTAATGTCAAGAGTAGGCCTTTGCAGTTCGAGGTCGGGGAGAAAGTGTTTCTGAGAGTGTCACCTTTCCGCAAGATTCTCAGATTTGGCCTTAAGGGCAAGTTTTCTCCCAGATTTATCGGTCCGTTTGAGATCTTGGAGAGTATTGGCGATTTGGCTTATCGACTAGCATTGCCACCGCATCTATCTAGTATTCACGACGTGTTCCACGTATCTCTATTGCGACGGTATGTGGCGGATGAATCTCATATTCTGCAGCGGTCTGAGGTTCAGGTAGACAAGGATTTGACTTATGTTGAGAAACCTCTTCGTATCCTGGATTATAAGGATAAGGTTTTACGGAACAAAGTCATTCCTTTGGTTTTAGTTCAGTGGCAGCGCCGAGGCACTGAGGAAGCCACTTGGGAGCTTGAGGACAAGATGCGTAAAGACCATCCTGAGTTGTTTTGATTTCATTCTGTTGTATTCAGTTGCAAACTCTGTAAACGTTTGATTTGAATAAAGAATGTTTCTGATTTATGTATTTGCATTCGGTACTTAAGATCTGATTTCGAGGACGAAATATCTTAAGTGGGGGAGAATGTAGTAGCCCGTACCCTAATTGAGTAATTAAAGGATTAATGCTAATTAATTCAATTAGGTATCGGACGGATCGGAAGCTCCGAAGGCACGATCGGAAGCTCCGAACAGGATCGGAAGCTCCGATGAGCGATCGGAGGCACCGATCGATATTACGTCAGGCATGACGTGTGGTTGGATCGGAAGCTCGGATCAGGACCGGAAGCTCCGATCACCCCTATCCGGAGTCATCAAGTGATATTTTGACACGTGGCAGATCAGGATCTTCGAAAGCTCCGATGGAAGGATCGGACGTTCCGATTGAGGTTCGGACGTTCCGATCAAGGATCGGAAGTTCCGATCGTTGTCTATAAATAGAAGGCCGAGGCTTCACTTTCATTTGCCAATTCCGAGTTTTCCTTTCCTTTCTAGTCCTTTTGGAGCTGTTCTAGTCTTCTTAGGCTTGGTTCGGAGGTCGGAGAGGCGTTCGGTAGTCGTAGCGGAGTTGTGCCCAAGTTCTGGAGGCATCGACATCAAAGGGCTAACGACGGACGAAGGTATAGCTTTTGCTTCCTATAAACATTTAGGAGTATGCAATAGCTTAGCTAAGGCTTTTAGAGCACTTTAATGATAGTAGTATCATTTGGCAGTGTAGAGCAGACTATAGGCGTGGACCTAGAGTTGGTAGAGCTTGCACTGTATTGAGGTACGAAAGTACTGTTCGAGATATCCTGACTGAGTATCCATGTATTATGTGACTGCATGATTTATATGCCATGATATTATGCTGCATTCATTTGCATCTTGCTGTATCTCTTTCGAGATGTCTGTTAGTAGGGTTGTACCCTATCCTGTTAGTGGATGGACTTCCATCGATTTGGGTCCGGCGTATCCACAATTTTCTCGGTATGGAAGCCACCTCCTGAAGCGACGGCACAGCGTGCTACATACCAGGGCCCGGTCTGTCTCTGTTATCTGATCCTTGACCTCGAGTCTATAGGGAGTTCACTTTGCATGCATGTATACTCATACTCTCGCACTGAGCGTTTTATGCTCACGTCTCGTACTTTGTATTTTCTGGACACCCTATTCCATGGGGCAGGTTTGCGATTGGACGAGGAGGGTGGATCCAGGAAGGGCTAGTCAGTGGTTGGCCAGCTGGAGCTTCGTCTAGGTTTTATTACTGATGTTTGGGTTTATACAGCTATTCGATTTGGTTGTATAATATTGGATAATTACAGATTCCTTTACTTGGGATTGTATAATGTTATTGGATTCCGCAGTTTTATTCTGATATCTGTTTTATTAAGTTAATTGCATGCATAAGTTCTGTTTAGTAGGTGATCCGGGTAAGGGTCACTACAAAACGTGAGTTTCAAGCTTTGAAATTCCCCGGTTTTGTCGATCCGTCCGTTAGAATTTATTTCTGAAGGCAGATTAGCGATCACGGCTGCGAGAGCTTCGTTCTATAGTATGTTTTTCTTCTATCAGCTAGACTTCTATTTTCGGATGTCATTAGAATCGATTGAGTTTTGAGTATGTTGTTCTTGACAGAGTTCTGATCGTTTATTCTCTGTCGATTTCGAAATAGAGCGTCGTTCGGATTTGTTATGATTTTTGAAAGATTATTCAAAAGTTGAGTTTTTATGATTTGTTGGAATTGGATTGTTATGGTTGAAGGTTGGTTGTTTTGAGTTTATTGGATTGATATTATGTTGTCTGCGTTTTCGGTTTGATTAAAATATAACCGTTATGCCGCCGGTTTGTAATTGGGATTTTGAACCGTTTTGAGTTGATGATATTTGGCTATTGAGTTTGATCGTCATTGTTGATGTTCTCATGCCTCCGTACAGATTCGTTCGAAGGCCGTTGAGTTGTGAGATTTCAGGAGTTGAATCGCTTTGAAGATTGTAGCCGGTATAGTATCGACTTTCTTATTTTCGACTAGGAAGTTTGATCAAATCTTGAATGAGTATTGTTGTTGTTTCCAGGTTGGAGCATCGACGTTTAAAAAAGTTATAAGACGACTTAGATTGGAATGGAACGAGTAACTCGAATCCGTCTTGATTCGAGTGTTCCGGAGAAATCACATACTTGCATGTTAATTGATTTACTTGAATTTATTGAATGAGTTATGTTTTGCATTCATTCATCTTGAGCCAAGAATTCTTGATTTTAGCGGGCAGGACAGCCATTTGATGTTAGATGTTTTGGGGACTTTTAAGCGAGTGGCCTAGGCGTAGAGGTTCTCCTAGTGCTAGCATACTCCTTATAGTCGCACCAAAGTCTAGAGGATGGAGATACGTAGCACCACCTCGATCTGGAGAGTCGGTGAGTTGTTTACGTGATCTCATCCTCGGGATCCCAAAAAAAAAAGCAGCAATTTCTTGATTATCCGGACATGATAATCCCAGAGTATTAAAGACATGCATTTCATTTTGATTTCTCTTGGAATTTCATGATTGATATTGAATATCTGGAAGTTGATATATTTCGTTTTGAGATGCTTATTTGATATTGCATGCTAGTCTCTTTTACTGAGAATTTTATTCTCACCGGATTATCCGGCTGTTGTCTTGTCTTTGTATGTGTGCTTGGCAACAGGTGGGGCACGACCGAGTCAGAGATCGCATGGCTAGGTGGTCGAGTTGATAGAGTGAGGCCTTGGTGTTTTAGAAGTCGAATTGTAATTCGAACTCGATTTGTATTTTGGATTGTAAACTTAGATTGAAAGCATGTTCTAATAGTTTGGAATGGACGATAACTTTAGAACTATCTTGTTTGGATCTATGTATGATGTTTGGATGAATTATGTATTGGTGTATGCATGATTTGGATTGATTTCTATCAAGTTTTCTGCTGGTTTTTGCTTCAGAGATGTCACCGCTCGATTGGAGAGATTTAATCGATCGAGCGAAGGTCCTTTTGCTGAGTTGCTATTTTGCAATATTGGTGGCCGCTCGATTGGTAAGATCTTACCGATCGAGCGGAGCTGTTTGTTTTCTCGGGCAGTGACTTTTTCTATGTTGCTTGCTCGATCGAGCGAGGCACTATTTCAAAAAAAAAAAAAAATTTGTGCTTTTAATCTTGGATCTTGTATGCTTAGTTATTGTTTAACTCGAGTTTAAATTTTTAGAACCGAGGTCTCACATTAAGTGGTATCAGAGCAATAAATGTTCCTTGGACTGAATTAAGAAGTGAGCGGGGTAGATCGAGTCCGCATGAATTGATTTCTCGCATGTGACTGAGTTATTTAAATTGATTTGTTTAAATACCATGCGATCATGCTTTATTAATTGAGAATTATTTGAATTACATGACTATGTGATTTAATTTATAAAACATGATTTACTTGAGATAAAACTGTGTTGTTATCGACTGATATCCGAATTCTCAGAGGTTGCAAGGGCACCGAATTGCAGCGATGAGATATCTTGTGTCCTAACCTTTGATTATCAGATGGGTCCTCGACGAGTTATTAACAGGAACCCACCGCCAGTTACTCCACCGAATGAGCAAGCTAGTACCGAGACTGATCAGATGGATGCCACAGCGACGCCTATGGAAACCTTGCTGAAGAGGCTCCAGTCGTTTAATCCACCGTTGTTGATGGGTACAGAGAATCCAGTTGACTGTGAGAGTTGGTTGGATGACATGGATAAATTGTTCGATTCCCTTGACTATTCTGACAACCGCCGAACTAGGTTAGTCATTCATCAGCTTCGTGGTGTGGCTAAGAACTGGTGGATCACGACGAAGAGATCCATGGAGAACCGAGGTACAACAATTAACTGGAATCTATTTAAGTCTGAGTTTTATAAGCGGTTTTTTCCAGTTTCGTACCGAAAGGACAAGGGAGCCAAGTTTGCAAATCTGAAGCAGGGGAATTTGAATATTGAGGAGTACGTAGCCAAGTTTGACAGCTTGTTGCGTTTTGCACCGCACATTGCCGACAATGAGGAAGCTAAAGCCGACCAGTTTATTAATGGTCTGAACCCTGATATCTTCACGCTGGTAAACACTGCTAGGCTTGATAATTTTGTGGATGCCATGAATCATGCAAAAGGAGCTGAAGCAGGTTTGTGGAGACAGAGAGGAGGTCAGTTTGTGCCTCTGCAACAGCAAGGACAGTTCCAGGCACCACCTTCTCAATACCAAAACCAACCGTCCCAATACCAAAATCAATCCTTTCAGTTTCAGAATCAACCACCGAGTTCTGAGGGTGGTAGCAGTGGAGGTCATATGAAGGATTACTATCTTCCGAAGGGGAAACAGTTTAAGAAGCACGGAAGCAGTTCTTCGAGCTCTAGTGGCTCGAGGCAGTTCAGAGCGGGACAGAGTTCGGGTCAGTCAGGCATGTCTTGTGCCAATTGCAGAGGTCGTCACTCCAGTGATCAATGTAGAGGTGTTTTTGGAAGCTGCTATATCTATAACCAGGCGGGGCACTTTGCCAGAGCGTGTCCTCAGCGTGTCCCTGAGCAAGCTCAAAGTGGAAATTTCTCGAGACAGTCAGCTCAGCCTCAGCAGCAAGCACCTACTGTCCACTCTTTCCAACCTCAGCAGCAGAATAGGAAGGAAGGTAATCAGTATGCAATCCAGCCTCCCAGACAGCATGCACGAGTTTTTGCTCTGTTTGAGGATCCGCAGACTCAGGCTGCACCTGATAATGACAGATCAGGTAACATTCGTTTTTGGTTTTCCATTCTTATCGGACTGTTAGATACTGGCGAGTCTCTTGCCTCTTATTGAAGAATATGTTTTATGTTTAACGTGCCTCTAAACATTTGTTGAATCGTTCGAATTGACGAACACTCCTGTCGTGTTGTTAAATTTTTATTAACCGGATCTTTTAGAAGAATTAGTCGAGACTAGGAATTCTTATCGTTGATTTCTTATCTTTTTGGAATGAGAATTGTACTGATCTTTCAGAGCTTTTGAGAATCGTATAGCAGATGTTTGTGCCGAGCAGTTGTATACTATTCTTCGATGTCTGAATTATTTTTGGATTTAATGGTCTTCTTCGATTGTATGATTTGATGATGGAATCTATGCTGATCAGCGCTCTCTTCTTATCGAGATTTTGGGATGTATCTTATTCAGAGGAATCGCGCTCTAGTCTAGACATCGAGACAGCTGAAGACGCTCAAGACTCGATGTCTGAATCTGGACTTTGAGCTCGCAGCGATCTTATTGATTAGAAGATCTGTTATCTAGTGTCTTATAAGGAAATTTTCGTGATCTTTTCTAATCTTAAGAGTTGGAGTAATTTTTTCCGCAGACAGAACTGATTTGGAGGCATAGAAGATGATTAGATTGTATGAGATTTCTGACTGCGAATCTTTATCTGAGGAATTTATGCAACAACTGATATTTTGAGTTGTTCTTATTTTATCTACTATCTGTTTTTGGTTGTCTGATTGATGAAATATGCTACCGCATTCTATTTCAATACCCTCAGAATGACGGACATCCAGGTAAGACGAGTCAAACTTAGATGTTATACCTTGAATTGGAACCAGAGATGATTCGATTGTGACGGAGTTTAGGAAGATTTCTGACAATAATGAGTAGACTTTTGCTTTGACGGACTTGAAGGAGTAATTCGAGAGACAGAGTTCGTGTTGGAACCGTGTTTGATTTCGAGGACAAAATCTTTTCTTAGAGGGGGAGAATTGTAACGCCCCGATTTTATCTTAATTGACTTTATTTGAGATAATCGGAGATTCAAGATTCCAAGAGCCGACTTGATTTTGATCAGGGTCCTTTTTACAAATTTTGGGTTTTTCAGGGACTATAATGCAATTTTGGACTTAAATAGATATTTAAGCTTACTTTGACTTCTTCTCCTCCATTCTCTCCTTCCTCCAAGCCGCCTCCTCCATTGAAGAACTCCAAGCGTGAGTTTCAAGCTTTGAAATTCCCCGGTTTTGTCGATCCGTCCGTTAGAATTTATTTCTGAAGACAGATTAGCGATCACGGCTGCGAGAGCTTCGTTCTATAGTAAGTTTTTCTTCGATCAACTATACTTCTATTTTTGGATATCGTTAGAATCGATTGAGTTTTGAGTATGTTGTTCTTGACAGAGTTCTGATCGTTTATTCTCTGTCGATTTCGAAATAGAGCGTCGTTCGGATTTGTTATGATTTTTGGAAGATTATTCGAAAGTTGAGTTTTTATGATTTGTTGGAATTGGATTGTTATGGTTGAAGGTTCATTTTTTTGAGTTTATTGGATTGATATTATGTTGTCTGCATTTTCGGTTTGATTAGATTATAGCCGTTTTGCCGTCGGTTTGTAATTGGGATTTTGAACCGTTTTGAGTTGATGATATTTGGCTATTGAGTTTGATCGTCGTTGTTGATCTTCTCATGCCTCCGTACAGATTCGTTTGAAGGTCGTTGAGTTGTGAGATTTCAGGAGTTGAATCGCTTTGAAGATTGTAGCCGGTATAGTATCGATTTTCTTATTATCGACTAGGAAGTTTGATCGAATCTTGAATGAGTATTGTTGTTGTTTCCAGGTTGGAGCATCGACGTTTGAAAGAGTTATAAGACGACTTAGATTGGAATGGAACGAGTAACTCGAATCCGACTTGATTCGAGTGTTCCGGAGAAATCACATACTTGCATGTTAATTGATTTACTTGAATTTATTGAATGAGTTATGTTTTGCATTCATTCATCTTGAGCCAAGAATTCTTGATTTTAGCGGGCAGGACGGCCCTTTGATGTTAGATGTTTTGGGGACTTTTAAGCGAGTGGCCTAGGCGTAGAGGTTCGCCTAGTGCTAGCATACTCCTTATAGTCGCACCAAAGTCTAGAGGATGGAGATACGTAGCACCACCTCGATCTGGAGAGTCGGTGAGTTGCTTACGTGATCTCATCCTCGGGATCCCAAAAGCAAAAGCAGCAATTTCTTGATTATCCTGACTAGATAATCCCAGAGTTTTAAAGACATGCATTTCATTTTGATTTCTCTTGGAATTGCATGATTGATATTGAATATCTGAAAGTTGATATATTTCGTTTTGAAATGCTTATCTGATATTGCATGCTAGTCTCTTTTACTGGGAATTGTATTCTCACTGGATTATCCGGCTGTTGTCTTGTCTTTGTATGTGTGCTTGGCAACAGGTGGGGCAGGACTGAGTCAGAGATCGCATGGCTAGGTGGTCGATTTGATAGAGTGAGGCCTTGGTGTTTTAGATGTCGAATTGTAATTCAAACTCGATTTGTATTTTGGATTGTAAACTTAGATTGAAAGAATGTTCTAATAGTTTGGAATGGACGATAACTTTAGAACTATCTTGTTTGGGTCTATGTATGATGTTTGGATGAATTATGTATTGGTGTATGCATGATTTGGATTGAGTTCTAGCAAGTTTTCTGCTGGTTTTTGCTTCAGAGCTGTCACCGCTCGATCGGCGAGATTTAACCGATCGAGCGAAGGTCTTTTTGCTGAGTTGCTATTTTGCAATTTTGGTAGCCGCTCGATCGGTAAGATCTTACCGATCGAGCGGAGCTGTTGGATTTTTCGGGCAGTGACTTTTTCTATATTGCTCGCTCGATCGGTAAGATCTTACCGATCGAACGAGGCACTATTTAAAAAAAAAAAATTTTGCTTTTAATCTTGGATCTTGTATGCTTAGTTATTGTTTAACTCGAGTTTATATGTTTAGAACCGAGGTCTCACATATATACTCTCCCGAGCTTTATAAACAATTAACAGTGTATTTTATAATGGTCCTATTCAAAATCCCCTCTCCCGAGCAATGATTTCGAATAAATATGACAATTCAATTAGTGATCAAGTAATTGGAAAGACAATCAAAGCAATAAAAAACAATTAATTTAGGAGAATTTAATCAAATAAAGTTAAAAACTCGTAGAAGAGTCTACACCAGGTTCCATCATCCCTCTAGACTAATAAAATTTAGTTCATGATCAAATATAAATAAAACCAAATAATGTTCATGAAACTAGACATCAAATCAATAATATAAATTCGAAATAAAGAAAACAAATCCGAATATGCGACGCCGTGTCCGGTCGATCGATCTTCGTCTTTGTTCCTTTGATGTTCTTCAAGTTTTTGTGTAGATTTCTCTCCCAATTCTTCTCTCCAATCTTACGTTGAAGCTCTCTTAAAATATTCTCTGATATGTGGTGGCCTCTCCTCTCTCTCGTGTGACAAAGAATCCTTTTTATATGTGCTTCAAATCCAATAAATAAAAGCCCAAAAAAGTCCGAAAGTTTCCTTCCCAAAAAATCAAAAACAAATCTGACTTTCGCGATAGAGGTGGCATGCCTAAGGACCTGAGCGGGCACACATGTGATTCTGTCTTCATTTTGTTCAAAATTTCTCAAACGGCGCGGCCGCGCCTACGGTCTCGCGCGCCCCCTCTTGGCTCTCGGATTTCTGTTGCGTGGCATTTTGCAAAAACTTATATTTCATAATGTAACCGTCGGATGGAGCTGCAATTTTGACATAAGATTTTAAACATTCTAGATTTTATTATGAACGGTGGAGATCGGATTTTGATTCCTCCAACATTCCTAGTAATTTTCTGAATTTGTTGCTCCATATATCACTTTTCCGCTTTTTCTTGCTACTTTTTTTCCAATCCTTGCATCTCACAAAAACAACAACAAATACACATAATATACACTCGATATATCACAAAAGCCAAGTCAAATCATATATAAATTAAGTTCATAAAATGCACTTATCAAATCCTCCTAAACTTAAATTTTTGCTAGTCTAGAGCAAAACAATAATATGTAATATAGTTGACCTCCGAATTTTTACATTCCAAGATTCAATATATAATAGCCCACTCACACTCAATATGGATGACAACTTAGTGGGCCAACAATTGAAAGACTGGCTTTAAGAGGCCTAATTGAGAAACAAGAGAACCAGCCCGCACCAATTAATGAAGAGGAAAAGGAAGAAAGCAACAACACCGAACCAGAAGAATCCAGAAGAAGAAGAAGAAGAAGAAAACCCAATTGGATGCACGATTACGTCATGTGAAGGAGAGTCACACAATTGTGGTTTCAATAATTGGTTATGTTCTTGTTAGTTTGTTTCTTTTCAGTTGTAAGCATGAGTATAAAAGAAGGTGATGTGAGAAATTGTAAGGCATCGAACATTTTGACCGCAATTTACAAAGTTGAAGGAGTTCCGCACAGACTCGAAGTGTGCAGCGTTCTTAACATTTTGGTGCTCTCGTTCTCTCACGATGCGGAATGAAGAGATCGCCGAAGCCATGCGGCAATTGGAAAATAATTTCAAAACTCACTCTGAATCCCAGTTGCTGACTTACACCAAGGTGCTGGAGCAATACATGGGTTCTATGGATCAACGATTTGGTCAATTGCACCAGATGGTCACCGATCTTTCGCAGGACAAAGCACCTACAATTCACTCTAATCGTTCTGATGGGGAGAGCAACAAGAAGGGGGGAAGTTTTGGGGCTTAGCACTCTGATCACCAGCGGGGTTTCAAGTATTCTTTTCCCCGCTTAAATGGAGAAGGGGTTCATGACTGGATCTACAAGGTGGAGAAATACTTTACCTTACACTCCACCCCACCTGCAATTCGTCTACAGGTGGTAGCCTTTCATTTAGAAAGGGAAGCTAGCTCTTGGTACCAGTGGATGGACCGGAATGGTTCCCTTCTTACATGGGATCAGTTCATGCAAGGTGTTCGGGGACGTTTTGGAGCTTCGGTCTATGACGACCCATTGGGAAAAATTGCGAAGTTGCTTCAGACGGGGAGTGTGAACCAATATCGCACTGAGTTTGAATGTTTGATGAATATGATTGAAGGGGTTGATGAAAACTTGTTTCTCAATTTTTTTATCTGGGGCCTCAAACCTGAGATTCGAAGGGAGCTGCTAATCCATCCACCTACGAGTCTCACCGAGGCCATGAACAAAGCTCAACTATTTGAAGACAGGAATAATTATCTCAAAGGAGTATTGCGGGCAGGGGGCATGAATCCTAACTCAACGGTCCTTCTGCCTCGACCAATTAACAAGGCACCAGGGGAGCAAATGGGTCTCGGGATGACAGAGGGGCGATCCCACCCAAACACCACCCCGAAGCTGCCCATCAAGAGGCTCACCATCGCCGAAATGAAAGAAAGAAGGGAAAAGGGACTCTGTTTCAATTGTGATGAAAATTTAAATGCAAACCATATTTGCAATAATCGAGTCATGGTTTTACTAGGGGACGACTGGGATGATTACACATTAGGAGTGGATGTCTATGGGGAAAAAACATTAACAAAGCTCGATGAAGGCGTCACTGAGATTAGTTTGCATACACTGACTAGCTCCGCCACACCACGCATTTTCCGCATTACTGCAAATTTTCAAAAAATACCAGTTGAAGTATTAATCGACACGGGAAACCACAATAATTTTTTACAAGAAGGGCTGATCAAGAGGCTGGGGATGGTTTTTACGAAGCCTCGCCGATTTCGAGTTTACATGGGCAATGGGCAGTATTTGTGGTGCGACAAGGTGTGATCTCAAGTGCCTTTAATTTTGCAAGGTCATGAGTTTCGTGTTGATCTTTAAGTGCTACCAATTTGGGGGTTAGACATTATATTGGGGATGCAATGTCTTTGAACATTGGGCCCTTGTTTACATGACCATGAGGCCCTCACTATGGAGTTCGCATGGCAAGGGGAGAAGGTTTGCTTAGTAGGGAACAAACTTACTCCATCTACACCCATCTCGTACAATAGACTGTGTGTGCTCTTGCAACAAGATTCCATTAGTGCCCTCTACACCCTCACTGAAGTTCGAAGTAATACACAAGCAAGAGGAGGTGAACCAAATGTACAACTCAGCGATGGGACAGGGCTGGTTCCAGCAGAAGGGCATGCTCAATTGAAAAATTATCATGAGGTCTATCAGGAGCCCACCGCACTTCCTCCCTATCGCCCCATCGATCAGCGCATTCACTTGTGCCCAGGAACAGCACCAGTCAACGTGCATCCTTATCGTTATCCCTATTATCAGAAGGATTCAATTGAGAAGATAGTTAAGGAGTTAAGCGATCAGTGTTTCATCAGGCCAAGCACTAGTCCATTCTCCTCACCGGTCCTGCTTGTTAAAAAGAGGGATGGAGCATGGCGCTTTTGTGTAGACTATTGCGCTTTAAATGCAGTTACCATCAAGGATCGTTTCCCCATTCCTACCATTGATGAGCTACTGGATGAGTTGGGCGGGGCACAGTTTATCTCCAAATTGGATTTAAGGGCTGGATATTACCAGATCCGAATGAACAGTCGGGACATCCACAGAACTGCTTTCCGCACCCATGATTGCCACTATGAATTTGTCGTCATGCCTTTCGGACTGTCCAATGCTCCGTCAACATTTCAAGCAGCTATGAACGAGGTATTCCGGCCATATTTGAGAAAATTTGTGATTGTGTTCTTTGACGATATCTTAGTCTACAACAAGCATAAGCAGGATCATCTGGAGCACCTCCAGTTGGTATTGGACCTTTTGTTAAAAGGACAATTCTTTGCTAAGCGATCCAAATGTCAGTTTTTCAAATCGACAGTTGAATACCTTGGACACTTGGTAATAGCAGGGAAAGTGTTGGCAGATCCAGAAAAAATTAAGGTGATGACACAGTGGCCACAACCTAATAGCTTGAAATAGTTACGGGGATTTCTGGGAATCACTGTGTATTACAGACGGTTTATATACCATTATGCCACCTTAGCTGCCCCACTAGCCGACCTCCTCAACAAAGACTCTTTTCTTTGGACTCCAGAGGATACCAAGGCCTTCGAACAGCTCAAGGAGGCCATGACAACAACCCCGGTCCTCAGTCTTCCAGACTTTAGTCAAAGCTTTGTGGTAGAGACTGATGCTTCCAAAGTGGGAGTTGGTGGGGTATTGATGCAAGGGGGGCATCCTCTCTCCTATTTCAGTAAGAAGTTGGGACCAAGGATGCAGGCGGCATCCACCTATGTTTGCGAATTGTATGCTATGATAGAATCAGTAGCCAAATGGAGAAAATAACTACTCGGGCGGACTTTTATTATCCGCACTGACCACCAAAGTCTACGGGAGCTGATGCAACAAATCATCCAAACCCCGGAGCAGCAGTACTACTTAAAAAAATTGATTGGGTATCACTTCACCATTGAATACAAGCCAGGCAAGGAGAACTCTGCTGCTGACTCATTGTCTCGAATGCATGAGGATGCCGAAGGGGAGGTTAGACCAACAGTACTCGCTGCCCTCTCGCAACTCGAATTCTTATTCATGGACACTATACAGCAGGAAAACCGAACTCTAACCGATCTCTTAGCACTCCACAACCAGTTGCGAGATGACCCCGACAAGGCCACTAACTACTCGGTACAGAATGAGGTTATGCTATATAAAGGAAAATATGTCCTGGGGCAGGATTCTCTGCTAAAAACTATGATGTTGCGTGAATTCCATGAATCCCCAGTGGGAGGGCATGGTGGCGTCAAACGCACATACATGCGTCTGTCATCAAATTTTTATTGGAAGGGCATGGGACAAGATGTGAAGAGCTTCGTGGCCCAATGCTTTGTGTGTCAAACAGTACATTCGTACCTCAATAATATCAGATAAGCTACACCAGCTCTACTATCCAAGCCTATAATCACAAGAATATTATATCACTAATCATCGTCTAAAAGATTTAACTAAGCTAATAGATAATCCTAAACTATTTATAGAAACTCGGATTATACATTCGTCAGTCGTTAGCCCGTTGTTGTCGATAGCCCCAGAACTTGAGTACAACACTGCTATGACACTGTAAATGCCTCGTCGTATCCCAGACCACAGCTAAGAAGGATGGAAACGCCCCAACTACTCAAGAACCAAGAGAAGTACTTAGTGAATTGGCAAGAAATGAGGCCCTCGGATGTCCTATTTATAGGCGGAGATCCGATCGTCTGATCTCGAGTTCGGACGTTTTGATCCTGCATGATGGCCACATAGCCTGCATGCGTGTTGCATAATTTTGTGCCCGTAAGTGCACGGTGTCAAGTTTTAATATTTAGTGAGTTGAGTGTCGATCCTACGAGGAATAGTATAGAAAATTACATAGTACATGTAATTAAAATAGTCTAAACTTTATCTAGAAAATTAAATAAGAGAATTTTAATTTTCAAAACTAAATTAATAATAAACTTCAGCAAAGCACGCACACAATTTTCAAAGGAATTATCAATGAGAGAATAATAGTCCAGAGGTTCAGATTTCACCTGATTTCGACAACAACTACTCCTAATTAAATTATTTTCATGAATTCCATTCAATTAATAACCAAGAACACTTAAGTGTATTATTTCCCTCTCCCGAGCAACAAATAATTTGTATCAACAACTGTTCAATTTCAATATCCCTATTAAGAATCTGATCGTAGTGATATGTGTAAAACAATGTTCTTCCTAAGGCTTCATTAAAGTTATATTATAACGCCCCGATTTTATCATAATTGACTTTATTTGAGATAATCGGAGATTCCAGAGTTCAAAAGCTGACTTGATTTTGATCAGGGTCCTTTTTGCAAATTTCGGATTTTTGCAGGGACTATAATGCAATTTTGGACTTAAATAGATATTTAAGCTTACTTTGACTTCTTATCCTCCATTATCTCCTTCCTCCAAGCCGCCTCCTCCATTGAAGAACTCCAAACGTGAGTTTCAAGCTTTGAAATTCCCCGGTTTTGTCGATCCGTCCGTTAGAATTTATTTCTGAAGGCAGATTAGCGATCACGGCTGCGAGAGCTTCGTTCTATAGTAAGTTTTTCTTCGATCAGCTAGACTTCTATTTTCGGATGTCATTAGAATCGATTGAGTTTTGAGTATGTTGTTCTTGACAGAGTTTTGATCGTTTATTCTCTGTCGGTTTCGAAATAGAGCGTCGTTCGGATTTGTTATGATTTTTGAAAGATTATTCGAAAGTTGAGTTTTTATGATTTGTTGGAATTGGATTGTTATGGTTGAAGGTTGGTTGTTTTGAGTTTATTGGATTGATATTATGTTGTCTGTGTTTTCGGTTTGATTAAAATATAACCGTTATGCCGCCGGTTTGTAATTGGGATTTTGAACCGTTTTGAGTTGATGATATTTGGCTATTGAGTTTGATCGTCGTTTTTGATGTTCTCATGCCTCCGTACAGATTCGTTCGAAGGCCGTTGAGTTGTGAGATTTCAGGAGTTGAATCTCTTTGAAGATTGTAGCCGGTATAGTATCGACTTTCTTATTTTCGACTAGGAAGTTTGATCAAATCTTGAATGAGTATTGTTGTTGTTTCTAGGTTGGAGCATCGACGTTTGAAAGAGGTATAAGACGAATTAGATTTGAATGGAACGAGTAACTCGAATCCGTCTTGATTCGAGTGTTCCGGAGAAATCACATACTTGCATGTTAATTGATTTACTTGAATTTATTGAATGAGTTATGTTTTGCATTCATTCATCTTGAGCCAAGAATTCTTGATTTTAGCAGGCAGGACGGCCATTTGATGTTAGATGTTTTGGGGACTTTTAAGCGAGTAGCCTAGGCGTAGAGGTTCTCCTATTGCTAGCATACTCCTTATAGTCGCACCAAAGTCTAGAGGATGGAGATACATAGCACCACCTCGATCTGGAGAGTCGGTGAGTTGTTTACGTGATCTCATCCTCGGGATCCCAAAAGAAAAAGCAGCAATTTCTTGATTATCCGGACATGATAATCCCAGAGTTTTAAAGACAGACATTTCATTTTGATTTCTCTTGGAATTTCATGATTGATATTGAATATCTGGAAGTTGATATATTTTGTTTTGAGATGCTTATCTGATATTGCATGCTAGTCTCTTTTACTGAGAATTGTATTCTCACCGGATTATCCTGCTGTTGTCTTGTCTTTGTATGTGTGCTTGGCAACAGGTGGGGCACGACCGAGTCAGAGCTCGCATGGCTAGGTGGTCGAGTTGATAGAGTGAGGCCTTGGTGTTTTAGAAGTCGAATTGTAATTCGAACTCGATTTGTATTTTGGATTGTAAACTTAGATTGAAAGCATGTTCTAATAGTTTGGAATGGACGATAACTTTAGAACTATCTTGTTTGGATCTATGTATGATGTTTGGATGAATTATGTATTGGTGTATGCATGATTTGGATTGAGTTCTATCAAGTTTTCTGCTGGTTTTTGCTTCAGAGCTGTCACCGCTCGATCGGAGAGATTTAATCGATCGAGCGAAGGTCCTTTTGCTGAGTTGCTGTTTTGCAATTTTGGTGGCCGCTCGATTGGTAAGATCTTACCGATCGAGCGAAGCTGTTGGTTTTCTCGGGCAGTGACTTTTTCTATGTTGCTCGCTCGATCGGTAAGATCTTACCGATCGAGCGAGGCATTATTTAAAAATAAAAATAAAAATTTTGCTTTTAATCTTGGATCTTGTATGCTTAGTTATTGTTTAACTCGAGTTTAAATTTTTAGAACCGATGTCTCACATTAAGTGGTATCAGAGCGATAAATGTTCCTTGGACTGAATTAAGAAGTGAGCGGGGTAGATCGAGTCCGCATGAATTGATTTCTCGCATGTGACTGAGTTATTTAAATTGATTTGTTTAAATACCATGCGAGCATTCTTTATTAATTGAGAATTATTTGAATTACATGACTATGTGATTTAATTTATAAAACATGATTTACTTGAGATAAAACTGTGTTGTTATCGACTGGTATCCGAATTCTCAGAGGTTGCAAGGGCACCGAATTGCAGCGATGAGATATCTTGTGTCCTAACCTTTGATTATCAGATGGGTCCTCGACGAGTTATTAACAGGAACCCACCGCCAGTTACTCCACCGAATGAGCAAGCTAGTACCGAGACTGATCAGATGTATGCCACAGCGACGCCTATGGAAACCTTGCTGAAGAGGCTCCAGTCGTTTAATCCACCGTTGTTGATGGGTACAGAGAATTCAGTTGACTGTGAGAGTTGGTTGGATGACATGGATAAATTGTTCGATTCCCTTGACTATTCTGACAACCGCCGAACTAGGTTAGTCATTCATCAGCTTCGTGGTGTGGCTAAGAACTGGTGGATCACGACGAAGAGATCCATGGAGAACCGAGGTACAACAATTAACTGGAATCTATTTAAGTCTGAGTTTTATAAGCGGTTTTTTCCAGTTTCGTACCGAAAGGACAAGGGAGCCAAGTTTGCAAATCTGAAGTAGGGGAATTTGAATATTGAGGAGTACGTAGCCAAGTTTGACAGCTTGTTGCGTTTTGCACCGCACATTGCCGACAATGAGGAAGCTAAACCCGACCAGTTTATTAATGGTCTGAACCCTGATATCTTCACGCTGGTAAACACTGCTAGGCCTGATAATTTTGTGGATGCCATGAATCATGCAAAAGGAGCTGAAGCAGGTTTGTGGAGACAGAGAGGAGGTCAGTTTGTGCCTCAGCAACAGCAAGGACACTTCCAGGCACCACCTTCTCAATACCAAAACCAACCGTCCCAATACCAGAATCAATCCTTTCAGTTTCAGAATCAACCACCGAGTTCTGAGGGTGGTAGCAGTGGAGGTCATATGAAGGATTACTATCTTCCGAAGGGGAAACAGTTTAAGAAGCACGGAAGCAGTTCTTCGAGCTCTAGTGGCTCGAGGCAGTTCAGAGCGGGACATAGTTCGGGTCAGTCAGGCATGTCTTGTGCCAATTGCAGAGGTCGTCACTCCAGTGATCAATGTAGAGGTGTTTTTGGAAGCTGCTATATCTGTAACCAGGCGGGGCACTTTGCCAGAGCGTGTCCTCAGCGTGTCCCTGAGCAAGCTCAAAGTGGAAATTTCTCGAGACAATCAGCTCAGCCTCAGCAGCAAGCACCTACTGTCCACTCTTTCCAACCTCAGCAGCAGAATAGGAAGGAAGGTAATCAGTATGCAATCCAGCCTCCCAGACAGCATGCACGAGTTATCCGCAGACTCAGGCTGCACCTGATAATGAAAGATCAGGTAACGTTCGTTTTTGGTTTTCCATTCTTATCGGACTGTTAGATACTGGCGAGTCTCTTGCCTCTTATTGAAGAATATGTTTTATGTTTAACGTGCCTCTAAACATTTGTTGAATCGTTCGAATTGACGAACACTCCTGTCGTGTTGTTAAATTTTTATTAATCGGATCTTTTAGAAGAATTAGTCGAGACTAGGAATTCTTATCGTTGATTTCTTATCTTTTTGGAATGAGAATTGTACTGATCTTTCAGAGCTTTTGAGAATCGTATAGCAGATGTTTGTGCCAAGCAGTTGTATACTATTCTTCGATGTCTGAATTATTTTTGGATTTAATGGTCTTCTTCGATTGTATGATTTGATGATGGAATCTATGCTGATCAGCGCTCTCTTCTTATCGAGATTTTGGGATGTATCTTATTCAGAGGAATCGTGCTCTAGTCTAGAAATCGAGACAGCTGAAGACGCTCAAGATTTGATGTCTGAATCTGGACTTTGAGCTCGCAGCGATCTTATTGATTAGAAGATCTGTTATCTAGTGTCTTATAAGGAAATTTTCGTGATCTTTTCTAATCTTAAGAGTTGGAGTAATTGTTTCCGCAGACAGAACTGATTTGGAGGCATAGAAGAGGATTAGATTGTATGAGATTTCTGACTGCGAATCTTTATCTGAGGAATTTATGCAACAACTGATGTTTTGAGCTGTTCTTATTTTATCTACTATCTGTTTTTGGTTGTCTGATTGATGAAATATGCTACCGCATTCTATTTCAATACCCTCAGAACGACGGACATCCAGGTAAGACGAGTCAAACTTAGATGTTATACCTTGAATTGGAACCAGAGATGATTCGATTGTGACGGAGTTTAGGAAGATTTCTGACAATAATGAGTAGACTTTTGCTTTGACGGACTTGAAGGAGTAATTCGAGAGACAGAGTTCGTGTTGGAACCGTGTTTGATTTCGAGGACAAAATCTTTTCTTAGAGGGGGAGAATTGTAACGCCCCAATTTTATATTAATTGACTTTATTTGAGATAATCGAAGATTCAAGATTTCAAGAGCCGACTTGTTTTTGATCAGGGTCCTTTTTGCAAATTTTGGGTTTTTCAGGGACTATAATGCAATTTTGGACTTAAATAGATATTTAAGCTTACTTTGACTTCTTCTCCTCCATTCTCTCCTTCCTCCAAGCCGCCTCCTCCATTGAAGAACTCCAAGCGTGAGTTTCAAGCTTTGAAATTCCCCAGTTTTGTCGATCCGTCCGTTAGAATTTATTTCTGAAGACAGATTAGCGATTACGGCTGCGAGAGCTTCGTTCTATAGTAAGTTTTTCTTCGATCAGCTATACTTCTATTTTTGGATATCGTTAGAATCGATTGAGTTTTGAGTATGTTGTTCTTGATACTCTCTTGACAGAGTTCTGATCGTTTATTCTCTGTCGATTTCGAAATAGAGCGTCGTTCGGATTTCTTATGATTTTTGGAAGATTATTCGAAAGTTGAGTTTTTATGATTTGTTGGAATTGGATTGTTATGGTTGAAGGTTCATTTTTTTGAGTTTATTGGATTGATATTATGTTGTCTGCGTTTTTGGTTTGATTAGATTATAGCCGTTTTTCCGCCGGTTTGTAATTGGGATTTTGAACCGTTTTGAGTTGATGATATTTGGCTATTGAGTTTGATCGTCGTTGTTGATCTTCTCATGCCTCCGTACAGATTCGTTTGAAGGCCGTTGAGTTGTGAGATTTCAGGAGTTGAATCGCTTTGAAGATTGTAGCCGGTATAGTATCGATTTTCTTATTATCGACTAGGAAGTTTGATCGAATCTTGAATAAGTATTGTTGTTGTTTCCAGGTTGGAGCATCGACGTTTGAAAGAGGTATAAGACGACTTAGATTGGAATGGAACGAGTAACTCGAATCCGACTTGATTCGAGTGTTTCGAAGAAATCACATACTTACATGTTAATTGATTACTTGAATTTATTGAATGAGTTATGTTTTGCATTCATTCATCTTGAGCCAAGAATTCTTGATTTTAGCGGGCAGGACGGCCCTTTGATGTTAGATGTTTTGGGGACTTTTAAGCGAGTGGCCTAGGCGTAGAGGTTCGCCTAGTGCTAGCATACTCCTTATAGTCGCACCAAAGTCTATAGGATGGAGATACGTAGCACCACCTCGATCTGGAGAGTCGGTGAGTTGTTTACGTGATCTCATCCTCGGGATCCCAAAAGCAAAAGTAGCAATTTCTTGATTATCCTGACTAGATAATCCCAGAGTTTTAAAGACATGCATTTCATTTTGATTTCTCTTGGAATTGCATGATTGATATTGAATATTTGGAAGTTGATATTGTAAGAGTGGGTGCCCAGTGAGCCAACTGTGTGGCTATGGGCTTTGATGACTCTTTGTATAAACAATCTTTTGTTTAATATTATTTACACTTTTATGGCAATGACTTTATATTACTTCATATTGTTATATTGTGATATACTATTGTTGTTTTGATAAAGACCTTGAATATACTATAGTGTATGTAAGATGTGGTAGAACATGGAGATGTCTATCATGAAATACATCTTATAGTCACTGTATGTTCTAAAACCGTTCCTAGTCGATTGAGCCGTCCGATAATAAGGATAAGGATCGCTCGAGTTTGAGACTAGTATTTGCGATGCGGAGTACCACGTTTCATTGGTAGGGAACATGGAGATGTTCGAAGCATGCAAATGGATATTCATAGGATGAATAATCGAACTACCCTATCCGGACTTTCCAAGTGGTTATCACTTATCGAGTGGATTAAGTCCGCGGTTTTGGTTGTACACCATTAGTCCTTACGACTTGAAACATCATGGAGACTCTATATGCTAGTGTTGTGCTTTGACTCGTTTACCGACTCTATGGGGGTCATCAGGTGTCGAGATTGGGTACAGTTACGACACATATAGGAGTCAATGCATTGTTGTCAAGGATTCACCACATACTTGCGAGTGTGGATATCCTATGCGATCTGAGGAGATATTAGTGTGATAAATCTCTGGCCAGAGTAATTGATGTGATTTAAGAAATGGTTTCTTAGTAGCACATGCGATGTCACTAATTTGATCTTCAAGATGTATTGCATAGTTATCGAATCTTGAGCGACTCTCGATATACCAATGGTTGTTGATTCGATCGGGATATATGGATGAAGGGACCGTACTGTACGCTAACCAAAATCTACTGGTTCTTGTAGGCACTATCAGTGATACCTAGGGAATCATGGGGCGATGTTGCTAGGCGCTTTACCATGATTCGTTGGGCAAGTCGGAAAGTGTTGTTCCGAGTCACAAGGAGTTGTGAGCCCACGGCTAGCTGTATCCCTGAACCATTGAGGGTCACACAGTGTAATGGAGTTTTAATCCCCGTTGAGATAGTTAAATTTAAAGAGTTAAATTTAATGAACTAAGGAGTTGGACTTCTTAAATAAGAGTAAGGGAGTAGGATTTCCTAAAATGACATAGGGATGGACAATTTTGGAAACCACTGAATTCGGATTCAGGAAAATTTATTTTGACTTTAAAATGTGCAGAAATGGTTTCTGTGCACATTGGTGAAATCAGTTCATCAATCGGAGTCACGATGAATTTTATATTAATTTCTGAACGAGCGGGCTTTGCTTGTCGGGCCCCAGCTTATGACTAATGGGCCCTAAGGTGTTAGTGGCCTGCATTATAAATAAGTTATTTCAGTACAGAAATTACACACAACAGGTCATAATTTTTGAGAGCAAAAATCGAAAACCCTAGTTCCTCTCAAAGATTGTTTCGGCCGAACCCTCCCCATACTCTGCCCGAGATTTTCCGGTCTGTGATTTTGAATCGCAGTAAGGAATAACGAATCAGATTCGTTTATTCTCTTCGCAGAAAACTTCTGATAGATTTTCTAGTGCAATCTATCAGAGGAATTAAACCTCTGTTCGTGGACCTGATTGAAGGAGTTCATCGGTTCCAGGGAGAGACAACAAGAGCAGATCAAATCTGTTGGTGTCCATTAATCTCGTTGCGAGATTGGAGGTAAAATTTAATAACTGTTATTTAAATTTTACACACACAATAATTTAATCGTTGAACGGTTGATACCCACACTATGGAATTGTTCCATAACAAAATTTTTAAACTTCCGCTGCACCGGGTATCAATCGTGATTGATCTGACCGCCAGCAGTTTTTTCCATCAGTGGTATCAGAGCCAGGTTGCTCAGATCAAACGATTGAATTAATCGACTGTACAAAATTTTTGAATCTCGGTTTTTGGAAAACAAAATAAATATTTTTAAATAAAAAAAAAAAAAAAAATTTTCGGGGCAAAACCCGGGCAGCGATTGGATCGCTGCCCGGTGGGGCAGCAATTGTTGCTGCCCCGGGCGGCGCACGGCGCCGCCCAAAGGGGGCGCACGGCGCCGCCCAAGGCGGCGACCGTCGCCGCCCAGGGCGGCGCACGGCGCCGCCCAGGGGCGGCGCCAGGCGCTGCTCTAAGGGGGCAGCCGGGCTGCCCCCGGCCCGCGCCCCGGGTGCGGGCCGGCCCGGGAGTGTCCCGGGCGGCCCGCGGGAAAAATTATATTTTTATTTAAAAATTAATTTTAATATTTAAAATTTTATTTTTGGTCTGGTCAAAAATTGTTTTTGATTGGTTCACGAGATTTCGGATCGAATTGTTCGAGTCCGTAAATTTTAAAATTGATTTTGGATAAATTTGAATTTTTGGAAAATTTTAATATTTTATCCGTAAATTGAATTTTGAAATCAATTATTTTGGTACAATTGATGATAAGATATGATCTTATGATATATTAAGTAAAATATGATTTTATTTGTAAAATTGGATTTTATAGATAAAATATGATTTTATTTGATATAGAGATAAAATATGATTTTATATGTGAAATGAGATTTTATATATAAAATATGATTTTATCTTGTTTAAATTTGAATTGCCACAGCATGTTATCCAATAAATTAATTTTGAATTAAATGTTATTGGATAAGGATGATCGATTGCCATGACCAATTTTGTAGGTGTATGTTAGGAATTTACATTTTGTCTTTATTATTGTTGGTTTTATTAATGGGCCTGGTTTATGGCCCGATATGAATGTCATATGTAATAAAAGTGGGCTTGGTTTATAGCCCGTTCCCACCCCCTAAAAATGTATCCCCTACTTGTCATTGTTATTTATTGTAAATACATTAGATTTAGTGGGAGATCAAGATTTGAAGATGGTGGGCCCAGCAGACAATGAAGACTGAAGAAATGTAAATTGGAAGCATATGTAATAGGATTGCATTTGCATACTGCATATTACCTAGGATTGGACTAAGACCCGTGATTGGCAACCACGGGTCAATTAGAAATGGAATCGATCATCCTAAATAATATGTGATATTATGATTGTATGCATGTTTAGACATAAATTGCGTGAATCCGGCAATGCATGCAATAAATTAAATATGATGAGACAAATATTTTTATAAATAAAATCCCTCATTTTAAATATGATTTAAAATTTATATCAAGATAAATAAAGGAAATTTAAATATTGTTTAAATGTTCCTACCTTCCATCAACGGTCAATGTATGTGATGCTACCCGCGGATACGGTCCGGCTCATATTATTGGGGGGGCCCGTCCGTCGGAAAGCTGTACATTGGATCGACAAATGTTGTAAGTTGGGTGGAACTCCCATGGGATCGGCTCATATTATTGGGGGATCCACATGGCGACCGTCCATCACAACTTAATATTGATGGGTCATCTTGACATGTCACTTTAAACGGCGTCATATTATTGGGCCCTTATTGGACATGAGGTAAATACATGGGGGTTGCTTTGGAAGCAATTGGGCTCTACCTTTTGAGAATTATGGTTGGCTGATATTATTCGGGACCATAAGTTTGTCAATTGGACTCCATGTTCTCACTAAGGAAAAAGTTTCCCGTTTTCACTAGAGGGTGGTGAAATCGTTAAAATAGTGGGAGTGAGATTCATAAAATTAAATTCGCCTATTTTATGTCTTAGTAAATTGTTAAACAATCATTGATATATGTCTGTTTTTCTTTTCAGTATTTCATACAATGAATTCGCGAAATCCATTATTCTCGATCCTCGAACAAAACAAATTGACTGGCGCCAACTATACGGAATGGTTCCGGAAGTTGAAGATTGTCTTAACTTCGGAGAAAATGCTCTACGTGTTAGAGAAAGCACCTCCGAAGGAAGCACCAGCTGACATAAGTCCGGAGGAATTGGCCAAACTTGATGCATGGTGTGACCATGACATCAAGACCAAATGCTATATGCAAGCCTCGATGTCTGATGAACTCCAGAGGCGATTTGAGGACACGGTGAATGCTGCTGACATTCACACGCAACTCAAGGAACTTTTTGGGGCTCAGTCGAGGGCTGAAAGGTTCGCTACTGTTAAGGAGTTGATGACGTGCCGCATGCGTGAAGGGACTTCGGTCCGTGATCATGGGGTACGAGTGATTTGGCTCATACAGAAGTTGGCGACCCTAGATTTGGTGTTGGAGCATGAACTAAATGTGGATTTATTGCTTCTGTCTCTTCCTTCTTCATTTGATGGATTTGTGATAAATTTTAATATGAACAAGATAGTGGCCACCCTTGAAGAGATGGTCAATATGCTCGTTACATATGAATCCACACTTAAGAAGGATAAGCCAGCTTTCTTGGTGGGCTCCTCATCTTCTGCGAAGAAGGGGCCAAGTATGAAGGGCAAGAAACGTTCTACCCCACCCAAGAAAGTCGAGCCCGAGAAGAAGCAAAAGACAAAGGCTTCAAACATTGGAAAATCCAAGGATGTTTGCCATTACTGCAAGAAGCCGGGTCATTGGAAGCGCAACTGCAAGGAATATCTTGAGCAGTTGGGAACTGCAAAGGGTATGTTCTATATTGAAATAAACATGTCACTTAATACAACTTCTTGGGTATTGGATACCGGATGTGGATCTCACATTTGCAATGATTTGCAGGTGATGACAAGAAGTCGCAGGCTTAGAATGGGTGAGACCCAGCTGAGGCTCGGGAATGGTTCCAGAGTTGAAGCTACGGCCATTGGAGATGTTTGTTTGACTTTGCAGAACGGTTTTAAATTATTGTTAAGAGATGTTTTATTTGTGCCAGATTTAATTAAAAACATTATTTCTATTTCTATGCTTGATAGAGATGGTTATTCTTGCAATTTTGTGAATGGGATTTGCAATATTTACAAGAATGAATGTTTAATTGGAAATGGACAACTTGAAAACGATCTATACAACTTAAAACTAAAAGACGTTCCAGTGAATTATGTTGATAAACCGGCGACAACAAACAAAAGGAAAATCGATAGTCAAAACCCGGCAAACCTTTGGCATGCTAGGCTAGGTCATATTTCCTCAAGGAGGATGAACAAGCTAGTGGGAGAGGGCATGTTTGATATGTCTGATATTAATTCTCTACCTACTTGTGAATCCTGCCTAAAAGGAAAAATGACTAAATCTCCTTTTAAGGGGAAGCCTGAGCGTAGTCAGAATCTGTTGGATTTGATCCACACAGATGTTTGTGGTCCATTTAGAGTAGGGACTCAACATGGCCACACCTACTTCATTACCTTTACTGATGATTATTCAAGGTATGGGTATTTATATTTAATGAAATATAAGTCTGAAGCATTTGAAAAGTTCAAAGAATTCAAGGCTGAAGTAGAAAACAAGCTAGGTAAAAGTATTAAAGCACTTCGATCGGATCGAGGTGGAGAATACTTGAGTACCGAGTTTTTGGACTATCTAAAAGAGAATGGGATTCTCTCTCAGTGGACTCCTCCTATGACACCACAGCTTAATGGTGTATCGGAGCGTCGTAATCGAACTTTGTTGGACATGGTTCGATCTATGATGAGCTTCACTGAGCTTCCACCTTCGTTTTGGGGCTATGCGCTTGAAACGGCGGTATTGTTGTTGAACAACGTCCACACTAAAGCAGTGGACAAAACACCATACGAGTTATGGAATGGCAAAGCTCCTAAGTATTCGTACTTGAGGATTTGGGGATGTCCTGCTTACGTGAAGCGGACAGTGGGAGATAAGTTGGATAGTCGATCCAGCTTATGTTATTTTGTAGGGTATCCGAAGAATTCAATCGGATATTATTTCTATTATCCTGCTGAAACAAAGGTGTTTGTTTCTAGGAATGCCACCTTCTTGGAGAAGGAGTTCTTATTGGATAAGAAAGGCGAGATGATGGAACTCGAAGAAGTTCGAGAAGAACCCGAAATACAAAATAACGATCCTACACCTCAGGAACCATTGCTGGACACGCCTGCACCTAGAAGATCCGAAAGGACTTCTAGACCTCCAGTTCGATATGGTCTTCTTCTTGAAGAGGATCAAGATGAACCCGACATTGGATGTGATCCAAGAAACTTCAAGGAAGCAATTTCTGATGCGGATTCGAATTTATGGCTTGAAGCTATGCAGTCAGAATTGGATTCGATGCATACAAACCAAGTTTGGTCTTTAGTAGATCCTCCCGATGGAATTGTTCCAATAGGGTGTAAATGGATCTACAAGAGAAAGCTTGGGCCTGATGGTAAGGTATTGACCTACAAGGCGCGATTGGTGGCGAAAGGTTATACTCAAAGGCAAGGAGTTGACTATGATGAAACCTTTTCACCAGTTGCAATGTTCAAGTCCATAAGAATCCTGATTGCCATAGCTGCATGGTATGACTATGAGATATGGCAAATGGATGTGAAGACTGCTTTTCTTAATGGAGACATTAAGGAAGAAATCTATATGAAGCAGCCTGAGGGGTTCACATCCATGGGAAGCGAGCATAAGGTATGCAAGCTTCAGAGATCAATTTATGGTCTAAAACAAGCATCAAGAAGTTGGAACCAGAAATTTGATGAAACAATAAAAGATTTTGGTTTCATCAAGAACCCGGAGGAACCGTGCGTGTACAAGAAAGTAGTTAAGGATGCTGTGACATTCTTAGTACTTTATGTTGATGACATCCTACTCATTGGGAATGATGTAGGGATGTTGCAGTCAACAAAGATATGGTTATCAGGTAGATTTTCGATGAAGGATTTGGGAGAGGCATCCTACATTCTTGGGATACAGATCTATAGAGATAGGTCTAAGAGAATGATAGGACTCACTCAATCAACCTACATCGATACCATATTGAAACGGTTTTCAATGGATGGGTCCAAAAGAGGACATCTACCCATGTGTCATGGAGTTTCTCTATCCAAGTCTATGTGTCCCAAGACTGATGAAGAGATAGAGAATATGACACATGTACCATTTGCGTCAGCTATAGGTAGTATCATGTATGGGATGATATCTACCAGACCGGATGTAGCATTTGCTCTGAGTGTCACGAGCAGATATCAGTCTAATCCTGGTCAAATGCATTGGAAAGCCGTGAAGGACATTCTTAAGTACTTGCGAAGGACTAAGAATATGTTCATGGTTTATGGAGGACGAGAACTCAAATTGGAAGGCTATACCGACTCTAGCTTCCAAAGTGATGTGGATGACTCGAAGTCAACCTCTGGATTTGTGTTCATGCTCAATGGCGGTGCTGTCTCTTGGAAGAGTTCCAAGCAGGACACCACAGCGGATTCCACCACTGAGGCTGAATACATTGCAGCATCAGCTGCTGCTAAAGAGGCCGTTTGGATGAGGAAGTTCGTCCAAGAGTTGGGCGTCATTCCTGAATTTGTTGGTCCAGTCCCGGTGTACTGTGACAACACGGGTGCCGTTGCTCAAGCAAAGGAACCAAGGTCTCATCAAAGATCCAAACACGTACTGAGGAAATACCACATAATCCGGGAGATTGTGGAAAGAGGAGACATCATTGTCGAACGAGTGGCCTCTGCAGACAATATCGCTGATCCGCTTACTAAGCCCTTGCCAGGACCATTGTTTGACAAACATCGCGAAGCAATGGGTCTACGTAGTATGACTAGTTGGCTATAGGGCAAGTGGGAGATTGTAAGAGTGGGTGCCCAGTGAGCCAACTGTGTGGCTATGGGCTTTGATGACTCTTTGTATAAACAATCTTTTGTTTAATATTATTTATACTTTTATGGCAATGACTTTATATTACTTCATATTGTTATATTGTGATATACTATTGTTGTTTTGATAAAGACCTTGAATATACTATAGTGTATGTAAGATGTGGTAGAACATGGAGATGTCTATCATGAAATACATCTTATAGTCACTGTATGTTCTAAAACCGTTCCTAGTCGATTGAGCCGTCCGATAATAAGGATAAGGATCGCTCGAGTTTGAGACTAGCATTTGCGATGCGGAGTACCACGTTTCATTGGTAGGGAACATGGAGATGTTCGAAGCATGCAAATGGATATTCATAGGATGAATAATCGAACTACCCTATCCGGACTTTCCAAGTGGTTATCACTTATCGAGTGGATTAAGTCCGCGGTTTTGGTTGTACACCATTAGTCCTTACGACTTGAAACATCATGGAGACTCTATATGCTAGTGCTGTGCTTTGACTCGTTTACCGACTCTATGGGGGTCATCAGGTGTCGAGATTGGGTACAGTTACGACACATATAGGAGTCAATGCATTGTTGTCAAGGATTCACCACATACTTGCGAGTGTGGATATCCTATGCGATCTGAGGAGATATTAGTGTGATAAATCTCTGGCCAGAGTAATTGATGTGATTTAAGAAATGGTTTCTTAGTAGCACATGCGATGTCACTAATTTGATCTTCAAGATGTATTGCATAGTTATCGAATCTTGAGCGACTCTCGATATACCAATGGTTGTTGATTCGATCGGGATATATGGATGAAGGGACCGTACTGTACGCTAACCAAAATCTACTGGTTCTTGTAGGCACTATCAGTGATACCTAGGGAATCATGGGGCGATGTTGCTAGGCGCTTTACCATGATTCGTTGGGCAAGTCGGAAAGTGTTGTTCCGAGTCACAAGGAGTTGTGAGCCCACGGCTAGCTGTATCCCTGAACCATTGAGGGTCACACAGTGTAATGGAGTTTTAATCCCCGTTGAGATAGTTAAATTTAAAGAGTTAAATTTAATGAACTAAGGAGTTGGACTTCTTAAATAAGAGTAAGGGAGTAGGATTTCCTAAAATGACATAGGGATGGACAATTTTGGAAACCACTGAATTCGGATTCAGGAAAATTTATTTTGACTTTAAAATGTGCAGAAATGGTTTCTGTGCACATTGGTGAAATCAGTTCATCAATCGGAGTCACGATGAATTTTATATTAATTTCTGAACGAGCGGGCTTTGCTTGTCGGGCCCCAGCTTATGACTAATGGGCCCTAAGGTGTTAGTGGCCTGCATTATAAATAAGTTATTTCAGTACAGAAATTACACACAACAGGTCATAATTTTTGAGAGCAAAAATCGAAAACCCTAGTTCCTCTCAAAGATTGTTTCGGCCGAACCCTCCCCATACTCTGCCCGAGATTTTCCGGTCTGTGATTTTGAATCGCAGTAAGGAATAACGAATCAGATTCGTTTATTCTCTTCGCAGAAAACTTCTGATAGATTTTCTAGTGCAATCTATCAGAGGAATTAAACCTCTGTTCGTGGACCTGATTGAAGGAGTTCATCGGTTCCAGGGAGAGACAACAAGAGCAGATCAAATCTGTTGGTGTCCATTAATCTCGTTGCGAGATTGGAGGTAAAATTTAATAACTGTTATTTAAATTTTACACACACAATAATTTAATCGTTGAACGGTTGATACCCACACTATGGAATTGTTCCATAACAAAATTTTTAAACTTCCGCTGCACCGGGTATCAATCGTGATTGATCTGACCGCCAGCAGTTTTTTCCATCAGATATATTTCGTTTTGAAATGCTTATCTGATATTGCATGCTAGTCTCTTTTACTGGGAATTGTATTCTCACTGGATTATCCGGATGTTGTCTTGTCTTTGTATGTGTGCTTGGCAACAGGTGGGGCAGGACCGAGTCAGAGATCGCATGGCAAGGTGGTCGATTTGATAGAGTGAGGCCTTGGTGTTTTAGATGTCGAATTGTAATTCGAACTCGATTTGTATTTTGGATTGTAAACTTAGATTGAAAGCATGTTATAATAGTTTAGAATGGACGATAACTTTAGAACTATCTTGTTTGGATCTATGTATGATGTTTGGATGAATTATGTATTGGTGTATGCATGATTTGGATTGAGTTCTAGCAAGTTTTCTGCTGGTTTTTGCTTCAGAGCTATCACCGCTCGATCGGCGAGATTTAACCGATCGAGCGAAGGTCTTTTTGCTGAGTTGCTGTTTTGCAATTTTGGTAGCCGCTCGATCGGTAAGATCTTACCGATCGAGCGGAGCTGTTGGTTTTCTCGGGCAGTGACTTTTTCTATATTGCTCGCTCGATCGGTAAGATCTTACCGATCGAACGAGGCACTATTTAAAAAAAAATAAAAATTTTTGCTTTTAATCTTGGATCTTGTATGCTTAGTTATTGTTTAACTCGAGTTTATATGTTTAGAACCGAGGTCTCACATATATACTCTCCCGAGCTTTATAATCAATTAACGGTGTATTTTCTAATGGTCCTATTCAAAATCCCCTCTCCCGAGCAATGATTTCGAATAAATATGACAATTCAATTAGTGATCAAGTAATTGGAAAGACAATCAAAGCAATAAAAAACAATTAATTTAGGAGAATTTAATCAAATAAAGTTAAAAACTCGTAGAAGAGTCTACACCAGGTTCCTTCATCCCTCTAAACTAATAAAATTTAGTTCATGATCAAATATAAATAAAACCAAATAATGTTCATGAAACTAGACATCAAATCAATAATATAAATTCGAAAGAAAGAAAACAAATCCGAATATGCGACGCCGTGTCCGGTCGATCGATCTTCGTCTTTGTTCCTTTGATGTTCTTCAAGTTTTTGTGTAGATTTCTCTCCCAATTCTTCTCTCCAATATCACGTTAAAGCTTTCTTAAAATATTCTCTGATATGTGGTGGCCTCTCCTCTCTCTCGTGTGACAAAGAATCCTTTTTATATGTGCTTTAAATCCAATAAATAAAAGCCCAAGAAAGTCCAAAAGTTTCCTTCCCTAAAAATCAAAAACAAATCTGACTTTCGCGATAGAGGTGGCATGCCTAAGGACCTGAGCAGGCGCACATGTGATTCTGTCTTCATTTTGTTCAAAATTTCTCAAACGGCGTGGCCGTGCCTACGGTCTCGTGCGCCCCCTCTTGGCTCTCGGATTTCTGTTGCGTGGCATTTTGCAAAAACTTATATTTCACAATGTCACCGTCGGATGGAGCTGCAATTTTGACATAAGATTTTAAACATTCTAGATTTTATTATGAACGGTGGAGATCGGATTTTGATTCCTCCAACATTCCTAGTAATTTTCTGAATTTGTTGCTCCATATATCACCTTTCCTCTTTTTCTTGCTACTTTTTTTCCAATCCTTGCATCTCACAAAAACAACAACAAATACACATAATATACACTCGATATATCACAAAAGCCAAGTCAAATCATATATAAATTAAGTTCATAAAATGCACTTATCAAATCCTCCTAAACTTAAATTTTTGCTAGTCTAGAGCAAAACAATAATATGTAATATAGTTGACCTCCGAATTTTTACATTCCAAGATTCAATATATAATAGCCCACTCACACTCAATATGGATGACAACTTAGTGGGCCAACAATTGAAAACTGGCTTTAAGAGGCCTAATTGAGAAACAAGAGAACCAGCCCGCACCAATTAATGAAGAGGAAAAGGAAGAAAGCAACAACACCGAACCAAAAGAATCCAGAAGAAGAAGAAGAAATTGTAAGGCATCGAACATTTTGACCGCAATTTACAAAGTTGAAGGAGTTCCGCACAGACTCGAAGTGTGCAGCGTTCTTAACATTTTGGTGCTCTCGTTCTCTCACGATGCGGAATGAAGAGATCGCCGAAGCCATGCGGCAATTGGAAACTAATTTCAAAACTCACTCTGAATCCCAGTTGCTGACTTACACCAAGGTGCTGGAGCAATACATAGGTTCTATGGATCAACGATTTGGTCAATTGCACCAGATGGTCACCGATCTTTCGCAGGACAAAGCACCTACAATTCACTCTAATCGTTCTGATGGGGAGAGCAGCAAGAAGGGGGGAAGTTTTGGGGCTTAGCACTCTGATCACCAGCGGGGTTTCAAGTTTTCTTTTCCCCACTTCAATGGAGAAGGGGTTCATGACTGGATCTACAAGGTGGAGAAATACTTTACCTTACTCTCCACCCCACCTGCAATTCGTCTACAGGTGGTAGCCTTTCATTTAGAAAGGGAAGCTAGCTCTTGGTACCAGTGGATGGACCGGAATGATTCCCTTCTTACATGGGATCAGTTCGTGCAAGGTGTTCGGGGACGTTTTGGAGCTTCGGTCTATGACGACCCATTGGGAAAAATTGCGAAGTTGCTTCAGACGGGGAGTGTGAACCAATATCGCACTGAGTTTGAATGTTTGATGAATATGATTGAAGGGGTTGATGAAACCTTGTTTCTCAATTTTTTTATCTGGGGCCTCAAACCTAAGATTTGAAGGGAGCTGCTAATCCATCCACCTACGAGTCTCACCGAGGCCATGAACAAAGCTCAACTATTTGAAGACAGGAATAATTATCTCCAAGGAGTATTGCGGGAAGGGGGCATGAATCCTAACTCAACGGTCCTTCTGCCTCGACCAATTAACAAGGCACCAGGGGAGCAAATGGGTCTCGGGATGACAGAGGGGCGATCCCACCCAAACACCACCCCAAAGCTGCCCATCAAGAGGCTCACCATCGCCGAAATGAAAGAAAGAAGGGAAAAGGGACTCTGTTTCAATTGTGATGAAAAGTTTAATGCAAACCATCTTTGCAATAATCGAGTCATGGTTTTACTAGGGGACGACTGGGATGATTATGCATTAGGAGTGGATGTCTATGGGGAAAAAACATTAACAAAGCTCGATGAAGGCGTCACTGAGATTAGTTTGCATACACTGACTAGCTCCGCCACACCACGCATTTTCCGCATTACTGCAAATTTTCAAAAAATACCAGTTGAAGTATTAATCGACACGGGCAAACCACAATAATTTTTTACAAGAAGGGCTGATCAAGAGGCTGGGGATGGTTTTTACGAAGCCTCGCCGATTTCGAGTTTACATGGGCAATGGGCAGTATTTGTGGTGCGACAAGGTGTGATCTCAAGTGCCTTTAGTTTTGCAAGGTCATGAGTTTCGTGTTGATCTTTAAGTGCTACCAATTTGGGGGTTAGACATTATATTGGGGATGCAATGTCTTTGAACATTGGGCCCTTGTTTACATGACCATGAGGCCCTCACTATGGAGTTCGCATGGCAAGGGGAGAAGGTTTGCTTAGTAGGGAACAAACTTACTCCATCTACACCCATCTCGTACAATAGACTGTGTGTGCTCTTGCAACAAGATTCCATTAGTGCCCTCTACACCCTCACTGAAGTTCGAAGTAATACACTAGCAAGAAGAGGTGAACCAAATGTACAACTCAGCGATGGGACAGGGCTGGTTCCAGCAGAAGGGCATGCTCAATTGAAAAATTATCATGAGGTCTATCAGGAGCCCACCGCACTTCCTCCCTATCGCCCCATCGATCACCGCATTCACTTGTGCCCACGAACAGCACCAGTCAACGTGCATCCTTATCGTTATCCCTATTATCAGAAGGATTCAATTGAGAAGATAGTTAATGGGTTAAGCGATCAGTGTTTCATCAGGCCAAGCACTAGTCCATTCTCCTCACCGGTCCTGCTTGTTAAAAAGAGGGATGGAGCATGGCGCTTTTGTGTAGACTATTGCGCTTTAAATGCAGTCACCATCAAGGATCGTTTCCCCATTCCTACCATTGATGAGCTACTGGATGAGTTGGGCGGGGCACAGTTTATCTCAAAATTGGATTTAAGGGCTGGATATTACCAGATCCGAATGAACAGTCGGGACATCCACAGAACTGCTTTCCGCACCCATGATTGCCACTATGAATTTGTTGTCATGCCTTTCGGACTGTCCAATGCTCCGTCAACATTTCAAGCAGCTATGAACGAGGTATTCCGGCCATATTTGAGAAAATTTGTGATTGTGTTCTTTGACGATATCTTAGTCTACAACAAGCATAAGCAAGATCATCTGGAGCACCTCCAGTTGGTATTGGACCTTTTGTTAAAAGGACAATTCTTTGCTAAGCGATCCAAATGTCAGTTTTTCAAATCGACAGTTGAATACCTTGGACACATGGTAATAGCAGGGAAAGTGTTGGCAGATCCAGAAAAAATTAAGGTGATGACACAGTGGCCACAACCTAATAGCTTGAAATAGTTACGGGGATTTCTAGGAATCACTGGGTATTACAGATGGTTTATATACCATTATGCCACCTTAGCTGCCCCACTAACCGACCTCCTCAAGAAAGACTCTTTTCTTTGGACTCCAAAGGATACCAAGGCCTTCGAACAGCTCAAGGAGGCCTTGACAACAACCCCGGTCCTCAGTCTTCCAGACTTTACTCAAAGCTTTGTGGTAGAGACTGATGCTTCCAAAGTGGGAGTTGGTGGGGTATTGATGCAAGGGGGGCATCCTCTCTCCTATTTCAGTAAGAAGTTGGGACCAAGGATGCAGGCGGCATCCACCTATGTCTGCGAATTGTATGCTATGATAGAATCAGTAGCCAAATGGAGACAATTCCTACTCGGGCAGACTTTTATTATCCGCACTGACCACCAAATTCTACGGGAACTGATGCAACAAATCATCCAAACCCCGGAGCAGCAGTACTACTTAAAAAAATTGATTGGGTATCACTTCACCATTGAATACAAGCCAGGCAAGGAGAACTCTTCTGCTGACTCATTGTCTCGAATGCATGAGGATGCCGAAGGGGAGGTTAGACCAACAGTACTCGCTGCCCTCTCCCAACCCGAATTCTTATTCATGGACACTATACAGCATGAAAACCGAACTCTAACCGATCTGTTAGCACTCCACAACCAGTTGCGGGATGACCCCGACAAGGCCACTAACTACTTAGTACAGAATGAGGTTATGCTATATAAAGGAAAATATGTCCTGGGGCAGGATTCTCTGCTAAAAACTATGATGTTGCGTGAATTCCATGAATCCCCAGTGGGAGGGCATGGTGGTGTCAAATGCACATACATGCGTCTGTCATCAAATTTTTATTGGAAGGGCATGGGACAAGATGTGAAGAGCTTCGTGGCCCAATGCTTTGTGTGTCAAACCACCAGGTACTCCACTGAGAAGCCATTTGGATTGTTGCAACCCATTGATGTACCTGAACAAGAGTGGGAGGACGTTGCCTTGAATTTCATTATCGGATTGCCATTATCAAAGGGGAACACAACAATATTAGTGGTCGTTGATTGCTTCTCCAAATATGCCCATTTTAGCCCACTATCGACTTCACACACTTCTCATCAAGTGGCAGAGTTATTTTGCTCCAGTGTGGTTCGCCTCCATGGCATTCCTTGCTCCATCATATCAGACCGAGATCCCATTTTCACAAGCCTATTTTGGAAAAAGATATTTGAACTCTTGGGAACCAAGCTTCGGATGAGCTCCGCGTACCATCCCCAAACCGATGGACAATCGGAGGTACTCAAGCATTGTCTGGAGCAGTATCTGCGGGCCTTTGCAGCCGATAAACCAACCGCTTGGGTCTCTTTCTTGGGATGGGCCGAGTATAACTACAACACCAATTTTCATTCCAGCCTTGGAATTTCTCCTTTTCAGGTGGTTTATGGGAGATTTCCTCCTGCCATCCCAGCTTACCTATGGGGCAGTACACCAATCGCTACGGTTGAAGAACTCCTATTAGAACGAGATGAGATTTTAAAAAGGCTACGGGCACACTTACAACAAACCCAGCAAAGAATGAAACAATTAGCTGATAAGCATCGGAAGGAGAAGCATTTTGAAGTCGGTGAGTTGGTCTTAACCAAGTTTGCCCCATATTGCCAAAGTACCGTGGCTCAAAGGAAACACTCTAAATTATGTAAAAGGTTCTTTGGACCTTTCTCTATAATTGCCCAAAGAGGACCAGTGGCGTATACTCTTGAGCTTCCTCAAATTCATCCGACTTTTCATGTCTCCCAACTCAAATCTTTCAAATGTGATATTCCAGAAAAAGATGCAACCTTGCCGAGGCACAGTGTTGGCAATCAACCACTTTTAATTCTTGTTTACATCCTCACCACTCGAATCATGTACAGGAACAATCGGGAGATTAAACAGGTATTGATTCAATGGTCAGGGCGGTATCCAGAATGTAGTGACCCTTACCCGGATCACCTACTAAACAGAACTTATGCATGCAATTAACTTAATAAAACAGATATCAGAATAAAACTGCGGAAACCATTAACATTATACAATCCCAAGTAAAGGAATTTGTAATTTATCCAAAAATATACAACCAAATCGAATAGCTGTACAAACCCAAAACAACAGTAATAAAACCTAAGCGAAGCTCCAGCTGGCCAACCACTGACTAGCCCCTCCTGGATCCACCCTCCTCGTCCAATCGCAAACCTGCCCCATGGAATAGGGTGTCCAGAAAATACAGAGTACGAGACGTGAGCATAAAACGCTCAGTGCGAGAGTATGAGTATACATGCATGCAAAGTGAACTCCTATAGACTCGAGGTCAAGGATCAGATAACAGAGACAGATCGGGCCCTGGTATGTAGCACGCTGTGCCGTCGCTTCAGGAGGTGGCTCCCATACCGAGATAACCGTGGATACGCCGGACCCAAATCGATGGAAGTTCATCCACTAACAGGATAGGGTACAACCCTACTAACAGACATCTCGAAAGAGATACAGAAAGATGCAAATGAATGCAGCATAATATCATGGCATATAAATCATGCAGTCACATAATACATGCATACTCAGTCAGGATATCTCGAACAGTACTTTCGTACCTAAAAAATGTGCAAGATCTACCAACTCTAGGTCCACGCCTATAGTCTGCTCTACACTGCCAAATGATACTACTATCATTAAAGTGCTCTAAAAGCCTAAACTAAGCTATTGCATACTCCTAAATATTTATAGGAAGCAAAAGCTATACCTTCGTCCGTCGTTAGCCCTTTGACGTCGATGCCTCCAGAACTTGGGCACAACTCCGCTACGACTACCGAACGCCTCGCCGACCTCCGGACCCAGCCTAAGAAGACTAGAACAGCTCCAAAAGGACTAGAATGGAAAGGAGAACTCGGAGTTGGCAAATGAAAGTGAAGCCTCGGCCTTCTATTTATAGACAACGATCGGAACTTCCGATCCTTGATCGGAACGTCTGAACCTCGATCGGAACGTCCGATCCTGCCATCGGAGCTTCCGAAGATCCTGATCTGCCACGTGTCAAAATATCACTTGTTGATTCCGGATAGGGGTGATCGGAGCTTCCGGTCCTGCATCGGAGCTTCCGATCTATCCAATCGTCATGGATGACGTAATATGATCGGAGCTTCCGATCCTGCATCGGAGCTTCCGATCCTGTTCGGAACTTCCGATCTCACCTTCGGAGCTTCCGAACTCTACCCAAGTAATTATGATTAATTCCTTAATTACTGATTTGGTTACGGGCTACTACATTCTCCCCCACTTAAGATATTTCGTCCTCGAAATCAGATCTTAAGTACCGAATGCAAAATACAGAAATCAGAAACATTCTTTATTCAAATCAAACGTTTACAGGGTTTGCAACTGAATACAACTTAAAGAATGAAATCAAAACAACTCAGGATGGTCTTTACGCATCCTGTCCTCAAGCTCCCAAGTAGCTTCCTCAGTGCCTCGGCGCTGCCACTGAACTAAAACCAAAGGAATGACTTTGTTCCGTAAAACCTTATCCTTATAATCCAGGATACGAAGAGGTTTCTCAACATAAGTCAAATCCTTGTCTACCTGAACCTCAGACCGCTGCAGAATATGAGATTCATCCGCCACATACCGTCGCAACAGAGATACATGGAACACGTCGTGAATACTGGATAGATGCGGTGGCAAAGCTAGTCGATAAGCCAAATCGCCAATGTTCTCCAAGATCTCAAACGGACCGATAAATCTGGGAGACAACTTGCCTTTAAGGCCAAATCTGAGAATCTTGCGGAAAGGTGACACTCTCAGAAACACTTTCTCCCCGACCTCGAACTGCAAAGGCCTACGCTTGATATTAGCATAGCTGGCCTGATGATCCTGTGCAGTCTTAATCCGTTTCTTGATTTGATCAACAATATCTAACGCCTGCTGGATAAACTCCGGTCCCTCAGCCTGTCTCTCCCCCACTTCTTCCCAGAAGAGTGGAGTACGACAACGTCGCCCATACAAAGCCTCAAAAGGTGCCATCCCAATACTAGTGTGATAGCTGTTGTTGTAAGCGAACTCGATCAACGGCAAATGATCCTGCCAGGCTGAACCAAAATCCATGACACACGCTCTAAGCATATCCTCTAACGTACGGATAGTGCGCTCTGACTGACCATCAGTCTCCGGATGATAGGCTGTACTCAAACTGAGAGTAGTACCCATCGCACGCTGAACACTCCCCCAGAATCTAGAAGTAAACCTGGGGTCCCGATCGCTGAAAATGCTCATAGGCACTCCATGAAGTCGGACGATCTCCTGAATGTACATCCGTGCCATGCGATCCACAGAGTACTCTCGGCTATAGGCAATGAAATGAGCTGACTTGGTGAGTCGGTCCACCACAAACCAGATAGCATCACAGTTCCTCGGGGATACCGGCAAATGGGTCACAAAGTCCATTGTGATAAACTCCCATTTTCATTCAGAAATAGGCAGACTGTGAAGCAATCCTCCAGGTCGTCGATGCTCTGCCTTGACCTGTTGACACACCAAACATCTCAAAACAAACTGATAAACACTGCGTTTCATTCCCTTCCACCAGAAACGAGTACGTAGATCCTTGTACATCTAGTTGCTCCCAGGATGAATACTCAACTTAGTGCGATGCGCCTGAGACAAAATCTCCTCTCGCAACTCTTCATCCTGAGGAATCACAAGCCTACCAGACAAACACAGAAAGCCATCTGACTGATAATGAAATCCAGATGAGCTACCCTCGTTACCTAGACGAGCTAAACGTTGGGTCTTCGAATCAGACATCTGAGCATCTCGGATCCGCGAATACAAGGCTGGCTCAGATAATATCGCAAACATTTGGATACTCTGCATACCTTTCTTATGCTTGAAGGTATAACCTGAAGTACAACAGTCACTGATCGCACTAGACATCGAACAAGTCTGAAGTCCGGATAGTCGCACCTTGCGACTCAAAGCATCAGCGGTGAGATTAGCAGCTCCCGGATGGTACTTAATCTCGCAATCATAGTCCTTAAGCAAGTCCATCCAACGTCTCTGCCTCATGTTCAACTCTGCCTGAGTGAACAAATACTTGAGACTCTTATGGTCGGTGAAGATCTCAAATTTCTCGCCATACAGATAATGACGCCAGATCTTCAAAGCGAACACAATGGCTGCTAACTCCAAATCATGGTCTGGGTAGTTGTCCTCGTGAAGCTTCAGCTGTCTAGAAGCGTATGCGATCACATGCCCATTCTGAGTCAGGACACAACCTAACCCTTGAAGAGAAGCATCCGTGTAAACTACATACCCTCCAGATCCTGACGGTAATGCCAACACCGGTGCAGAAGTCAACCGCCGTCGAAGCTCACGGAAATTCTCCTCACACTCGGAGGACCACTCGAAATCCACACCCTTGCGGGTAAGCTGCGTCAACGGTCGAGCTAACTGAGAGAAGTTCAGAATGAAGCGACGATAATACCCTGCTAGACCCAGAAAACTACGGATCTCAGCAACTGTCATCGGACGCGACCAATTAAGTACCGCTTCAATCTTGCTTGGATCAATAAAAATCCCCTCCCTGGATATGATATGGCCAAGAAAGACCACTCTATCCATCCAGAACTCACACTTGTTCATCTTGGCGTACAACTGCTCATCTCGAAGAGTCTGCAGTACTAACCGCAAGTGAGAAACATGCTCTTTTGTATTACGTGAATACACCAAGATGTCGTCAATGAAGACCACGACAAACTTGTCCAAGTACTCCCTGAAGACACGGTTCATCAAATCCATGAATATAGCCGGCGCATTAGTCAAACCAAATGGCATCACTAGGAACTCGTAATTCCCATAGCGAGTACGGAATGCAGTCTTGGCTACGTCCTGATCACGGACTCTCAACTGATGATACCCAGATCTCAAGTCAATCTTGGAGTAAACTGATGTGCCCTGCAGCTGGTCAAACAAGTCATCAATACGAGGCAACAGATACTTGTTCTTCACAGTGACTCGATTCAGCTGCCGATAGTCAATGCACAGCCGCAACGACCCATCCTTCTTCTTCACGAAGAGAACAGGAGCTCCCCAAGGAGATACACTAGGACGAATGTACCCCTTGTCCAAAATATCCTGTAGCTGATTCTTCAATTCACGCATCTCAGACGGAGCCAGACGATATGGTGCTCTAGAAATAGGCGAAGTACTCGGCATCAACTCTATGCCAAACTCGACTTCCCTAGCAGGAGGAAAACCCGGAATCTCATCAGGAAACACATCTGGAAATTCATCCACAACAGGAATGCTCTCTATCCCAATACTCTCAGCGGACAAATCAACTGCATAGATAAGGTAGCCTTCCCCGCCAGACTCTAGAGCTCGACAGGCTCTCAAAGCTGATACCAAAGGCATCGGGGGTCGCGCTCCCTCACCATAGAAAAACCAGCTCTCACTCCCCTCCGGCTGAAAGCGTACTAATATCTTATAGCAGTCCACTGAAGCTCGATAGGTAGTCAACATATCTATCCCCAGAATGCAATCAAAGTCGTCCATCGCCAGGACCATGAGATTCGCTAACAGAATGTTCCCTTCGAACTCTAAAGGGCAACCCATCACTAGACGCTTAGCCAAAGCAGATTGGCCCGTCGGAGTAGAAACAGACATCACTACGTCTAGTGCAATGCATGGTAATTTATGCCTCTTAACAAAACGTGTAGAAATGAAGGAATGAGATGCACCAGTGTCAATAAGTACAAGAGCAGGTATACCATAAAGCAGAAATGTACCTGCGATGACTTTCTCATTCTCCTCCACAGCCTGATCATGTCTCAGGGCAAACACCTGGCCAGAAGCTCGTGGCCTCAAATGAGAACTCCCAGCAGACTGTCCCTGCGACCTCTGCCGTACGGTGGCCTGAGAACCCGATCCTGAACCAGATCCAGAACCGACTCCCCCAGACAGTGGACAATCTCTCCGGATATGACCAGTCTCTCCACAACGGAAACAAGATCCAGAAGCTCTACGGCACTTGTCGGATGGATGGTTCTTCCCACAGTGATCACACTTCTCCTTCTTACCGTAACGGACAACACCTCCCGAACCAGAGGAAGAAGAAGATCCAGACTTCTTGAAAGTTTGGGCACGGGGACCCAAAGAACTAGCAGGCCTCGACTGAGGGAAAGACCTGTTCCGCCGAATGCTGTCCTCCTCTTGGTGACAACGGCTCACCAAACCCTCGTAGGACATGTCGTCACCAATCGCCACACGGTCATGGATCTCAGGGTTAAGGCCCTGAAGGAACAGATTATACTTCATCTCTGAGCTATCAGCAATCTCGGGGCAATAGGATAGCAGATCAAAGAACCTCTGCTGATACTCATCAATAGACATGGCTCCCTGTCGCAGACTCAGTAGCTCGCCTGCCTTCGACTGTCGGAGTGCAGGAGGAAAATACCGCTTTTGGAAAGCTGTGCGGAACTCGGCCCAGGTGGCCACTCCTCTCGCCGCAACAAAAGGTGCAGAAGTAAACCTCCACCACCTGCGCGCATGCCCATCCAGAAGATAGCCAAGGGTCTCTACCTTCTGCTCCTCGGTGCATTGGAAAGTCTGAAAAGTCGTCTCCATGCGGTCTAACCAGTTCTCCGCATCCTCCGGAGACTCACCTCCAACTAAGGGCTTAGGACCCATAGCTAAGAATCGATGCACAGTGAAACGCTCGTCGTCATGGTGACGATGACGCCGTTCTCGACGAGGCTCCCGGTCGGCATCACCCCAACGCCCACCAACACTGCCATGAGAACTCTGGTCGTCACGATTTGACATCTACAAAAATACCTCAAGATGAGACTAAATCCCAAGAATTCTTTTGCATGCTCTGATACCATAAATGTAGTGACCCTTACCCGGATCACCTACTAAACAGAACTTATGCATGCAATTAACTTAATAAAATAGATATCAGAATAAAACTGCGGAAACCATTAACATTATACAATCCCAAGTAAAGGAATCTGTAATTTATCCAAAAATATACAACCAAATCGAATAGCTGTATAAACCCAAAACAACAGTAATAAAACCTAAGCGAAGCTCCAGCTGTCCAACCACTGACTAGCCCCTCCTGGATCCACCCTCCTCGTCCAATCGCAAACCTGCCCCATGGAATAGGGTGTCCAGAAAATACAGAGTACGAGACGTGAGCATAAAACGCTCAGTGCGAGAGTATGAGTATACATGCATGCAAAGTGAACTCCTATAGACTCGAGGTCAAGGATCAGATAACAGAGACAGACCGGGCCCTGGTATGTAGCACGCTGTGCCGTCGCTTCAGGAGGTGGCTCCCATACCGAGATAACCGTGGATACGCCGGACCCAAATCGATGGAAGTCCATCCACTAACAGGATAGGGTACAACCCTACTAACAGACATCTCGAAAGAGATACAGCAAGATGCAAATGAATGCAGCATAATATCATGGCATATAAATCATGTAGTCACATAATACATGCATACTCAGTCAGGATATCTCGAACAGTACTTTCGTACCTCAAAAATGTGCAAGCTCTACCAACTCTAGGTCCACGCCTATAGTCTGCTCTACACTGCCAAATGATACTACTATCATTAAAGTGCTCTAAAAGCCTAAACTAAGCTATTGCATACTCCTAAATATTTATAGGAAGCAAAAGCTATACCTTCGTCCGTCGTTAGCCCTTTGATGTCGATGCCTCCAGAACTTGGGCACAACTCCGCTACGACTACCGAACGCCTCGCCGACCTCCGGACCAAGCCTAAGAAGACTAGAACAGCTCCAAAAGGACTAGAATGAAAAGGAGAACTCGGAATTGGCAAATGAAAGTGAAGCCTCGGCCTTCTATTTATAGACAACGATCGGAACTTCCGATCCTTGATCGGAAGGTCTGAACCTCGATCGGAACGTCCGATCCTTCAATCGGAGCTTCCGAAGATCCTGATCTGCCACGTGTCAAAATATCACTTGTTGATTCCGGATAGGGGTGATCGGAGCTTCCGGTCCTGCATCGGAGCTTCCGATCTATCCAATCGTCATGGATGACGTAATATGATCGGAGCTTCCGATCCTGCATCGGAGCTTCCGATCCTGTTCGGAACTTCCGATCTCACCTTCGGAGCTTCCGAACTCTACCCAAGTAATTATGATTAATTTCTTAATTACTGATTTGGTTACGGGCTACTACACAGAAGATGCTACATGTGAAGATTTTTCTACATTCTGTATGATCTACAACCAGCTCAACCTTGAGAACAAGGTCATTTTTTATGGAACGGGGAATGATAGCCCACTCACACTCAATATGGATGACAACTTAGTGGGCCAACAATTGAAAGACTGGGCTTTAAGAGGCATAATTGAGAAACAAGAGAACCAGCCCGCACCAATAAATGAAGAGGAAAAGGAATAAAGCAACAACACCGAACCAAAAGAATCTAGAAGAAGATGAATAAAACCCAATTGGATGCACGATTACGTCATGTGAAGGAGATTCACGCAATTGTGGTTTCAATAATCGGTTATGTTCTTGTTAGTTTGTTTCTTTTGAGTTGTAAGCATGAGTATAAAAGAAGGTGATGTGAGCAATTGTAAGGCATCAAACATTTTGACAGCAATTTACAAAGTTGAAGGAGTTCTGCACAGACTCGAAGTGTGCAGCGTTCTTAACAATATATATGTCCGCTAGTTTTCTGAAGAGTTCTCGTGTATTTGTGATTTTCCAATCTTGTCTATCCTCCTCGCTTTTGATACACTAATGCAACAAGTTTGTTTCATAAATTCATCAATTCCGCTCTTTAGTTTCAAAACACTCTCCACCAAGTTCAACTTCTACTCGCTAAGATCATAAGGACTTTTCAAGATATATCAAAGCTTTTTCATAACATCGCTGGATTTTGTACCCAGTTTTATTTTAGCCCAATAAATTACCCGCAAACTTAGCTATAATTAAAGATAGTATTCGGATTTCAATACCCTCATCTATAGCCCGGATGGAGCATCAACCCCACTTTTTCCGCAAACTTAGATATGGATTGGTGATTAGGATTTCAATCCCTTTCCAGGCCCAGATGGAGTTCTAATTTTTTTTTTATAAGTTGCTTTGCAACTTTTTATCTACTCATTAAGATTGCCTAAATCGTTTTTAAGCTCGTAGAAGTCTACCTATATTTCAAGTATAAATCACTAAAGTTAAGAATCGAATCATCTAATCCAATCACAAAATCACAAAGATTCTCTAATCACTAGGGTCTAAACAATCAAGAAATTTGTGCATATGAGTGAGAACTCAAGATTAAATATAGCTAACACTGACCTTTCAGCACACAAAAAAAATTATCTTCCTCATAGGCCAACACAATTACAACATCATGCCTTTAACTTAAACTTACTCATCAAAATTTTTCAAATTTTCAGAATGTTTAAACACCCCCCGAAACTTAAAATGCGCATTGTCCTCAATGTCCAATAAACAAATGAAATAGCAAAGGAATTCACATACCTGTGATGACGACCATCAGTAGTCGTCATCCTTTTCATCGTCATTTGAAGCGCATTGGGTTATAGTAGGGGTAACACCACCATACTTCATATCCACACATCCTAATAAAAAAATGACAAGGGACAAAAATTTAAGAACTACATAAATAAAATTCAAATAAACAAAATAAATAAATAATACTGAAAACTGTTGGGTTGCCTCCCAAGCAGCGCTTAGTTTATAGTCCTCAGCCCGACTGCGTCAACACTTTCAAAACATTAAGATCTGTGAATAAACTGCAGACATAGTTAAAAAAAAATTAATTAAAAAATAATGATTATAAAAAATAGACAATAAAAGATTATGATTCAAAATCAAAATCAAGATAACTTGGTAATAGTATTAGTGCACAATAAATTGAATCATTCCCTGGCAACAGCGAAAAAAACTTGTTGCGTAATTTTGTGCCCGCAAGTGCACGGTGTCAATTTTTAATATTTAGTGAGAAGAGTGTCGATCCCACGAGGAGTAGTATTGAAAATTACTTAGTACTTGTAATTAAAATAGTCTAAACTTTATCTAGAAAATTAAATAAGAGAATTTTTGTTTTCGAAACTAAATTAATAATAAACTTCAGCAAAGCACGCAAACAATTTCAAACGAATTATCAATGAGAGAATAATAGTCTAGAGGTTCAGATTTCACCTGGTTTTGACAACAACTACTCCTAATTAAATTACTTTCATGAATTCCATTCAATTAATAACCAAGAACACTTAAGTGTATTATTTCCCTCTCCCGAGCAACAAATAATATGTATCAACTACTGTTCAATTCCAATATCCCTATTAATAATCTAATCGTAGTGATATGTGTAAAACAATGTTCTTACTAAGGCTCTATTAAAGTTATATACTCTCCCGAGCTATATAAACAATTAACGGTGTATTTTCTAATGGTCCTACTAAAATCCCCTCTCCCGATCAATGATTTCGAATAAATATTACAATTCAATTAGTGATCAAGTAATTGAAAAGATAATCAAAGCTAGAAAAAACAATTAATTTAGGAGAATTCAATCAAATAAAGTTTAAAACTCTTAGAAGAGTCTACAACAGGTTCCATCATCCCTCTAGAATAATAAAATTTAGTTCATGATCAAATATAGATAAAACCAAATAATGTTCATGAAACTAGACATCAAATCAATAATATAAATTCGAAATAAAGAAAAAAAATCCGAATATGTGACTTCGTGTCCGGTCGATCGATCTTTGTCTTTGCTCCTATGATGTTCCTCAAGTTTTTGTGTAAATTTCTCTCCCAATTCTTCTCTCCAATCTCACGTTGAAGCTCTTCTTTGATATGTGGCGGCCTCTCCTCCCTCTCGTGTGCCAAAGAATCCCTTTTATTTGTGCTTCAAATCCAATAAATAAAAGCTCATGAAAGTCCGAAAGTTTCCTTCCCAAAAAATCAAAATAATCTAACTTTCGTGACAGCGCTGGCGTGCCTAAGGACCTGAGCGGGCACGTATGTGATTCATTCTTCATTTTGTTCAAAATTTCTCAAACTGCGCGGCCGCGCCTATAGTCTCGCGCGCCCGCAAAAAAGCTCTTGAATTTTTGTTGGGTCTCGGGCTGCTAATCTCATTCTTAGGGAAATTAGTAATTAAACATCATTAATTAACAAAGGAAGGAAGAAGATCAAACAATTTTTTTTTTCAAAGGTGGGTGCGCGGGGTCGATCAAAAACAGCAGACATAGCGCCCCCCCCCCAACCCAACTCTCGAACAGGGAAAAATTGGGCTGCGCCCGGTCTGCTAAACAGAGTAGACCGAACTCAGCTCTGGGCAGTCCTTTGCTCTGTTTTTCAGCAGCAAAATATGATTCTTCCAATCACTCCAATCCATCATATTGAAGTCCTAAAACATGTATACATACATAGAACAAGATCTAAACATGATTACAAGAAGTTGCTACATCAAACTATAAGTTTGGAATCTCACAAAAACCATAAACTTATACAAGTGTTCAACAACATCTCAAGAACAACAATCATAAGTATTTTCTAACTTGCTTGCTAGTCTTCTAAGTTCATCAAATCAGCTACACAACCCGAGTCCACATATATATACTCTCTCATGAGCTACCCTCGGTGACTTTGGCCAGCTCTTGCCCCATCTGTTGTCATGCACACATACAAAAGAAGACAACAGCCGAAAACGTCCGGTGAGAATACTATCTCAGTATAATCAACATATGTACGCGTTAATTAAAAACATATCGACTCTAAACATTTCAACTCGAGAATAGAGTAAAGGCATATATATAAAGAATTGATTCCTATCACACTCTTTGCCATCAAGATTTGTATACGATCTTGACATGGATATCCATCTATCGTCGTCTCATCAGATTCGAAACTAAGATCGCCTCAGACCTTGGCATAAGAATCAACTCATATCTCATATCATATCATATCAAATAAAGATCCACTACCTGATATGGATCGAAAACATCAATAATCTAAATACAAACAACAACAAGTATGTGATTTTGGCGGGACAACTCAAGAAGCTTCATTCTCGAGTTTCAAATCCCTGACTTGCGATGTCGTCTTATACCTTCTGATTTTCTTTTCGGTTATTGAAATACTTCAAATCTGAAATAGAATATCAAGAACTCATATTAAAATCTATTCAACTTCACATAAAAATCTGCTCAATTCCATCATTTCATCCTCAAAGAACAACTTCAAACCTCAAGCAAATCTTCTTCGGGTCGAAGGTGGATGTTTCGAGTTTATCAAGCTCTTACTAATCTGAAATATAAAGATTATCACCAAAAAACATCATTTATGAAGTTAAGAGATCCTCAACTCAAGCATAGGACACCGAAAAAGCCTCAAATCATAAATCAACGGCGTAGCGATTGAAAACCGATAACCGAAACGATACCGACTTCGAGCCAACAATCATACACCACATATATCAGTATATTAACAGCACAAACCAACATATCTGAGGCTATATATTTCGAAACACATGCTGGAAATCATATCAAATACAACCGATCTCCGTTCTTCGATTCGGCTTCGATACGGTAATATATACAAACTCAAGAACACAAATACAAGAGCATAATCTGATTTCTTCACATACATGATTTCGAAACATTTTGAAACACAATAATACTTACGTCAAATCGAAGCTCTCGTCGTAAGGATCGTAGCGCTATTTTCGGAATTAAAATCGGACAATCAGAACAAAAGTTACGAGGATTTGAAAATCAAAATCAAGTGAAAAGAAGAAGATCTCGGCCTTGCTCTGCAATATTTTCTGAATACATATGAAAGATACACGTATACAAGCTGAGAAATCAATTTAAAATCGGATAACTTCAATTCTAATTGCAATTTAATCCCTAGAACTTCATAAATTGCAATTCAGTCATTGGCCCTCTTTTAATTCAATTTCAATCCTAAATAATTTAAGAATATTAGAATTTAAATCAAAACTCTAAAAATTCCCAAATTAAATATATTCGGATTAAAATTAAATAATCTCGGATTAAATCAAATAATCTCGGGCCTTGCATTTCTCCCCCACTAAGACATGAGTTCGTCCTCAAATTCATAAACAATCTAGATACGCAGTCTGTAAACACATAAAATAAAGAATAACAAAACAATTGAATAAGACTCACATCAGTGGAATAACTCTGGAAACCTCTGTCTCATGTCATCTTCAACTTCACACGTCGCTTCTTCAACTCCGTGCCGACTCCATTGAATCTTCACCAATGGAATGGTCATCGTTCGGAGTTGCTTTTCTTTTCTATCGAGTATCTGAATCAGCTTTTCAAAACAACTAAGAGTTTCATATAATTCAGCTTCATCAGGTTGCAAGATATGAGATTCATCAGTTTGATACTTTCGAAGCATCGAAACATGAAATACATCGTGGATACCAAATAAAGATGTAGGAAAAGCGAGTCGATAAGAAAGATTTCCTATCTTCTCGAGTATCTCATACGGCCCAATAAATCGTGGAGATAACTTTACTTTCTTGCCAAATCTGATTGTGCCCCTGAACGGTGAAATTTTCAAGAACACTCTATCTCCCTGTTCAAAACATAACGGCCATCGTCGAATATTCGCATATCTGGATTGTCTATGCTACGCTGTTCTCATTCTCTGTTGAATCAACTTTACCTTCTCAATCATCTATCTGATCATATCTGGTCCCAATTCAGGTACTTCCGACACATCATCCCAATATATTGGTGATCGACACTTCTTTCCATACAGTGCTTCGAATGGAGCCATCTCAATACTAGTTTGATAACTGTTGTTATATGAGAACTCCACCAATGGTAATGAATCTTGCCATGTAGTACCAAAATCCAGTATTACAGCTCTAAGCATATCCTCAAGAGTTTGAATACTTCGTTCAGATTGTCCGTCAGTTTGAGGATGATAAGCGGTACTCAAATGTAAAAGCATACCTAAATCTATCTTTAGGCTATGCCAAAAGTGCAAAGTAAATCTAGGATCTCGATCAGATACAATCGACTTTGGCACACCATGTAATCGTACTACTTCTCAAACATATAAATCTGCCATCTGATCATGACGATAAGTCATTCGATATGGAATAAAACATGCAGATTTCGTCAATATATCAATGATCACCCACACATCATCACATCCTCGGGATGATCGTGGTAATTTCATCACAAAATCCATGGAAATGTGATCATATTTTCATTCAGGATCGATAAACTTTGCAATAGACCTCCAGGGTTCTTTCTCTCAGCTTTCACATGTTGGCAGTTCAGACATTTCGATACAAATTCAGTCACATCAGACTTCATTTGTTTCCTCCAGTATCGATTCTTCAAGTCGTTGTACATTTTCTGCCTCCAGGATGTACACTAAATCGACTACAATTGACTTCTTTCAAGATATTCTGTCTCAAATCTGAAAGATCGAGAACAACAATTCGGTTATTCACATACAAAATACCATCAATACTGATCTTATACTCGGATTGATGCCCTTTTTTGATCATTTAAATCGACTTCTGAACACTTAAATCTGATTTCTAAGCTTCTTTAATTCAAATCAACAATTCAGGATCAGCACGGATAGCACAAATTCTCATTGGTCTTCAAATTGTCTCAAATATTAATCTAGAAATACAGCAATCTTCAATCAAATGAGATACACCTATAGTAGATAAGGATAAAGCACATACCTTCCTACTTAGGGCATTCGCTGCTGCATTTGACTTCCCTGGATAATATTTGATTTCACAATCGAAGTCTTTCAGTAAGTCAAGACATCTTCTTTGTCTCATGTTCAGCTCAAATTGTGAAAACATATACTTCAAACTCTTATTATCAGAAAATATTTCAAACTTCTCTCCGTACAGATAATGTCGCGAGATCTTCAATGCAAAGACGATAGCTGCCAATTCAAGATCATGAATTGGATATCTGACTTCATGTGGTTTCAGTTGTCGAGAAGAATAAGCAACAACATGTCCTTTCTTCATCAAAATACAACCCAAACCTTGATGAGAAGCATCACAATATACAACAAAATCACCAGTACCTGAAGGGATTGTCAAGTTTGGTGTTGTAGTCAATCTTTTCTTTAGCTCAAGAAAACTAACTTCACAAGCTTCAAACCAAACAAATGGTGCATTCTTCTGTGTAAGCTGAGTAATAGGCTTTGCAATAGACAAGAAGTATTTGATAAATCGACGGTAATAACCTGCTAAGCCCATAAAACTTCAAATTTCTGGCACAGATGTCAGTCTCTGCCAACTGATCACTGCTTCAAATTTTATTGGATCAACTGAAATACCATCTCCTGAAATAATATGGCCAAGAAAAATGACTTTTTTGCAACCAAAATTCACATTTTGACAACTTGGCATATAATTTCTCTTCTCGTAGAGTTCTCAATACAGTTCTGAGATGGTCAGCATGTGCACACAAATTCTTAGAGTGTATCAAAATTTCATCGATAAAGATAATCACAAAGTCATCTAGATACTTCTGAAATACTCTATTCATCAATCCCATAAATACTGCTGGTGCATTCGTTAAAGCAAAAGGCATAACTATGAATTCATAATGACCATACCTCGTTCAAAAAGCAGTCTTAGGGATATCTTCATCTCTTACCCTCAATTGATGATAACCGGATCTCAAATCAATCTTCGAATATACTGGCAAACCCTGAAATTGATCAAACAAGTCATCGATTCTAGGTAAAGGATAGCGATTCTTTACCGTTGCTTTATTCAATTGCCGGTAGTCAATACATAACCTCATCGATCCGTCTTTCTTTCTGACAAATAATACTGGAGCGCCCCAAGGAGAGACACTCGGTCTAACGTATCCTTTGGCTAAAAGATCTTCAAGTTGTTCTTTCAGTTCTTTCAATTCAATTGGTGCCATACGGTAAGGTTCTTTTGATATCGGTTGTGTACCTGACATCAATTCTATGCTGAAGTCTACCTCTCGAAACGGAGGCAATCCCGGAATCTCGTCAGGAAAAACATCAGCAAACTCACTAACCACTGGCAAATCATCCAATTGCGGGCTAGGTTTCAATACATCAACTGCATAAATTAGAAATCCTTCTGCCCCTTTCTGCAATAAATCCATCATAGAAAGAACATATATCAAAGGAATTCTAGCTCGTGAACCCTTACCATAGAATTTCCACTCGTCAGCCATCTCTGGTCTAAACTTCACAATCTTCTGAAAGCAATCAACTGTAGCTCTATACTTGGTTAGCATATCGATACCGATTATACAATAAAAATTAGACAAACCAAGCACAACACAATTCATTTCAATCTCATGACCCTCAAACTGCAATGTACAATTTCTTACAGACTTCACTGATATAATACCTCTTCCCAAAGGTGATGAAATAGACACTACAGTAGCTAAGGGTTCAACAGGAAAGTCATGTAATGCAACATATTGCTCAGAAATAAAGGTGTGTGATGCACCAGTATCAAATAACACATAACCAGGATAACCATAAATAGAGCAGTTACCTGCAATCACATCATCAGGTGCAGCTTGTGCTTGCTCTTCAGTCAAAGAAAACACTCGAGCTTGCTGTCTCGGAGGTTGACTCACAGTCTGACTTCCTCCTCCTCTACCTTGCTTCTGAGCCTGTGGTTGGAATGAATGCACAGAAGATGCAGATTGAGCCACTGGTCTCGATGATCCCGCACCTTATGAACCTCCAACACCCCGTTGTGGGCAGACCCTCGAAAAATGTCCGATCTGATTACAGATATGACAACTGCCAAACACTCCTCGACACTGGTCGCTGCCATGAAGACCTCCAAACTTCGTATAGTACACCTCAGAACCACTAGACTTCTGTCCAACTTTGAACAGTTTAGATCCATTCGAGCTTGAAGAACTACCTCCAGACCTCTAGTGCTCTTCGTGTTGCTATCCACCAACCTTTTGCAACTTTGTGTAGTTGGTGTATAACGAGTTTGACTCGACGATCATTTGCATAATCAAGGGATTAAAAAATTCTTCAATATCCTCGAGCCAACTCTAACATTCTACAGAGTTCTCAATTCCTTTCAGTGTTGGCGGTTTAAATGACTGAAAGCGTTTCAACAGAGTTTCCATCGGAGTAGCAGTCATATCCCCCATATCTCTCGAAGTACTACCCTGTTCAGTTCTAGGCATTTATGTTGTCGGTGGCACTATCGGTTCTACTCTCGGTGCTTCAGTTGCTTGTGGCACTGTCGGTTCCATCACTGCCTGTTCTGGAAACAGAGTTGGGCCAGTCTGTCTAGTCACCGGTCTTCGAAGCATATCTGATTATCAAACAGATTAGTACACAATTCAATCTCAGACATAATAACTCTGTTTCAGTCCTCCTTTGATTAGCACGATAATGTCTTCTCAAGAAATTGAGTTCTGATTCAGTCTCAGTCAAGACATGCTTCCATCCAAATCATATAAGTAGGTAGCATGCAATTCTCAAAGCTGTAAATCAGTTTAAATAATACACATGCTTCAAGAATAAATAAACAATCAGATAGAAAACTCAATCTACCCCGCTCACTCACTACAGTTCAATCTAGGTACAAGACAGCTCTAATACCACCTGTTGTGGGGCTTCGGGCTGCTAATCTCATTCTTAGGACAATTAGTAATTAAACATCATTAATTAACAAAGGAAGAAAGAAGATCAAACAAATTTTTTTTTCCAAGAGGGGTGCGCGGGGTCGGTCAAAAACAGCAGAACGAGCACCCCCCCCCCCCCCAAACCCAACTCTCGGGTTGGGAAAAATTGGGCTGCGCTCGGTCTGCTAAAAAGAGCAGACCGAGCTTAGCTCTGGGCAGTCCTTTGCTCTGTTTTTCAGCAGCAAAATATGATTCTTCCAATCACTCAAATCCATCATATTGAAGTCCTAAAACATGTATACGTACATAGAACAAGATCTTAACATGATTACAAGAAGTTGCTACATCAAACTATAAGTTTGGAATCTCACAAAAACCATAAACTTATACAAGTGTTCAACAATATCTCAAGAACAACATTCATAAGTATTTTCTAATTTGCTTGCTAGTCTTCTAAGTTCATCAAATCAGCTACACAACCCGAGTCCACATATCTATACTCTCTCATGAGCTACCCTCGGTGACTTTGGCCAGCTCTTGCCCCATCTGTTGTCGAGCACACATACAAAACAAGACAATAGCCAGAAACGTCCGGTGAGAATACTATCTCATTATAATCAACATATATATGCGTTAAATAAAAACATATCGACTCTTAACATTTCAACTCGAGAATAGAGTAAACACATATATATAAAAAATTGATTCCTAGCACACTCTTTGCCATCAAGATTCGTATACGATCTTGACATGGATATCCATCTATCGTCGTCTCATCAGACTCAAAAATAAGATCGCCTCAGACCTTGGCATAAGAATCAACTCATATCTCATATCATATCATATCAAATAAAGATCCACTACCTGATATGGATCGACAACATCAATAATCTAAATACAAACAACAACAAGTATGTGATTTTGGCGGGACAATTCAAGAAGCTTCATTCTCGAGTTTCAAATCCCTGACTTGCGATGTCGTCTTATACTTTCTGATTTTCTTTTCGGCTCTTGAAATACTTCAAATCTGAAATAGAATATCAAGAACTCATATTAAAATCTATTCAACTTCACATACAAATCTGCTCAATTCCATCATTTCATCCTCAAAGAACAACTTCAAACCTCAAGCAAATCTTCTTTGGGTCAAAGGCGGATGTTTCGGGTTTATCAAGCTCTTACTAATCTGAAATATAAAGATTATCACGAAAAAACAGTAGTTATGAAGTTAAGAGATCCTCAACTCAAGCATAGGACGCCGAAATAGCCTCAAATCATAAACCAACGGCGTAGCGATTGAAAACCGATAACCGAAACGATACCGACTTCAAGCCAAAAAGCATACACCACATATATCAGCATATGAACAGCATAAACCAGCATATCAGATTCTATATAGTTCGAAACACATGCTGGAAATCATATCAAATACAACCGATCTCCGTTCTTAGATTCGGCTTCGATACGGTAATATATACAAACTCAAGAACACAAATACAATAGCATAATCTGATTTCTTCACATACATGATTTTGAAACATGCTGAAACACAATAATACTTACGTCAAATCAAATCCCTCGTCGTAAGGATCGCAACACTATTTTCGGAATTAAAATCGGACAATCAGATCAAAAGTTACAAGGATTTGAAAATCAAAATCAATTAAAAAGAAGAAGATCTCGGCCTTGATCTGCAATATTTTCTGAATACATATGAAAGATACACATATACAATTTGAGAAATCAATTTAAAATCGGATAACTTCAATTCTAATTGCAATTTAGTCCCTAGAACTTTATAAATTGCAATTCAGTCCTCGGCCCTCTTTTAATTCAATTTCAATACTAAATAATTTAAGAATATTAGAATTTAAATTAAAACTCTAAAAATTCCCAAATTAAATATACTCGGATTAAAATTAAATAATCTAGGATTAAATCAAATAATCCCAGGCCTTAAAATTTCTGTTGCGCGGCATTTTTCAAAAATTCATATTTCACAATCTAACTGTCGGATCGAGCTAAAATTTTGACAGACGCTTCTTAACATTCTAGAATTCATTATGAAGGGTGGAGATCGGATTTTGATTCTTCCAACATTCCCAGTAATTTTTGATGTTGTAGCTCCATATTTCACCTTTCCATTTTTTCTTGCTACTTTTCTTTCAATCCTTGCATCTCACAAAAACAACAACAAATACACATAATATCCACTCGATACATCACAAAAACCAATTCAAATCATATATAAATTAAGTGCATTAAATGAATTTATCAAATCCCCCTAAACTTAGATTTTTTCTAGTCTAGAGCAAAACAATAATATGTAATATAGTTGACCTCCGAATTTTTACATTCAAAGATTCAATACACATGTCCGCTAATTTTTTCAAGAGTTCTCATGTGTGTGTGATTTGCTAATCTTGTCTATCCTCCTCGCTTTCGATACACTAATGCAACAAGTTTGTTTCATAGATTCATCAATTCCGCTCTTTAGTTTCAAAACACTCTCCACCAAGTTCAACTTCTACTCTCTAAGATCAAAAAAAATTTTCAAGATATATCAAAGCTTTTTCATAACACCGCTAGATTTTTCACCCAGTTTTATTTTAGCACAATAAATTAACCGCAAACTTAGCTATAACTAAAGATAGGATTCGGATTTCAATCCCCTCATCTATAGTCCAGATGGAGCATCAACCCCATTTTTTCCGCAAACTTAGCCATGGATTGGTGATTAGGATTTCAATCCTTTTTCCAGGACCGGATGGAGTTGTAAAATTTTTTTTATATGTTGCTTTGAAACTTTTTAGCTAATCATTAAGAATTCCTATATCATTTCTAAGACCGTAGAAGTCTACCTAGATTTTAAGTATAAATCACCAAAGTTAAGAATCGAATCATCTAATCCACACAAAAAATCAAAAAGATTCTCTAATCACTAGGGTATAAACAATCAAGGAATTCGTGCATATGAGTGAGAACTCAAGATTAAATATAGCTAACACTGACCTTTCAGCACACAAAAAAATTATCTTCCTAATAGGCCAAAACAATTACAACATCATGCCTTTAACTTAAACTAACTCAAAATTGTTTTTTCAAATTTTCAGAATTTTTAAACACCCCCGACCCCAAAATTAAAATGTGCATTGTCCTCAATGTACAATAAACAAATGAAATAGCAGAGGAATGCACGCACCTGTGACAACGACCATCAGTAGTCGTAATCCTTTTCATCGTCATTTGAAGCGCATTGGGGTATAGTAGGGGTAACACCACCAAACTTCATCTCCACAAAAACCTAATAAAAAAATGACAAGGGACAAAAATTTAAGAAGTACATAAATAAAAATCAAATAAACAAAATAAATAAATAATTCTAAAAACTCTTGGGTTGCCTCCCAAGAAGCGCTTAGTTTATAGTCCTCAGCCGGACTGCATCTACACTTTCAAAACTTTAAGATCTGTGAATAAAATGCAGACATAGATAAAATAAAATAAATTAATCCAAAAATAATGATAATAATAAATAGACAATAAAAAATAATGATTCTAAATCAAAATCAAGATCACTTGGTAATAGTATTAGTGCACAATAAATTGAATCAATCCTTGGCAACAACGCCAAAAACTTGTTGCGTAATTTTGTTCTCGCAAGTACACGGTGTCAAATTTTAATATTTATTGAGTAGAGTGTCGATCCCACGAGGAGTAGTATTGAAAATTACTTAGTACTTGTAATTAAATAGTCTAAACTTTATCCAGAAAATTAAATAAGAGAATTTTGGTTTTCAAAACTAAATTAATAATAAACTTCAGCAAAGCACGCACACAATTTAAAACGAATTATCAATGAGTGAATAATAGTCTAAAGGCTCAGATTTCACCTGATTTCGACAACAACTACTTCTAATTAAATTACAATATGAATTCCATTCAATTAATAACCTAGAACACTTAAGTGTATTATTCCCCTCTCCCGAGCAAAAAATAATATGTATCAACTACGGTTCAATTCCAATATCCCTATTAAGAATCTAATCGTAGTGATATGTGTAAAATGATGTTCTTACTAAGGCTCCATTAAATTTATATACTCTCCCGAACTATATAAACAATTAACGGTGTATTTTTTAATGGTCCTATTCAAAATCCCCTCTCCCGAGCAATGGTTTCAAATAAATATGACAATTCAATTAGTGATCAAGTAATTTGTTGGAGAACGGCGATCAGATCAATCAGAATTGATACCCGGTGCAGCGGAAGTTTAAAATTTTTATATGGAACAATTCCATAATGGGTATCAAAACTTTACGATTAAATTGTGTGTGTAAAAATTAAATAATAATTATAAATTTTTACCTCCAATCTCGAATCGAGATTATGGACACCAACAGATTACTCTGCTCTTGTTGTATATCCCTGGAACTGATGGACGAACTGTTCTTCAATCAGGTCCACGAACAGAGATTTAATCACTCTCATAGATTGCACTAGAAAATCTATCAGAAGTTTCTACGAAGAGAATTAACGAATTTGATCTGTTAAACCAGACTGCAAATTCAAAATTCACAGGCTGGATTTTCCCGAGTAGAGAGGGAGGGGGGCGGCCACTTAGAGAGAAAATCAGCTAGGGTTTTCGAAAATTATGACCTCTGTTGTGTAATTTCTGTACTGCAATAACTTATTTATAATGTGGGCTGCTAACAGCTTAGGGCCCATTAGTCATAAGTTCAAGTCTGACAAGCAAAGCCCGCACGTTAAGAAATTAATATAAAATTCATCATGACTCTGATTGATAAACCGATTTTACCAATGTGCACAGAAACCATTTCTGCACCTTTTAAAGTCAAGATAAATTTTCTGAATCCGAATTCAGTGATTTCCAAAAATGCCCATCCCTATGTCATTTTAGGAAATCTTACTCCTCTACTCTTAAATAAGAAGTCCCACTTCTTTGTTCATTAAATTTAACTCTTTAAATTTAACTATCTCAACGGGGATTAAAAATCCATTACTCTGTGTGACCCTCAATGGTTCAGGGATACAGCTAGCCGTGGGCTCACAACTCCTTGTGACTCGGAACAACAATTTCCGACTTGCCCATCGAATCATGGTAAGAGCGCCTAGCAACATCGCCCCATGATTCCCTAGGTATCACTGATAGTGCCTGCAAGAACCAATAGATTTTGGTTAGCGTATAGTACGGTCCCTTCATCCATATATCCCGATCGAATCAACAACCATTGGTAAATCGAGAGTCGTTCGAGATTCGATAACTATGCAACGCATCTTGAAGATCAAATAGTGACATCGCATGTGCTACTAAGAAACCATTTCTTAAAACACATCATGTACTCTGGCCAGAGATTCGTCACACTAATATCTCCTCAGATTGCATAGGATATCCACACTCGCAAGTATGTGGTGAATCCTTGACAACAAAGCATCGACTCCTATATGTGTTGTAACTGTACCCAATCCCGACATCTGATGACCCCAATAGAGTCGGTAAACGAGTCAAAGCACAGTACTAGCATATAGAGTCTCAATGATGTTTCAAGTAGTAAGGACTAATGGTGTACAACCAAAACCGCGGACTTTATCCACTCGATAAGTGATAACCACTTGGAAAGTCCGGATAGGGTAGTTCGATCATTCATCATATGAATATCCATTTGCATGCTTCGAACATCTCTATGTTCCCTACCAATGAAACGTGGTACTCTGCATCGCAAATGCTAGTCTCAAACTCGAGCGATCCTTATCCTTATTATCGGACGGCTCAATCGACTAGGAATTGTTTAGAATATACAGTGACTATAAGATGTGTTTCATGATAGTCATCCCCATGTACTACCACATCTTACATACACTATAGTATATTCAAAGTCTTTATCAAAACAACAATAGTATATCACAATATAACAATATGAAGAAAGATAAAGTCATTGCCATTAATAAAAGAGTAAATTATATTAAACAAAAGATTGTTAATACAAAGAGTCATCAAAGCCCTTAGCCACAAGTTGGCTCACCGGGCACCCACTCTTTCAATCTCCCACTTGCCCTAAAGCCAACTAGTCATACTACGTAGACCCATTGCTTCGCGATGTTTGTCAAATAATGGTCCTGGCAAGGGCTTAGTAAGTGGATCAGCGATATTGTCTGCAGAGGCCACTCTCTCGACAGTGATGTCTCCTCTTTCCACAATCTCCCGGATGATGTGGTATTTCCTCAGTACGTGTTTGGATCTTTGATGAGACTTTGGTTCCTTTGCCTGAGCAACGGCACCCGTGTTGTCACAGTACACCGGTACTGGACCAACAACTTCCGGAATAATGCCCAACTCTTGGACGAAATTCCTCATCCAAACGGCCTCTTTAGCAGCAGCTGATGCTGCAATGTATTCTGCCTCAGTGGTGGAATCCGCTGGGGTGTCCTGCTTGGAACTCTTCCAAGAGACAGCATCGCCATTGAGCATGAACACAAATCCAGAGGTTGACTTCGAGTCATCCACGTCACTTTGGAAGCTAGAGTCGGTATAGCCTTCCAATTTTAGTTCTCTTCCTCCATATACCATGAACATATTCTTAGTCCTTCGTAAGTGAAACATCCTAGACTTATAAATTTCTAAAATGCGGAAAATTTAAAAATTTTTCTTTTTCTTTTAATTTTAAAATAAATACTAAGTAAAATATTTATATATATATATATACATATATGCCCATACATATATGTACAACCATAAAAGAGATTTAAAATTTAATAAATAATTATGCAACATAAAAATAATTACTAAAACGTCTGAATCATGCAATACTTAAAATAATTCAAAACAATTTAATCAACAGTGCATACACTAAAAAGTTGCATAAAAATAATACTTAAATCTCAACACTGGAATAAAATCTTCAAATAAAATAGTGTTTAAAATATTCATGCATAGAACACTAGCACGATGCAGACTACGGTCACGGGGCCACTGCAGCTCCGCTCATACGACCTCACCACCGGTAGGGGTAACCTGCTCCTCTACGTACTCACCTGCACCATATCAGTGTAGTGAGCCTAGAGGCCCAACATGCACACTAACAAGGGTTTAAAATAATTTAATACACTTTCATACATAATACTTAACCTATAAATGCATGAGCATGCCTCAAAAATAATAACATAAATGTTGCTTAAAGAAATCACTGAATTATACGTAACATACATAATATCATACATACTTGAGTTGTTGAGCACTTATTTTCTTAACATCGAATGGTCCTATCCGTAAGTGTGACACATACTTATAGTGCGACTGATCAGTCTAAGAAACCATCGTACGAGGCTGGTGGCGAACCACCCATACATAAATGGCAGAAACTGCCCATACATAAATGGCCACACTACTTCAATTTCCACCTAAAATATTTTATTTGCTCAACCATAGAACTTCAATCATAGCATAAAAATTGATTTCATGAATGCATGTACTTTAAATAAATTGTGTGTCCTTCATTTATATTTATTTTATTTTCTAATATCATATAAATATTCAAATAACTTTTCATGCATAAAATAATTAAATATAAACTCAGGACACATGAAATTTCTCATGGTTTGATTCAACTGCTGGCCCTAGACATACAAGCCCATTAACTTAAGACTTGGCCCATTAGTGTACTTAAGCCCATTAACAACTTTTCTAGGCCCAATAAATCAACCAAAGCCCATTAAGACTAACTTAGGCCCAATAACACTGTCCCTGGCCCAATGGGCCCAAAAGCCCAATAACAGGCCCAATAACTTTCATGGGCTCCCAAGCCCATAAAAATTTCTGGCCAACTTAAAAATTTAAATAAAAATTAATAAAAGCCCAAAAATAATTAAATTAACCCAAAATAATTTAATGGAGCCCAAATAAATTAAATGGTACTAATTAAATTTTTGGGAATTTAATTAGCCCATTTAACTCCTAATTAACTTAAAAACTTAAAAATAAAAATACCCGAGCCCAATTAAAATAACCCGGACCCGGACCCAACTAACTTAACCCATATTATTTTAGACCCAACCCGGACCACATGACCCGACCTGGATCCACCAACAACGCAAAAACCCGAAACCCTATTCTTCCCTCTTCCCCCTTGTCGCGGCCGCACGAGCAGCAGGCCTTCACGGCCTGCTGCAGCCCAGCTCCGACCACCGTGGCCGGAGCCCCGCCTGCAGGACCTCCCCAGGGTCCTGCCGGTTCAAACCATGCCCTGGCCCGAACCCCATGCTGCCTCCTTCCCCAACACCGAACCCTCTTCCAAGACAACCCTAACCTGCGCGCCCATGGCTTCCCTTCTGAAACTCGATCGGCCGTGACTCCTAGCCCCAACCCAGCCAAAGCCGACCCATCTAGAAACTCTAGGGACCCCGTAGGACCTAGCCAGCAGCCCCCTTCAAGCCATGGATAGTAAAAACGTGAGCATGAACATCACAAAGCCAAAACCGAGTGCATAAGAGAAATAATTTGAAAACTTACTGTCAAAAATGATAGATCTCGATGCTACACACCCACACACATACATACACTGATATAGGATTGAAAAGAGAAGAAAATCATGCCTTTCACCGTAGACGAAGAGAAAAACCGAAAGCGAGACGATTCCAGGACGACGAGGCGACGACGATGAACTTTGGACCTTCAAGACCGAGACTATGGAGTTTTATTGGGGATGACTGACCGAAGAAGATGAATATTGAATGGGGTTGGCGGCTGAGCTTAGGGAAATCGTGGGTTTGGGTAGCTTAGGGTTAGTCTAGGTTTTTAGTTTTAAATAAAAAAATAGGTTTTAGGATAATGAAATAATAATTAAAAGTTTTAAATATAAAACATAAAATTTTAAAACTCTAAATAAAAGTTACAATCTGATAATTTAAATTAAAAAATACAAAAATCCCGAAATTACAAATTTAGGGAATTTTAAAAATACTAAAAAGTCAATATTTTGGCTTATTTTGAATAAAAATGGACTCCTAAAATTATATAAAATTAAATACTTAAATTTTTGAGATAATAAAACTCAAAATAATATTTTAGGGCTCTAAAAAGGCTCATAAAATAATTTGGGTGGAAAGTTGTCATCTCGTCCGTCCACGGTCCCGTCTACGCGATCAAAACAATTAATTAAAATACTAAAAATCATAAAAATCACTAATTATGGGTTAAATGCTTAAAAATAAATTAAATCATGCACAAATAATTCACATAATTATTTAACCCATAAATCTAAAATTTAAATAATTAAATATCCTAATTATGCATGCGGATTTACGTATTTAAAAAAATACCGGGTGTTACAATTCTCCCCCCCTTAAATTGAATTTCGTCCTCGAAATTAAAGTACTTACCCGAACAACTCCGGGTAGCGAGTCCTCATGTCTGCCTCGGTCTCCCAAGTAGCTTCCTCCTCCGAGTGATTCATCCACTGGACTCTGGCCATCGGTATGACCCGCGTCCTAAGCCTCCGCTCCTCCCTTGCCAAGATCCGTACTGGTCTCTCTTCATACACTAGATCTGGTGGCAACTGTAAGGGCTCGAAATCCAACACATGCGACGGGTTGGAGACATATCTCCGAAGCATGGATACATGGAAAACGTTGTGCACTGCCGCTAGCCCTGGAGGTAGAGCTAAACGGTAGGCCAACGTGCCAACTCTCTCCAAGATCTCGAATGGCCCTATATACCTCGGATTAAGCTTGCCTCTCCGGCCAAAACGCACTACTCCCTTCATAGGTGACACCTTCAGGAATACGTGATCACCTACGGCGAACTCCAAATCTCGTCGTCTGGCATCTGCATAACTCTTCTGCCGACTCTGAGCAGTCCTCATCCGATCCCGAATCTGAGTCACAATGTCAGCTGTCTGCTGCACAATCTCAGGACCCAGCAAAATCCGCTCACCAACCTCATCCCAATGCACAGGAGATCTACATCTCCTCCTATACAATGCTGCATAAGGAGCCATACCTATAGACGACTGAAAACTATTGTTATAGGTAAACTCCACCAATGGCAGTCTAGTCTCCCAAGAGCCCTGAAAATCGATGACACAAGCTCTCAGAAGATCCTCGAGAACCTGAATCACCCTCTCAGACTGACCATCTGTCTGGGGATGAAATGTTGTACTGAACAAAAGCCTCGTCCCCAAAGCTGTGTGCAGACTCTTCCAAAACGCATATGTGAATCTCGGATCTCTGTCTGACACAATAGACACTGGTATGTCATGCAGTCTAACAATCTCTCTGATGTAAAGCTCTGCATACTGTGTCAAAGTATAAGTAGTCTTTACCGGCAAGAAATGAGCTGACTTGGTGAGTCTATCCACAATCACCGAAATCGCTGTGCAACCTCTGGCACTCCTCGGTAAGCCAACCACAAAGTCCATCGTAATATTCTCCCATTTCCATTCCGGAATGGGAAGAGGTCTAAGAAGTCCTGCTGGACGCTGATGCTCTGCCTTGACTTGAAGGCAAGTCAAGCACTCTGACACCACTCTCCCGATGTCACTCTTCATCCCGGGCCACCAATACAATAACTGTATGTCTCGGTACATTTTCGTACTTCCGGGGTGAATGGAGTACGGAGATGCATGAGCCTCTGCTAGAATCTCGGCTCTCAACTGATCAACGTTCGGTACCCACATCCTGCCGCGGTACTGAACGATCCCATCCACAACTGAATACAAAAGGTCACCCTTGGCCTCATCTCTCTGTCTCCATCGCTGTAGCTCCTCATCAGTAGACTGTCCGTCTCTGATCCGATCTCGAAGAATCGGCTGCACTGTCAATACTGACAACCTCGGAGCCTGACCACTCGAATACACCTCCAAATCAAATCTCTGAATCTCACTCTGCAGTGGTAACTGTACTGTCAAATTGGGTAATACGGAGGACTTCCGACTCAAAGCGTCGGCCACTACATTAGCCTTACCCGGATGGTAGCTAATGTCACAATCATAATCCTTAACAAGCTCAAGCCATCTGCGCTGCCTCATGTTCAACTCCTTCTGGGCGAAGAAGTACTTGAGGCTCTTGTGATCGGTGAAAATCTTGCACTTCTCGCCGTAAAGATAGTGCCTCCAGATTTTCAACGCAAATACCACTGCTGCAAGCTCCAAATCATGCGTCGGATAGTTTTGCTCATGAATCTTCAACTGTCGCGATGCATATGAGATAACTCTGCCACTCTGCATAAGTACTGCGCCCAAACCAAGCTTGGACGCATCGATGTACACCACTAACTCCTCATGTGGCACTGTCATAGCTAACACAGGTGCTGAAGTAAGTGCATCCTTCAGTTGATCAAAGCTCCTCTGACAATCTGGACTCCAAATATACTTCGCGTTCTTCTTGGTTAAGGAAGTCAAGGGTACCGCAATAGAGGAAAAACCCTTGATGAACTTCCTATAGTATCCTGCTAAACCCAAGAAGCTGCGAATCTCCGAAGCATTCTTTGGAATCCCCCAATCCCTCACTGCCTGCACCTTGGACTGATCCACTGCAATCCCATCCCTAGAAATAATGTGGCCTAGAAACGCCACCTGCTCCAACCAAAACTCACACTTACTGAACTTTGCAAACAGTCGATGCTCCCTCAAAGTCTGCAAGGCTGTATGCAAATGTTGTATATGCTTCTCAATGCTCCTCGAGTAGATCAATATGTCATCAATGAATACAATGACAAACTGATCTAGATACGGCTGGAAGACACGATGCATGAGATCCATAAAAACTGCTGGAGCATTGGTCAACCCAAAGGGCATCACCAAGAACTCATAGTGTCCATATCGTGTCCTAAAGGCAGTCTTAGACACGTCTGAATCTCTAACTCTCAGCTGATGGTAACCAGATCGCAGATCGATCTTGGAGAATACCGAAGCTCCCAGCAACTGATCGAATAAATCCTCTATCCTCGGTAGTGGATACTTATTCTTCACTGTGACTCTGTTGAGCTCTCGGTAGTCGATGCACAATCTCATGCTACCGTCCTTCTTCTTTACAAACAACACTGGAGCTCCCCATGGAGAAAAGCTAGGACGAACAAAGCCCTTCTCCAACAGCTCTTGAATCTGCTCCTTCAACTCTCTCATCTCTGTAGGAGCAAGTCGATACGGTGCCTTAGAGATAGGCATAGTATCTGGCAACAACTCAATACTGAACTCCACCTCTCTCACTGGTGGAACTCCTGCAACATCTTCAGGAAAAACATCTGGATAGTCACGTACCACCTCTATATCTGATAAAGATCTGCTAGAAACGTCTGAGGTAGTGACCACACTAGAAAGAAAGCCCTGACATCCATGGAGCAATAATTTCCTCGCACGAACAAGTGATATCATCTGAGGAATACTGCTAGACTGAGATGCAAAGAAAGTAAACATCTCACCTCCTGCTGGCTTCACTGACACTGTCCTACGTCGGAAATCAATCGAAGCTCCATTAACTGATAGCCAGTCTGTTAGAACCTAATGGGGGGGGGGGGATTTAGGTTCTATTGGCAACTTTAGCAATTTAAAGCGATTATGCAAGTACGCAAGCAGAAGACTTAAGCAATCAAATAATAAGTGCGGTAAATAAATGCGTAATGTAAATAAAGCAGTAAAAGGGATAAGAGATGTTTATGGAAGTTCGACGATAAATCGTCTACGTCTCCCCTTCTTGGTTAAGTCGATTAACCAAGGATCCACTAGCACTTCGAATGTCTTGGCCTTGATGGCTCCAAGGATAGCCTTACAACTTGACACGATCACCGCGCCGATATAACTCAACACTCTTGGCCTTAAGGGCTCCAAGGATAGCCTCAACACAACACTTGGCTTCACACTCAAGTGCTTACAACGACAACACACTTGGCTTCACACTCAAGTGTTTACAACAATAGCACAACCAACTCACAAACTATTTTTACAAACACTCTCAAATATATCACACAAACACTTTGATAGTGAGAAATTGCTTGCAAAGGAGAGAAGAGATGAGTTGGGATGTCTCTAAATGGTCTTGGCAAGCCTCTATTTATAGTTGGCAAAGATTTGAATTTGAATTTGTGTGCTTGGAGCGTTTATTGGGAAGCCAAGGAGTAGAGATAAAGTGTAGGCGCCGCTGCCTTCTTTTTCCAGCACTGAGCAGCTTTTGTGGAAAAATCATATCTTCTAATGTAACCGTTGGATTGATCTGAAATTTAAACTGAAGCTTTAAAACATCTGGATATTCAATCTGAACGGTAGAGATTTGATTCTAACGAGTCAAACATTTCCAGTAAATCTCGGAAGTCGCAAAATCACGTTCTCGCTTTTGTTCTGAGCATTACTTTTCAAAAATTCGAATCTCACAATCCATCCGTTGGATTGGCCTGAAATTAACACACAATCTTTGTAACATCCTGATATTATCGTGATTGGTGGAGATTGGATTTGGATGCCTCCATCGATTCCAGTAGTCTTCTGAATCTGATACTTCAGCAGTTAGCTCCTTGCAGAAATAGCTACTGTTCAACATATTTGCAAAAATCATAACACCATATCCAGCCGTTGGATTGATTTGAAATTTGGATAAAAACTTTAAAACATCATAGAAATCCATGTGATCGGTGGAGATCGGATTTTAATAACCGAAGAATTCCCAGTTATTTTCTGAAGTTGAGTCTTCATAGTTCATTCCTTGCAGAAGTAAGTACTGTGCAGCTTTGTTAAAAAAACTCATATCTCCATATCCAGCCGTTGGATTGCTATGAAATTTGGAGAGAAGCTTGAGAACATCCTGATCTTGATTTTCATTGTTGGAGATCTGATTTGGATAACCGGAAAGTGCCCGGTGAATTTTGCAAGTTTCTGCTTTATAATATTGGCTTGTCCTTGTCCATTTCTTTTACAACTTCAAAGTAACTTCCAAGAATTTGATTGTTAATATGATCTAATCTGCAAAGTCTCACTTTAAATGGTTAGTAACAATTAACCGAGTTTTGTAATCATCAAAACATAATAATATGAGATTTGTTAATGCATTAAAAACATTAATCTCATAACACGAGATTTGTATGCGTTTAAGGCGTAACAATCTCCCCCTTTTTGATGATCACAAAACTTGGTTAAATAGGAGAAATAAATGTACAATATTAAATAAATAATTTAAATTTGCACAATATAATTGCATGAATAAAACTCCTCCTAAATTAAACAATTAGTTAAGAAGAGTTTGTTTATCAAATAACCAATTTTTTTATTCTCTATGCATTTAAGCAAACTAACTCTCCCCCTTAGTTAAAGTATTTAACCAAACTAATTCTCCCCCTTTTTGTGATAATCAAAAAAACTGGAAAAATAAATGCAAAACATGATAATTAAATATGATTTCTAAAAAGCAACACATAAATTTCACATAAAATGTGAGCTTTATAACTTTGAATAAATACAATTAATTTGTATTATCCAAAATTAAGTTGCTCAAATTTTATATTAAGCTCCCCCTTAATATGACATTAAATTTATTTATGTCCACAAGTGATTACAACTCAATCATGCCAAGTTCACCACGCAAACGAATAAAAGTATTTTCATCTAGTGGTTTTGTAAAAATATCGGCAATTTGATTTGTCGTGTCAACATATTGAAGTTCAACTTCATTTCGTTCGATGTGGTCACGAATAAAATGATGACGAATGTCAATATGTTTGGTGCGCGAATGTTGAATCGGATTCTTTGTTAGACATATGGCGCTAGTGTTGTCACAGAAAATAGGGATTTTTGAAAAAGAGACGCCATAGTCGAGCAATTGATGCTTCATCCAAAGAATTTGCGCACAACAACTACCGGCAGCCATATATTCGGCTTCGGTCGTTGATAACGCAACACAGTTTTGCTTTTTGGAAAACCAAGAAACCAAACAGTTTCCTAAAAAGAAACAGGTTCCACTAGTGCTTTTCCGGTCCACCTTATATCCACCAAAGTCGGCATCGCAATAAGCTTTTAAATCAAAGAAAGAATTTTTCGAATACCACAAGCCGAGATTTGGAGTATTTGAAAGATAATTGAAAATGCATTTTAAGGCGAACAAATGTGATTCCTTTGGACATGATTGAAATCGTGCACACAAGCAAACACTAAACATAATGTCCGGTCTACTAGCAGTAGCATATAATAAGGAGCCAATCATACTACGAAAGGAAGATTGATCTACAGTTTTACCATTTTCATCCTTGTCGAGTCTGATTGCTGTGCTCATCGGTGTGGATGATGATTTTGTGTTCTCCATTCCAAACTTCTTTAGAATCTCCTTTATGTATTTGCTTTGGTTCACAAAGAACCCATCCTTGCACTGTTTGATTTGTAATCCGAGGAAATAGTTAAGTTCCCCCATCATACTCATCTCGAAGTGTTCCTGCATCAACTTAGAGAATTCTTGACAAAGAGTTTCATTAGTAGAACCAAAAATTATGTCATCAACATAAATTTTCACAATTAATAAATCATCTTTGTCATGTTTGGTAAACAAAGTAATATCAACAATTCCTCTAGTAAAGCCATTGGTAATAAGGAAAGAAGAGAGTTTTTCATACCAAGCTCGAGGAGCTTGTTTCAATCCATACAAAGCTTTGTTGAGTCTATATACGTGATCAGATAACAAATTATCAACAAAGCCATCAGGTTGTTCAATATAGACCTCTTCTTTCAAATCACCATTCAAGAAAGCACTTTTAACATCCATCTGAAATAATTTAAAATTTCTAGAGCATGCAAAAGCAAGTAACATACGAATGGATTCAAGACGGGCAACAGGAGCATAAGTCTCATCATAATCAATGCCTTCTTCTTGACTATATCTTTTAGCTACGAGCCTAGCCTTGTTTCTAGTGATGGTGCCATGCTCATCAAGTTTATTTCTAAACACCCATTTAGTACCTATCACAGGTCTATCATGCGGCCTAGAAACAAGATCCCAAACATTATTGCGTTTAAATTCATTTAACTCATCTTGCATAGCAATAATCCAGGAATCATCAAGTAAAGCATCATCAACACATTTTGGCTCAACATGAGAAACAAAAGCAAGATGATTACAAATATTATTGAGAGAAGAGCGAGTAGATACTCCCTTTGATGGACTTCCAATTATCAGATCTTTAGGATGATCTTTGTGATGTGTCCATTCCTTAGGAAGTGGTGTTTCCTCAACTGTAGCATCTATATCATTTAAGCTTGAGGAAACCATCTCTTCTTCAAGTATTTCTATATCATCATTGTTAGTGCGAGAAATATTTAACAAAGATTCATCAAATATAACATGCATTGATTCTTCAACAAGTAAGGTGCGCTTATTGAATACTCTATAAGCCTTACTTGTAGTAGAATACCCAAGAAAAAATACCTTTATCGGATTTGGCATCAAATTTGCCAAGGTTGTCCTTACCATTGTTGTGAATGAAGCACTTGGAACCGAAAGCTCGAAAGTAAGAAATGTTAGGCTTTCTCCCTCTCCATAATTCATATGAAGTTTTCTTGAGAATTGGCCTTATTGATACGCGATTGATAATGTAACAGGCAGTGTTCATTGCTTCAGCCCAAAAATATTTTGGTAGAGAATGCTCACATATCATGGTCCTCGCAATCTCCACAAGTGTCCTATTTTTCCTCTCAACGACCCCGTTTTGTTGAGGAGTCCTAGGACAAGAAAAATTATGACCGATGTCTTTCTCTTCACAAAAGTTTGAAAAACTCTCATTTTGAAATTCAGTTCCGTGGTCACTACGGATCTGCTTTATTGAAAGATTTTTCTCATTCTCAACTCGTTTGACAAAAGTTTTAAAATAATCAAAGGCATCATTTTTGTGGGCTAAAAACAATGTCCACGTGTAACGTGAAAAATCATCCACAATGACAAATGCATAAAGCTTTCCTCCTAGGCTAGAGTTCCTCGATGGACCACATAGATCTAGGTGAAGAAGTTCAAGGGGCATAGAAGTAGATATAAAATTTTTGCTTTTAAAAGATTCTCTTGTGTGTTTGCCAAGTTGACACGCATCACAAACAGAATCAAGTTTCAAATCAAGTTTTGGCATACCAACGACTAAGTCAAGTTTTAAAAGTTTTTCGATGGTACTAGGACCAACATGACCCAATCGTCTATGCCAAAGAATGTTGTCATCAACATTCACGGATACAAGGCTTTTGATTTTTGAAAAAGATAAATTATTTAAAGAAACCTTGTAAACATTTTCACTTCTATATCCTTTGAAATTTATGGATTTGTCACTAATAAATGATACAGTGCAGTGTTGGGGAGTGAATTTGACTTCATAACCTCTATCGCACAATTGAATTATGCTTAGTAGATTATGCTTAAGTCCTTTCACTAGGAGTACATCATCAATCAAGCAAGAATTAGATATACCTATTGAGCCGATGCCTTCAATGACTCCTTTGCTGTTGTCTCCAAAGGTGACTGTTCCCTTCTCCTTAGGTTTGACTGATTGGAGTAGATCCTTGTTCCCCGTCATATGTCTAGAACATCCACTGTCTAGATACCATATGCTAGGGAGAACAGTTTTCCTAGTTCCCTGAAAAGAATTGTTTTGGTACCCTTTAGTTCTTTTGGGTCCACAATGTTAGAAAAGAGATATACAAAATAGACTTCTAAGAGTTCAGTCTCTCATAGCAACATCATCGCCACTTTCTAAGAGTGCTCCCAGTAGTAGGTAGGGCATATGGCCACTTTAAAAACCTATTTCCTTGGACAGAGCAAAGTTCAACAGGGAGACCAGCCGCAAGTCAAGGCATTTTTAAGCCGGTCTATATTGAACTCCCTTAGATTGTGATCTCATAATGCCGACTAATGAGTTGTTAAGTACTCTTAGGCCTCCATTTCATATAGCTCTTTTGAACATATTGATATTTCAATGATCTGCATTTATGTCTAACATGACCAGATTTGCAACAATAAGAACAAGTAGGGGGTGATCTCATCTTAGCCTTAGCTATTAGACTAGCAAAGTCTATAGACTTCTTACCGTAGCCTATTCCTCCCTTATCAAAGCTACATTTCTGCATGCTAAGTAGGTTGTTCAATTTATTGCTACTCACATTGAATTTATCGAATGATTTTTCTAAGTGATCTAGGTCATCCTTAAGTCTAAGATTATCATGCTCCTTAGTTTCTAATTCCTTTTTAAGATTTCTATTCTCTTTTCTAAGAACCTTAGCCATATCAAACTTATCTTTATAAGCATGTAAGAGTTCATCGTAAGTAGGTACCTCGTCATCGTCGTCAGAGACGATGTCATCACTCTTAGCCATGAAGCAGAGGTTTGCTTCCTCGTCGTCGTCGTCGCTATCACTCCAGGTAGCTAGTTGGGCTTTATTCTTTCCTTTGTCCACTTTCTTCTTGAGTGGGCATTCATTGGCGTAGTGACCTTGTTGTTGACAGTTGTATCAGGTCACTTCTATCTCAGGTTTCTTGTCTTTCTTGAATTTGTTTCCTCGCATGAATTTCTTGAATTTTCTTGCGAGGAGAGCCATGTCATCATCGTCATCTTCTTCGACTTGTGTAGTCAAAGCTATCCCTTTGTGCTTGACATCTTCTTTCTTTGATTCTTTTCTCGTGGACATTTCTAACTCATGGGTTTTTAGGGTCCCATGTAGTTGATCAAGATCATAGGCGGCAGTGTCCCCTTTGTTGGATTCGATGATGGCGGTTCTCTTTGCATCCCATTCTTTTGGTAGGGCACGAAGAGCTCTCTTCCAAACTTGCTTGGTAGGATATTGTTCTCCCAATTGTGCTAACTCATTGATGATTTGAGTAAGCCTTCGGAACATGGTGTCAACATCTTCATTGGATTCCATCTCAAATGTTTCGTATTTGAGTTGGAGTAAGTCGATCTTTGTCTCTTTCACTTGGTTGGTGCCTTCGTGACATATCTCTAGCTTGTCCCATATCTCTTTAGCGGATGAGCACATCGATATCCGGTTGTACTCGTTCATATCTAAGGAACAATGCAAGATATTCATAGCTTTAGCATTTTGCGAAATTAATTTCATGTCCTCTTTTGAAAAGTCATCCATTCCCTTAGGAATTTCAACCCCATCAACTATTTTCATAGGTGTATAGGGACCTTTCACCGTCACTTTCCATAGGTCATAGTCTACGGATTGGATATATAGGGACATACGATTTTTCCAATACCCGTAGTTTATGCCATTAAAAAGAGAAGGACGATTAGTAGATTGCCCTTGAGCATAATCACTCGCTAGGTTTGCCATAAAAAGGATTTGAAAAGTATTTTCAAATGGCTCTGATACCACTTGTTAGAACCTAATGGGGGGGGGGGGATTTAGGTTCTATTGGCAACTTTAGCAATTTAAAGCGATTATGCAAGTACGCAAGCGGAAGACTTAAGCAATCAAATAATAAGTGCGGTAAATAAATGCGTAATGTAAATAAAGCAGTAAAAGGGATAAGAGATGTTTATGGAAGTTCGACGATAAATCGTCTACGTCTCCCCTTCTTGGTTAAGTCGATTAACCAAGGATCCACTAGCACTTCGAATGTCTTGGCCTTGATGGCTCCAAGGATAGCCTTACAACTTGACACGATCACCGCGCCGATATAACTCAACACTCTTGGCCTTAAGGGCTCCAAGGATAGCCTCAACACAACACTTGGCTTCACACTCAAGTGCTTACAACGACAACACACTTGGCTTCACACTCAAGTGTTTACAACAATAGCACAACCAACTCACAAACTATTTTTACAAACACTCTCAAATATATCACACAAACACTTTGATAGTGAGAAATTGCTTGCAAAGGAGAGAAGAGATGAGTTGGGATGTCTCTAAATGGTCTTGGCAAGCCTCTATTTATAGTTGGCAAAGATTTGAATTTGAATTTGTGTGCTTGGAGCGTTTATTGGGAAGCCAAGGAGTAGAGACAAAGTGTAGGCGCCGCTGCCTTCTTTTTCCAGCACTGAGCAGCTTTTGTGGAAAAATCATATCTTCTAATCTAACCGTTGGATTGATCTGAAATTTAAACTGAAGCTTTAAAACATCTGGATCTTCAATCTGAACGGTGGGATTTGATTCTAACGAGTCAAACATTTCCAGTAAATCTCGGAAGTCGCAAAATCACGTTCTCGCTTTTGTTCTGAGCATTACTTTTCAAAAATTCGAATCTCACAATCCATCCGTTGGATTGGCCTGAAATTAACACACAATCTTTGTAACATCCTGATATTATCGTGATTGGTGGAGATTGGATTTGGATGCCTCCATCGATTCCAGTAGTCTTCTGAATCCGATACTTCAGCAGTTAGCTCCTTGCAGAAATAGCTACTGTTCAACATATTTGCAAAAATCATAACACCATATCCAGCCGTTGGATTGATTTGAAATTTGGATAAAAACTTTAAAACATCATAGAAATCCATGTGATCGGTGGAGATCTGATTTTAATAAACAAAGAATTCCCAGTTATTTTCTGAAGTTGAGTCTTCATAGTTCATTCCTTGCAGAAGTAAGTACTGTGCAGCTTTGTTAAAAAAACTCATATCTCCATATCCAGCCGTTGGATTGCTATGAAATTTGGAGAGAAGCTTGAGAACATCCTGATCTTGATTTTCATTGTTGGAGATCTGATTTGGATAACCGGAAAGTGCCCGGTGAATTTTGCAAGTTTCTGCTTTATAATATTGGCTTGTCCTTGTCCATTTCTTTTACAACTTCAAAGTAACTTCCATGAATTTGATTGTTAATATGATCTAATCTGCAAAGTCTCACTTTAAATGGTTAGTAACAATTAACCGAGTTTTGTAATCATCAAAACATAATAATATGAGATTTGTTAATGCATTAAAAACATTAATCTCATAACACGAGATTTGTATGCGTTTAAGGCGTAACACAGTCCATACCCAAAATCAAGTCAAACCCAGTCAATGGAAGAACCACTAGATCTGCTCGAATGGAGTGTCCTTGCAACTCCAATTCCAAATCCCTGATGACACTAGTGGTAGTGATAGTCTGTCCGGATGGCATGGTAACATCGTAACCACAGTCGACAACCTCCGGTGTAATGCCTATCCGTCTGATAAAATCTCGGGAGATAAACGAATGCGTGGCTCCTGAATCTAGCAACGCAAACGTAGAGTTGCCTCCAACTAGAATTCTCCCTGCACGCAGAAGATTCCCAACAATTCATACCACTACGCTCCCAAGGTTAAAACACTACAATCCTTAATTCTAATCACAAAGAAACAAAATTCTTATTCTAGCATGCTGATAGTTAAACTCAAGTAACAGGCATTCAGATATAATCGCAATAAACAAAAGCAAAGAATTGAAAAAGTTCTAGGGGTTAGGTATACCGGTGATCAAGGAGGTATCTGGGTCTGCCTCCTCTGCCTGCATCACATATACTCGCCCACTGACGTTCTGCCTCTGCGGGCAGTTGACAATCTGATGCTCCGGCTCTTTGCAACGATAGCAGACTCCTGCTCCCATAAGACACTGCCCGGAATGCATCTTCTGACACTTCGGACATACTGGATATCTCCCTGGAGTAGGGGCCCCGCCCCTAGTCTGCTGCTGTGGCTTCCCCTGAGGCCTCTGCTGATTCGGGCCCTTAGATGGCCCTGTAAACTGTTTCTTCGCAGGAGGCTGCGAAGATGGTCGCTGATACCCCGTCTGCTGAAACTGCCTCTTACCCTGCTGCTCTCTCTGGATCTCTCTCCGACCCTCCTCGGAACGCAAGGCCCTACTGACTGCAGACTCATAAGTAAGTACGTCTGCCATGCGAACATCATGCTTGATATCCGCCTTCAAACCTTCCACAAACTACCTCAACTTCTCTGGTGGACTATCAGAAATCATAGGCACAAAGCGACAGCCCCTCTCGAACTGTCTCACATACTCGACCACTGTCTTGTCCCCCTGACGGAGACTCATAAACTCCCGGATCATGCGACTGCGCACATCCTCAGTGAAGTACTTGGCGTAGAAGATACGCCTGAACTCGGTCCACGTCAGTGTAGGTAGATGGACTCCTCTAACTGCACCCTCCCACCAAAGGGCTGCATCTCCTCTCATCATGTACGTCGCACAGCTCACCCTGTCGGTGTCTGTGATCCCCATATAATCAAAGATGGACTCAAGAGAGCGAATCCATCCCTCAGCCACCAAAGGATCGGTGGTACCAACAAACTCCTTGGGCCCCTTCTTCTGGAACCTCACAGCAACGTCCTCCTCATGGGACAGTCTGGGACGTGCAGCCTGCTGCTCCAACAGAGCAGTAATACCCGCCATCATATTAGCATTGGCCTGCTCCAATGCTGATAAAGGATTCTGCGGAGGTGGCGGTGGAGGCGGAGGTCCCCCACGTCGGTTCACTGGTCTGGGAGGCATTCTGCACCACCACATATTACTTTACGTAAATCGCCATGCATAACTAAGTGGTTTAAAAGTAATGCTAACTTAAATTCAAAGAATTAAATCATGCTATAAACACTTAAAACATACAGACCGGTAGCGTGGATTTCTGAGCTAGCATAGCAGTAATGACCCCTCCAAGGACCGTGCTCTGATACCAACTGAAACATCCTAGACTTATAAATTTCTAAAATGCGGAAAATTTAAAAAATTTTCTTTTTCTTTTAATTTTAAAATAAATACTAAGTAAAATATTTATATATATATATATATACATATATGCCCATACATATATGTACAACCATAAAAGAGATTTAAAATTTAATAAATAATTATGCAACATAAAAATAATTACTAAAACGTCTGAATCATGCAATACTTAAAATAATTCAAAACAATTTAATCAACAGTGCATACACTAAAAAGTTGCATAAAAATAATACTTAAATCTCAACACTGGAATAAAATCTTCAAATAAAATAGTGTTTAAAATATTCATGCATAGAACACTAGCACGATGCAGACTACGGTCACGGGGCCACTGCAGCTCCGCTCATACGTCCTCACCACCGGTAGGGGTAACCTGCTCCTCTACGTACTCACCTGCACCATATCAGTGTAGTGAGCCTAGAGGCCCAACATGCATACTAACAAGGGTTTAAAATAATTTAATACACTTTCATACATAATACTTAACCTATAAATGCATGAGCATGCCTCAAAAATAATAACATAAATGTTGCTTAAAGAAATCACTGAATTATACGTAACATACATAATATCATACATACTTGAGTTGTTGAGAACTTATTTTCTTAACATCGAATGGTCCTATCCGTAAGTGTGACCCATACTTATAGTGCGACTGATCAGTCTAAGAAACCATCGTACGAGGCTGGTGGCGAACCACCCATACATAAATGGCAGAAACTGCCCATACATAAATGGCCACACTACTTCAATTTCCACCTAAAATATTTTATTTGCTCAACCATAGAACTTCAATCATAGCATAAAAATTGATTTCATGAATGCATGTACTTTAAATAAATTGTGTGTCCTTCATTTATATTTAATTTATTTTCTAATATCATATAAATATTCAAATAACTTTTCATGCATAAAATAATTAAATATAAACTCAGGACACATGAAATTTCTCATGGTTTGATTCAACTGCTGGCCCTAGACATACAAGCCCATTAACTTAAGACTTGACCCATTAGTGTACTTAAGCCCATTAACAACTTTTCTAGGCCCAATAAATCAACCAAAGCCCATTAAGACTAACTTAGGCCCAATAACACTGTCCCTGGCCCAATGGGCCCAAAAGCCCAATAACAGGCCCAATAACTTTCATGGGCTCCCAAGCCCATAAAAATTTCTGGCCAACTTAAAAATTTAAATAAAAATTAATAAAAGCCCAAAAATAATTAAATTAACCCAAAATAATTTAATGGAGCCCAAATAAATTAAATGGTACTAATTAAATTTTTGGGAATTTAATTAGCCCATTTAACTCCTAATTAACTTAAAAACTTAAAAATAAAAATATCCGAGCCCAATTAAAATAACCCAGACCCGGACCCAACTAACTTAACCCATATTATTTTAGACCCGACCCGGACCACATGACCCGACCCGGATCCACCAACAACCCAAAAACCCGAAACCCTATTCTTCCCTCTTCCCCCTTGCCGCGGCCGCACGAGCAGCAGGCCTTCACGGCCTGCTGCAGCCCAGCTCCGACCACCGTGGCCGGAGCCCCGCCGGCAGGACCTCCCCAGGGTCCTGCCGGTTCGAACCATGCCCTGGCCCGAACCCCATGCTGCCTCCTTCCCCAACACCAAACCCTCTTCCAAGACAACCCTAACCTGCGCGCCCATGGCTTCCCTTCTGAAACTCGATCGGCCGTGACTCCTAGCCCCAACCCAGCCAAAGCCGACCCATATAGACACTCTAGGGACCCCGTAGGACCTAGCCAGCAGCCCCCTTCAAGCCATGGATAGTAAAAACGTGAGCATGAACATCACAAAGCCAAAACCGAGTGCATAAGAGAAAGAATTTGAAAACTTGCTGTCAAAAATGATAGATCTCGATGCTACACACCCACACACATACATAAACTGATATAGGATTAAAAAGAGAAGAAAATCATGCCTTTCACCGTAGACGAAGAGAAAAACCGAAAGCGAGACGATTCCGGGACGACGGGGCGACGACGATGAACTTTGGACCTTCAAGACCGAGACTATGGAGTTTTCTTGGGGATGACTGGCCGAAGAAGATGAATATTGAATGGGGTTGGCGGCTGAGCTTAGGGAAATCGTGGGTTTGGGTAGCTTAGGGTTAGTCTAGGTTTTTAGTTTTAAATAAAAAAAATAGGTTTTAGGATAATGAAATAATAATTAAAAGTTTTAAATATAAAACATAAAATTTTAAAACTCTAAATAAAAGTTACAATCTGATAATTTAAATTAAAAAATACAAAAATCCCGAAATTACAAATTTAGGGAATTTTAAAAATACTAAAAAGTCAATATTTTGGCTTATTTTGAATAAAAATGGACTCCTAAAATTATATAAAATTAAATACTTAAATTTTTGAGATAATAAAACTCAAAATAATATTTTAGGGCTCTAAAAAGGCTCATAAAATAATTTGGGTGGAAAGTTGTCATCTCGTCCGTCCACGGTCCCGTCTACGCGATCAAAACAATTAATTAAAATACTAAAAATCATAAAAATCACTAATTATGGGTTAAATGCTTAAAAATAAATTAAATCATGCACAAATAATTCACATAATTATTTAACCCATAAATCTAAAATTTAAATAATTAAATATCCTAATTATGCATGCGGATTTACGTATTTAAAAAAATACCGGGTGTTACAGTAAGTACTTAAGAATGTCCTTCACGGCTTTCCAATGCATTTGACCGGGATTAGCTTGATATATGCTCGTGACACTCAGAGCAAATGCTACATCCGGTCTGGTAGATATCATCCCATACATGATACTACCAATGGCTGACGCATATGGTACATGTGTCATTTTCTCTATCTCTTCATCAGTCTTGGGACACATAGACTTGGATAGAGAAACTTCATAACACATAGGTAGATGTCCTCTCTTGGACCCATTCATTGAAAACCGTTTCAATATGGTGTCGATGTAGGTTGCTTGAGTGAGTCCTATTATTCTCTTAGATCTATCTCTATAGATCTGTATCCCTAGAATATAGGATGCCTCACCCAAATCCTTCATCGAGAATCTACCTGATAACCATATCTTTGTTGACTGCAACATCCCTACGTCATTCCCAATGTGTACGATGTCATCAACATAAAGTACTAAGAATGTCACAGCATCCTTAACTACTTTCTTGTACACGCATGGTTCCTCCGGATTCTTGATGAAACCAAAATCCTTTATTGTTTCATCAAATTTCTGGTTCCAACTTCTTGATTCTTGTTCTAGACCATAGATTGATCTCTGAAGCTTGCATACCTTATGCTCGCTTCCCATGGATGTGTATCCCTCAGGTTGCGTCATATAGATCTCTTCCTTAATGTTTCCATTAAGAAATGCAGTCTTCACATCCATTTGTCATATCTCATAGTCATACCAAACAGCTATGGCAATAAGGATTCTTATGGACTTGAACATTGCAACTAGTGAAAAGGTTTCATCATAGTCAACTCCTTGTCTTTGAGTATAACCTTTCGCCACCAATCGCGCCTTGTAGGTCAATACCTTACCATCAGGCCCAAGCTTTCTCTTGTAGATCCATTTACACCCTATTGGAACAATTCCACCGGGAGGATCTACTAAAGACCAAACTTGGTTTGTATGCATCGAATCTATTTCCGACTGCATAGCTTCAAGCCATAAATTTGAATCCGCATCAGAAATTGCTTCTTTGAAGTTTCTTGGATCACATCCAACATCGGGTTCATCTTGATCCCCTTCAAGAAGAAGACCATATCGAATAGGAGGTCTAGAAGTACTCTCGGATCTTCTAGGTATAGGCGTGTCTATCAATGGTTCCTGAGGTGTAGGATCATTATTTTGTATTTCGGGTTCTTCTCGAATTTCTTCGAGTTCCATCATCTCGCCTTTCTTATCCAATAAGAACTCCTTCTCCAAGAAGGTGGCATTCCTTGAAACAAACACCTTTGTTTCAGTAGGATGATAGAAATAATATCCGATTGAATTCTTCGGATACCCTACAAATTAACATAAGGTGGATCGACTATCCAACTTATCTCCCACTGTCTGCTTCACGTAAGCAAGACATCCCGAAATCCTCAAGTACGAATACTTAGGAGCTTTGCCATTCCATAACTCGTATGGTGTTTTGTCCACTACTTTGGTGTGGACGTTGTTCAACAACAACACCGCCGTTTCAAGCGCGTAGCCCCAAAACGAAGGTGGAAGCTCAGTGAAGCTCATCATGGATCGAACCATGTCCAACAAAGTTCGATTACGACGCTCCGATACACCATTCAGCTGAGGTGTCATAGGAGGAGTCCACTGAGAGAGAATCTCATTCTCTTTCAGATAGTCCAAAAACTCGGTACTTAAGTATTCTCCACCTCGATCCAATCGAAGTGCTTTAATACTTTTACCTAGCTTGTTTTCTACTTCAGCATTGAATTCTTTGAACTTTTCAAATGTTTCAGACTTATATTTCATTAAATATAAATACCCATACCTAGAATAATCATCAGTAAAGGTAATGAAGTAGGTGTGGCCATATTGAGTACCAATTCTAAATGGACCACAAACATCTGTATGGATCAAATCCAACAGATTTTGACTACGCTCAGGTTTCCCCTTAAAAGGAGATTTAGTCATTTTTCCTTTCAGGCAGGATTCACAAGTAGGTAAAGAGTTAATATCAGACATATCAAACATTCCCTCTCCCACTAGCTTGTTCATCCTCCTTGAGGAAATATGACCTAGCCTAGCATGCCAAAGGTTTGCCGGATTTTGACTATCGATTTTACTTTTGTTCGTTGTTACCGGTTTATCAACATAATTTATTGAAACGTCTTTTAAGTTATATAGATCGTTTTCAAGTTGTCCATTTCCAATCAAACATTTATTCTTGTAAATATTGCAAATCTCATTCACAAAATTGCAAGAAAAACCATCTCTATCAAGTATAGAAACAGAAATAATGTTTTAATCAAATCTGGAACAAATAAAAACATCTCTCTCATAATATAGCTTAAAATTGTTAAACAAATATTTCCCATAGCTATGGATTCAACTCTGGAACCATTCCCGAGCCTTGACTGGGTCTCACCCATCCTTAGCCTATTACTTCTTGTTATCATTTGCAACTCATTGCAAATGTGAGATCTACATCCAGTATCCAATACCCAAGAAGTAGTATTAAGAAAAACATTTATTTCAATGTTAAACATACCCTTTGCAGTTCGCAACTGCTTGAGGTATTCTTTGCAATTACGTTTCTAATGACCGGGTTTCTTGTAGTGATGGCAAACTTGTTTAGACTTGTCCAATTTTGCATGTAACAATTGGCCTTGAGATCATGGTCCAACCATTTCTCTAGTTCGGCCAACCTTTCGGCAGTTACATCAGCCGGGGCTGTTTTCGGAGAAGCCTTTTCTAACACTTAGAAAATCTTTTCCGAACTTAGGACAATCTTAACTTATGGAATCATTCTGTATTGTTTGCGCCAGTAAGTTTGTTTTGTTGGAGAATTGAAACATGTGGATTACGAAGATTCATCATAATGATATACTGAGATGAAACAGACAATTATCGATGATTGTTTAATTAATTTACTAAGACATAAAATATGGCGAAAATTATTTTATGAATCTCACTCCCACTATTTTAACGATTTCACTACCCTCTAGTGAAAACGGGAAACTGTTTTCCTTAGTGGGAACATGGAGTCCAATTGACAAACTATGGTCCCGAATAATATCATCCAACCATAATTTTCAAAAGGTAGAGTCCAATTGCTTCCAGAGCAACCTCCACGTTTTTACCTCATGTCCAATAAGGGCCCAATAATATGACGCCGTTTATTGTGACATGTCAAGATGACCCATCAATATTAAGTTGTGATGGACGGTCGCCATGTGGATCCCCCAATAATATGAGCCGATCCCATGGGAGTTCCACCCAACTTACAACATGTGTCGATCCAATGTACAGCTTTCCGACGAACGGCCCCCCCCCAATAATATGAGTCGGACCGTATCCGCGGGTAGCATCTCATACATTGATCGTTGATGGAAGGTAGGAACATTTAAACAATTTTAAATTTTCTTTATTTATCTTGATATCAATTTTAAATCATATTTAAAATGAGGGATTTTAATTTTGAAAATTTGTCTCATCATTTTAAAATTTTGTATGCTTGCGGGATTCATACAATTTTGTCTAAAACATGCATACAACTATAATATCATATATTATATAGGATGATCGATTCCATTTCTAATCGACCCGTGGTTGCCAATCACGAGTCTAAGTCCAATCCTAGGTAATATGCAGGTATGCAATGCAATCCTATTACATTGAGCTTCCAATTTACATTTCTTCAGTCTTTATTGTCTGCTGTGCCCACCCCTGTCTTCAAATCTTCATCTCCCACTAAGTCTAATGTATTTACAATAAATAACAATGACAAGTAGGGGATACATTTTAAGGGGTGGGAACGGGCCATAAACCAGGCCCACTTTTATTACATATGACAATTCATATTGGGCCATAAATCAGGCCCATTAATAAATCCAACAACAATAAAAACAAATGTAAATTCCTAACATACACCTACAAAATTGGTCATGGCAATCGATCATCCTTATCCAATAACATTTAATTCAAAATTAATTTATTGGATAACATGCAATGGCAATTAAATTTAAAAGGATAAAATCATATTCCATATATAAAATCTTATTTTACATACAAAATCATATTTTATCTTTTTATCAAATAAAATCATATTTTACATATAAAATCCAATTTTATACATAAAATCATATTTTACTCAATATTTCCATAAGATCATATCTTATCATCAATTGTACCAAAAATAATTAATTTCATAAAATCTGATTTAACGGATAAAATCTATAAATTTTCCAAAAATTCAAATTTATCCAAAAATCAATTTTAAAATTTTCTGACTCGAACAATTCGATCCGACGCCTCGTGGATCGGACCAAAAATAGAATTTTAACATATTAAAATTTTAATTTTAAAATTAAAAATTAATTTTCGCGGGCCGCCCGGGACGCTCCCGGGCTGCCCGCGCCCCAAAGGGGCTCGGGCCGGGCAGCCCATCGCTGTCCCTAGGGCAGCGACGATCGCTGCCCTGGACAGCGCTCGGCGCTGCCCTGCGCTGCGCTGGGCAGCGATCCAATCGCTGCCCGTGTTTTGCCCGGAAAAAATTTTTTATTTTTAAAAAAAATTTATTTTGTTTCAAAAACCTAGGCTTAAAAATTTTTGTAAAATCGATTAATTTAATCGCTTGATCTGAGCAACCTGGCTCTGATACCACTGTTGGAGAACGACGATCAGATCAATCAGAATTGATACCCGGTGCAGCGGAAGTTTAATATTTTTATATGGAACGATTCTATAATGGGTATCAAAACTTTACGATTAAATTGTGTGTGTAAAAATTAAATAACAATTATAAATTTTTACCTCCAATCTCGAATCGAGATTATGGACACCAACAGATTACTCTGCTCTTGTTGTATATCCCTGGAACTGATGGACGAAATGTTCTTCAATCAGGTCCACGAACAGAGATTTAATCCCTCTGATAGATTGCACTAGAAAATCTATCAGAAGTTTCTACGAAGAGAATTAACGAATTTGATCCGTTAAACCAGACTGCAAATTAAAAATTCACAGGCTGGATTTTCCCGAGTAGAGAGGGAGGGGGGCGGCCACTTAGAGAGAAAATCAGCTAGGGTTTTCAAAAATTGTGACCTCTGTTGTGTAATTTCTATACTGCAATAACTTATTTATAATGTGGGCTGCTAACAGCTTAGGGCCCATTAGTCATAAGTTCAAGCCTAACAAGCAAAGCCCGCACGTTCAGAAATTAATATAAAATTCATCATGACTCTGATTGATAAACCGATTTCACCAATGTGCACAGAAACCATTTCTGCACCTTTTAAAGTCAAGATAAATTTTCTGAATCCGAATTCAGTGATTTCCAAAAATGCCCATCCCTATGTCATTTTAGGAAATCTTACTCCTATACTCTTAAATAAGAAGTCCCACTTCTTTGTTCATTAAATTTAACTCTTTAAATTTAACTATCTCAACGGGGATTAAAAATCCATTACTCTGTGTGACCCTCAATGGTTCAGGGATACAGCTAGCCGTGGGCTCACAACTCCTTGTGACTCGGAACAACAATTTCCGACTTGCCCATCGAATCATGGTAAGAGCGCCTAGCAACATCGCCCCATGATTCCCTAGGTATCACTGATAGTGCCTGCAAGAACCAATAGATTTTGGTTAGCGTATAGTACGGTCCCTTCATCCATATATCCCGATCGAATCAACAACCATTGGTAAATCGAGAGTCGTTCGAGATTCGATAACTATGCAACGCATCTTGAAGATCAAATAGTGACATCGCATGTGCTACTAAGAAACCATTTCTTAAAACACATCATGTACTCTGGCCAGAGATTCGTCACACTAATATCTCCTCAGATTGCATAGGATATCCACACTCGCAAGTATGTGGTGAATCCTTGACAACAAAGCATCGACTCCTATATGTGTTGTAACTGTACCCAATCCCGATACCTGATGACCCCAATAGAGTCGGTAAACGAGTCAAAGCACAGTACTAGCATATAGAGTCTCAATGATGTTTCAAGTAGTAAGGACTAATGGTGTACAACCAAAACCGCGGACTTTATCCACTCGATAAGTGATAACCACTTGAAAAGTCCGGATAGGGTAGTTCGATCATTCATCATATGAATATCCATTTGCATGCTTCGAACATCTCTATGTTCCCTACCAATGAAACGTGGTACTCTGCATCGCAAATGCTAGTCTCAAACTCGAGCGATCCTTATCCTTATTATCGGACGGCTCAATTGACTAGGAACTGTTTAGAATATACAGTGACTATAAGATGTGTTTCATGATAGTAATCCCCATGTACTACCACATCTTACATACACTATAGTATATTCAAGGTCTTTATCAAAACAATAATAGTATATCACAATATAACAATATGAAGAAAGATAAAGTCATTGCCATTAATAAAAGTGTAAATTATATTAAACAAAAGATTGTTTATACAAAGAGTCATCAAAGCCCTTAGCCACAAGTTGGCTCACTGGGCACCCACTCTTTCATAATTGAAAGACAATCAAAGCTAGAAAAAACAATTAATTTAGGAGAATTCAATCAAATAAAGTTAAAAACTCGTAGAAGGGTCTACACTAGGTTAAATCATCCCTCTAGACTAATAAAATTTAGGTCATGATCAAATATAAATAAAACAAAATAATGTTCATGAAACTAGACATCAAATCAATAATATAAATTCGAAAGAAAGAAAACAAATCCGAATATGCGACGCTGTGTCTGGTCGATCGATCTTCGTCTTTGTTCCTTTGATGTTATTCAAGTTTTTGTGTAGATTTCTCTCCCAATTCTTCTCTCCAATCTCATGTTGAAGCTCTCTCAAAATCTTCTCTGATATGTGGTTACCGCTCCTCTCTCTTGTGTGCCAAAGAATCCTTTTTATAGGTGCTTCAAATCCAATAAATAAAAGCACATAAAAATCCAAAAATTTACTTCCCAAAAAATCAAAAAATCTGACATTTACGATAGCGCTGGCGTGCCTAAGGACCTGAGTTGGCGTGCATGTGATTCTGTCTTCATTTTGTTCAAAATTTCTCAAACGGCGCGGCCGCACATGTGGTCTCGCGTGCCCCCTGCTTGGCTCTCGGATATTTTGTTGCGTGGAATTTTTCAAAAACTCATTCTCACAATCTAACTGTCGGATCGAGCTGAAATTTTGACAGTAGCTTTAAAACATTTTAAACTTTATTATGAACGATGAAGATCGGATTTGTATTCCTCGAACATTCCCAGTAATTTTCTGAAGTTGTTGCTCCATATTTCACCTTTTCGCTTTTTATATCTACTTTTCTTCCAATCCTTGCATCTCACAAAAACAACAACAAATACATATAATATTCACTCAATATATCACAAAAGCCAAGTCAAATAATATATAAATTAGGACTGCAAATGCACTTATAAAATCCCCCCAAACATAGACTTTTGTTAGTCTCGAGCAAATCAATAATATGTAATATAGTTGACCTCCGAATTTTTACAGTCCAAGATTCAATACACATGTACACTAATTTTCTCAAGAGTTCTCGTGTGTGTGTGATTTTCCAATCTTGTCTATCTTCCTCACTTTCGATACACTAATGCAACAAGTTTACGTCATAGATTTATCAATTCCGCTCACTAGTTTCAAAACACTCTCCACCAAGTTCAAATTCTACTCGCTAAGATCGAAAGGACTTTTCAAGATATATCAATGATTTTTCATAACATCGCTGGATTTTGCACCCTATTTTTGCACCCTGTTTTATTTTAGCCCCATAAATTACTCGCAAACTTAGCTATAACTAAAGATGTGATTCAGATTTCAATCCCATCATCTAGAGCCCATATGGAGCATCAACCCCATTTTTTTCGCAAACTTAGCCATGGATTGGTGATTCGGATTTCAATCCCTTTCCTGGCCCGGATGGAGTTGTAATGTTTTTTATATGCTGCTTTGAAACTTTTTAGCTACTCATTAAGATTTCCTAAATCATTTTTAAACTCGTAGAAGTCTACCTAGATTTCAAGTATAAATCACCAAATTTAAGAATCGAATCATCTAATCCACTCACAAAATCATAAAGCTTTTCTAATCACTAGGGTCTAAAAAATCAAGGCATTCGTGCATATGAGTGAGAACTCAAGATTAAATATAGCTAACACTAACCTTTCAGCACAAAAAAAAATAAAAAATCTTCCTCATAGGCCAACACAATTACAACATCATGCCTTTAACTCAAACTAACTCATAAAAATTTTCAAATTTTCAGAATTTTTAAACACCCCCCAAACTTAAAATGTGCATTGTCCTCAATGTACAATAAACAATTGAAATGGCAGAAAAATACGCGTACCTGTGACGATGACCATCAGTAGTCGTCATCCTTTTCATTGTCATTTGCAGCGCATTGGGTTGCCTCCACACATCCTAATAAAAAAAATGACAAGGGACAAAAATTTAAGAAGTACATAAATAAAAATCAAATAAACAAAATAAATAAATAATGTTATAAACTCTTGGGTTGCCTCCCAAGTAGTTCTTAGTTTATAGTCCTCAGCCCGACTGCGTCTACATTTTCAAAACTTTAAGATCTGTGAATAAACTGCAGACATAGATAAAACAAAATAAATTAGTCCAAAAATAATGATAATAATAAATAGACAATAAAAAATAATAATTCTAAATCAAAATCAAGATCACTTGGTAACAGTATTAGTGCACAGTAATTTGAATCAATCCTCGACAATGACACCAAAAACTTGTTGCGTAATTTTGTGCCTGCAAATGCATGGTGTCAAGTTTTTATATTTAGTAAGTAGAGTGTCGATCCCACGAGGAGTAGTATTGAAAATTACTTAGTACTTGTAATTAAAATAGTCTAAACTTTATCTAGAAAATTAAATAAGATAATTTTAGTTTTCAAAACTAAATTAATAATAAACTTCAGCAAAGCACGCACACAATTTCAAACGAATTATAAATCAGAGAATAATAGTCTAGAGGTTCAGATTTCACCTTGTTTCGAAAACAACTACTCCTAATTAAATTATTTTCATGAATTCCATTCAATTAATAACCAAGAACACTTAAGTGTATTATTTCTCTCTCCCAAGCAACAAATAATATGTATCAAATACAGTTCAATTCCAGTATCCCTATTAAGAACCTAATCGTATTGATATGTGTAAAACGATATTCTTCCTAAGTCTCCATTAAAGTTATATACTCTTCCGAGTTATATAAATAATTAACGGTGTATTTTTTAATGATCCTATTAGAAATCCCCTCTCTCGAGCAATTATTTTGAATAAATATGAAAATTCAATTAGTGATCAAGTAATTGAAAAGACAATCAAAGCTAGAAAAAACAATTAATTTAGAAGAATTCAATTAAATAAAGTTAAAAACTCGTAGAAGAGTCTACACCAGGTTCCATTATCCCTCTAGACTAATAAAATTTAGTTCATGATCAAATATAAATAAAACCAAATAATTTTCATGAAACTAGACATCAAATCAATAATATAAATTCGAAATAAAGAAAACAAATCGGAATATGCAATGCCATGTCCGGTCGATCGATCTTTGTCTTTTTTCCTTTGATGTTCATCAAGTTTTTGTGTAGATTTCTCTCCCAATTCTTCTCTCCAATCTCACGTTGAAGCTCTCTCAAAATCTTCTCTGATATGTGGCGGTCGCTCCTCCCTCTCGTGTGCCAAAGAATCCCTTTTATATGTGCTTCAAATCCAATAAATAAAAGCTCATTAAAGTCCGAAAGTTTCCTTTCCAAAAAATCAAAAAAATCTTACTTTTGTGACAGAGCTGGCGTGCGTAAGGACCTGAGCGGGCACGTATGTGATTCTGTCTTCATTTTGTTCAAAATTTGTCAAACGGCATGGCCGTGCCTATAGTCTCGCGCGCCTGCGCAAAGCTCTCAAATTTCTGCTGCGCGGCATTTTCAAAAAATCATATTTCAGAATCTAATCGTCGGATTGAGCTAAAATCTAGAAAAATGCTTCTTAACATTTGAGAATTCATTATGAACAGTGGAGATTGGATTTTGATTCCTCCAACATTCCCTGTAATTTTTTGAATTTGTTGCTCCATATTTCACCTTTCCGCTTTTTCTTGCTACTTTTCTTCCAATCCTTGCATCTCACAAAAACAACAATAAATACACATAATATCCACTCAATATATCACAAAAGCCAAGTCAAATCATATATAAATTAAGTTCATAAAATTCACTTTTCAATGCGCTGATTGGATGCTCTGATCAGCACTTTGGATCGTCATATCTCTACCGTGCAAAACACTTGTCCAAATCTATAACACCTATTGAGCCACAAATTTGGACACTCGGATCATCCACTTAGGACGCTCCGATCTTGACCCCGTGTCAAGCACAAGTTGACAACACGTTGGACACCTTGCTGCTGGAGTTTGGATTGTCCGATCGTGGGATCGGATCGTCCGATCACTCCCCTTCCGATCTCTATTCTAATTTCCGAATTGCTGGAGTTCGGATCATCCGATCCTGAGTTCGGACCATCCGAACTCACCCGAGACTAAATATCAAAAATTATATTTTTTTTATCCAAATTAAGCTCTTAATCCATCTTTAATTATTTTAATCTTGTAAAATGAGAATGGGCTACTAAATTCTCCCCCTCCCTCCCCCCCCCCCCCCCCCCTCTTAAGAGATTGCAACGTCAAAATCAACTCTTAAATAAACGAACTCAAACTAAACAAAACATCCTTTCATTAACACTGAAAATTTTACAAAATAAAATACTGAACCAAATGTACAATCAAAACAACTCATGGTGTTCCGAACGCATGCGGCTCTCTACTTCATAAGTGGCTTCCTCAGTGTCTCGGCATTGCCACTGAACTAGAACGAGAGGAATGACCTTGTTTCGCAACACCTTATCCTTATGATCCAGAATACGCAAAGGTCTATCCACATACGTCAAGTCTGTATCCAATTGTACCTCAGACGGCTGTAAAATATGAGACTCATCTGCCACATATCGTCGCAATAGTGATACATGAAACACATTGTGGATCCTAGACAAATACGGCAGCAAAGAAGTCTGTAAAACTTTCGGGAACACTTTTTCACCAACCAAGAACTGCAAAGGTCCGCGCTTGACATTAACATAACTGGATTTTTGGTCCTGTGCAGTTCTAATGCATCTCTTGACCTGTTCAACTACATCAACAGCCTGTAGAATTAGTTCTTGTCCTTCCACCTTCATTTCCCAACTTCTTCCCAGAACAATGGAGTACGACATCGTCACCCGTACAACGCTTCAAATGGTGTCATACCAATACTATGGTGATAACTATTGTTGTACGTGAATTCAATCAATGGCAAATGATCTTTCCATGCGGGATCAAAATCCATAGTACACGCTCGTAACTTATCCTCAAGAGTAAGAATCATACGTTTTGTCTGCCCATCTATCTCTGAGTGATACGTTGTACTCAAACTGAGATTAGTGCCCAAAGCACGCTGAAAAATCTCCCAGAACCTCGAAGTAAACCTAGGGTATCTATCACTGACAATACTCATAGGTACTCCCTGTAATCTTACAATTTCCTGAATGTACAAACGAGTCATCCGATCAAAAGTGTAATCTCGGTTATACGGAAGGAAATGCGCTGATTTTGTGAGTCGATCCACCACAACCCAGATAGCATCACAATTCCTCAAAGACATCGACAAATGGGTCACAAAATACTTCGTGATAAACTCCCATTTCCAGTTCGGAATCGGCAAATTATGATGCAATCCTCTAGGTCATCGATGTTTTGTCTTAACTTGTTGACATACTAAACATCTTGAAACATACTGGTAAACATTGAAATTCATTCTTTTCAACCAGAACCGAGTTCGCAAATCCTTGTACATCTTATTGCTCCAAGGGTGAACAGTCAACTTGGTATGATGTGCTTGAGATATAATCTATGGGAAAAGTACATTTTTGGTCCTGTAATTTGCACATTTTTCATTTTTGGTCCTACTAAAAATAAATTTGTAATTTTAGTCATGTAACTTGCATTATTTTTTTTTAATTTTTTGTCCTATTAACATTGAATTAACATTTTTAGTCTTGTAACTTACATAAATTTTTCATTTTCAGTCTTGTTAACACTGAATTTATATTTTTAGTCATGTAACTTGCATTTTTTTATTTTTAGTCCTGTTAACACTGAATTTTCATTTTTTTGTCATGCAACTTCTGTATATTTTTATTTATATTTTTATTTATATTATGTATTTTATAATATGGTATTTTGTGTAAAAATATTTTGAATAATTTTTTGTTGATTTTTTTATTTAATTCATTTAAAATTTAAAAGTTTTAAAATATGTAAACCATAATATATTATGATTAAAAATATAAAAAAAGTATGCAATTTATGGAATTAAAAATTTAAATTCATCTATAATATGACTAAAAATAAAAATAAAAATATATCAAAGTTACAGGACAAAAAATAAAAATTCAGTGTTAATAGGACTAAAAATAAAAAAAAAATGCAAGTTACAGGAGTAAAAATGTAAATTCAGTGTTAACAAGACTTAAAATAAAAAAAACATGGAAGTTACAGGACTAAGAATAAGAATTCAATGTTAATAGGACCAAAAATAAAAAAAAATGCTAGTCACGGGACTAAAATTGCAAATTTACTTTTAAGAGGACAAAAAATAGAAAATGTGCAAATTACAGGACCAAAAATATAATTCTCCCTATCGACTCTCAGAGTGTCATCCTTAGGTACCAAAATACGTCCTGATAAGCACAGAAACCATCTGAATGATAATGAAATCCAGAAGTATTGTCAATGTTGTCTAGCCTAGCCAACCGCTGAGTTTTTGGATCAGACATCTGATGCTCACGAATCTGAGAATACAAAATTGGCTCAGATAGAATCACAAACCTCTAAATAATCACCATTCCCTTCTTTTGCTTATAGGTGAATCCTGAAGAACAACAATACTGAATCGCAGTAGAGATAAGACAATACTATAGTGCAGATACTCGCACTTTGCGACTCAAAGCATGAGAAGTAAGGTTAGCAGCACCTGGATGATATTTAATCTCGCAATCGTAATCCTTCAGCAAATCCATCAAGCGTCAATGTATCATGTTCAATTCAGCCTAGGTGAACAAATACTTGAGACTCTTGTGATCAGTGAAGATTTCAAATTTCTCGCGATACAGATAATGACACCAAATCTTCAGTGCAAAGACGATAACTACTAGTTCAAGATCATGCACTAGATAATTTCCTTCGTGTATCTTTAGCTGTCCAGAAGCGCATTCAATCACATGCCCATTCTGAGTCAAGACACAACCTAATCCTTCCAGAGAATCATCTGTATACACAATATACCCTCCAGAACTAGTCGTTAGTGCCAACACAGGCGCCGAGGTCAACCGACGTTGAAGCTCACAAAAGTTATCCTCACACTCTGAGGACCACTCAAAAGTTACGCCTTTTTGAGTAAGTTGCATCGAAGGTCAAGATAAATTCGAGAAATTCACGATGAAACGACGATAATATCCTGCCAGACCCAGAAAACTACGGATCTCAGCCACCGTCGTTGGGCGCAACCAATTCAACACAACATCAATCTTGCTCGGATCAATTGAAAATCTCTGGATGTATATAACATGTCCAAGGAAAACCACGCGATCAATCCAGAACTCACACTTACTCAGCTTTGCGTAAAGTTGCCAAAGAGTCTGCAAAACGAGTCTCAAATGATATGCATGCTCATCCAAATTACGAGAATACACCATAATATCATCGATGAACACAACCATAAACTTTTCTAAATACTCCCTGAAAACACGATTCATCAAATCCATGAATATAGCCGGCGCATTAGTTAACCCAAATGGCATCACCAAGAACTCATAATGCCCATATCTAGTCAGGAATGCAGTCTTGGATATATCCTGATCCTTAACTCGCATCTGATGATACCTAGATCACAGTAAATATTTGAATATACCAAAGTACCATGAAGCTGATAAAATAGGTCATCTATACAAGGCAAAGGATACTTGTTCTTGATGGTCACATGGTTCAACTGCCGATAGTAAATATACAATCGCATAGACTCATCTTTCTTCTTCACAAAGAGAACAGGAGCTCCCCAAGGAAATACACTAGGACGAATGTATCCCTTGTCCAAGATATCCTGCAACTGTGCTTCAACTCACGAATCTCTGGCGGAGCTAGATGATATGGTGCTTGCAAAATAGGTGACGTCCCTGGCATTAACTCAATGACAAACTCAACTTCCTGAACCGGAGGAAACCTGGAATATCATCAGGAAAAACATCAGGATATTCTTTAGTGACTGGAAAATCTCTTATACCAACACTCTCAATGTTCACATCAACTACATAGATGAGGTAGCCTTCCACGCCTGACTCCAAAGCTCTACAGGCTCTCAAATAAAAAACCAAAGGCATCAGAGGTCGCGCTCCCTCACCATATAAAAACCAACTATCATCCCCAACCGGATGAAACTACACAAGTTTCTGGTAATAGTCCACTGAAGCTCGATACATGGTCAACAAATAAATACCTAATATGCAGTCAAAATCTTCCAATGCTAACACCATGAAATTCGATGTCAAAACATTACCCTCAAATTCTAAAGGACAACCCAAAACTAGGCGTTTAGCCAACACTAACTGACCAGTTGGTGTAGAAACAAAAATTACTCTAGAGCGATATAGGGTAACTTGTGATGCTTGACAAAACGTGTAGATATGAAGGAATGAGATGCACCCGTATCAATAAGAACAAAAGCAGGTATAACGCTTAAAAGAAACGTACCCACAATAACTCTCTCATTAGACTCCACAACTTGATCATGACTGAAAGAGAACACTTGACTCAGAGCTCGTGGACGCATATTAGAACCTCCCACTGATTGCCCTAGTGGCCACTGCTGGACTATAGTTTGATAACCTGAAACTGCTCCCCTAGCCTATGGACAATCCTTCTTGAGATGACCAATCTCCCCGCAATGAAAAGAAGCTCCTGCAGCCTTACGAAATTTATCCATCGGGTGATTCTTCCCACAGTGAGCACACTGACCCTTCTTCCAAAAATGCATAACTCCACTGGATCCAGAGGAATTAGTAGAAGCAGACTTCATAAAAGACTGGGCACGAGGACCCAAAAAACTCATGGGTCGAGAAGAATGAAGCGTCATACCATGGTTCACACTGATCTCTGCCTGCCAAAAATGGTTCACCAAGCCCTCATAAGAAGTGGGGTCATCACAGACAGTGACTCGGTCGAAAATCTACTGGTTCAATCCCTGGAGGAAGTGATCGTAATTCGCATCAGAACTGGCGCCAATATGAGGACAATATAGAAAAAGGTCAATAAAATTCTGTTGATACTCATCAACAGTCATGGATCTCTACTTCAAATTAAGCAATTCAATTGATTTTGCCTGGCGGAGAGCTGGAGGAAAATGCAACAGACAGAACAATCTACAGAAATCCGGCCACCAAAAATGCCCATGCTTCTAAAGTAAAGGTGCAGACGCGGATCTCCACCACTTACGAGCACGCCCATCCAAGAGGAAAGTAGAAGACTCCTTCCGAATAATAAAAAACATGGAAAGAACTCTCCATCCGCTTGAGCCATTCCTCAGCCGCTTCATATGTCTCGCCTCCTACTAAGGGTTTAGGTCCCATCTACAGGAACCTATGCATCTTGAAACGGTGTCTGCCCTATAGAAGATAGCGGTGTGCATGGGGACATCTCGGAGCATCACCAAAATCAAGATTGCATGTGTTTCACAGCCCAACAGACGAGCATGAAAGTGGTGGAGATATGTGTCTGCATCCATGCTAGTCGAGCAAGAGCATTCCATTTGGGAAGATTTCTGCAAAGCGTTCTCAGACTTGAATTTGCTTCTAGCACTCCGCCAGGAAAGGGCGATGGAATTGTTGAGATTGAAGCAAGGGGATATATAGATCGATGAATACCATCAAAAGTTCATCGACTTGTTGCCATTTTGTCCCAACATTAATGAGAGTTCAACAGCGAATTATGAAAAGTTCTTTCAAGGGTTGAATCAGGGGATTTTTTATCGTGTGTCTGTTTGCGATAATCCTACTTCTCACGAGAGTTTGGTGAATCAATGTCAGCAAGATGATATCAATATTTTGAGACAAAATTTTTTACAGGTTGGTAGGACTCTGAGTGTGCTGGCAGCGAGAGGAAAGTCGTTCAAGAAATCCGAATCATCTTCATTTGTAGGATCTGGTGAGACCCATCAGTCGGGCAAGAAGAAATGCAGTTTGATCATTGTGGGATCGATCATCTCACCAAGAAATGCCAAACAGCTACTGGGGCTTGTTTAATTTGTGGAAGTGTTGATCACTTCAAGAGAGATTGTCCCAAGCGTGGAGGGCTGAGTGGTCAGGGATAAATGTTCGGATCTCAAGCTAGTAGGCCATCTGAGGAATCAGTGCAACAGAGGACCCAGAGTATGCATCTTGGAGGTAGTCAGTAGTCTCGAGTGCAGGGTCAGATATATGCACTTCAGGGAGATCAGATGCAGGCTAGTTTGATGATGCTAATCAGGATGATTTAGATGGTTTGAGTCTGTATAGAATTATCTAGTTATATTTGGTTTGTTTTTGTTCTGAGTATTTTGGGAATATAAAATTTTTTTTACCGAATCTGGTTTCGTGGCATAATGTTTTCAATGATAGATTATCTTGGTTAAATTCCAGTGTTTGTTTTAGCTGATTAGTGTGCAGCTATTGTGACTCTTGGATTATTTGGGTAATCTGATTTGGTGAGCTGTAAGTACTTATCAAGCGATCAGTTTCTAGGTGATTCCCTAGAGCAGTTAGGTATGTATGTGATCTTGATGACTGGTGTCAGGGATGTCTAGTTGCATCAAGGGCATAGTGGTATTAATATACCAAGATTTGTGGACTATGATGATGTATGATAAGATGTTTGGAGATGCGCGACTCTATGTCGGTGTTGCTATGGAAGCCATTCGTGCTTTAGAGATGTGTACATGGAAGGCTACCTCAGTTTTGATGTCTTACACAGTCACAGAAGGATATATTTGACCAGGATCATTTCAATGATAGACGAGTTCAGTTCTCTTGGGGAGATTGATTTTGATGCTGGGTTAGTGCCAAAGACATATAGTGAGGTTTTTATCAATAAGTTGTCTTGGGAAGGGTATTCCTTGACGAAAAAGATTTTAGATATTGTGTTCAGATACATATGGTATTGGCATTAGATTAGACTACCTTCAAAGTTATGTAGACGTGGACAGTGACATCGAGTAAGAACCATGAGCAAGTATTTGATCGACAGTGTGTTTCATGTACTTCGAGAATGGATTATTCTCTTGGATTTATATCAGTGGTTGATCGGAGAATTTGGAGAGTTACTTACGAGATTAAGTATAGTTGTACTCAATAATGGCTTGAGTGTTATGTTGAACATTCAGTTCCCAAGGTGATCTTGTGGTTGCATTCTCAGGTGTGGCCTACACTTAATTTCGAGGACAAATCTCTTAAGGTGGAGAGAATGTACTAACTCGAATCTTTTTTTTATGTAATTAAATTGTCTAATCATGGTTAATGTATTAAAACATATTTAAGGAGTACTTATTTTGGAAAAAAAATAAGTAGAAAATCGGATTCAGGACATTCGGAAATGGCCCGGAGGACATTAGGGATCCGAGTAGTTCGGAAGGTCCGAAGTCAATCTTAGAAAGTTCGGAGGCAGAGGGCGTAGTTCGGAGGCACCGAGATAGTTTTGAAGGTCCAAACTTTAGATAAGAAGGTTCAAACTCCCTCAGACAGACAGAGTATGGGCTCTGTTTGGTGATTTGTCAAGAGACAGTTCGGAAGCTCCAAACCCTCAGATCGAAAGGTCCAAACTCTGTCGATGGCCTCCGTTGTCCAATCACAATACACGTGTATGGCTAATACAGTTTGGAAGATCCGAACGCAGGATCAGAAGCTCCGAACCTAGATCCGTAGTTCCGATCGCGCTCTATTAATATGAGTCGAGACTTCTCAAATTAGTGTGTGTTTTGGGTGTGTGAGTTCCGATTCCAATGTATATTTAAGGGTTTAAGCCATATTTTGAGGTCCGGGTGATAGCGATGTTCTAGGAGGCTAGTAGCGGAGTTGTGCTTTGGTCAGTGCCTTTAACATCAGTGTACGGACAACGGATGCATGCCTTGACTATAGACAATTGTGCAGCTACACCAGTAGTTGAGGTACATAAGTACAAACTAAGATAGCCAGCTGAGTATGCATGTTTATGTGCTGCATTATTATCTGTCATATTATGCATGCTTACTGTTTATGATTTGTATGCAGCATTGGCATACCATGTTGAGCCTGTTATCCTTTAGATAGCTAGTTGTTATTGAGTCGCTCAGCCCTAGTGTTTTCTTTATATGATCGGATACCGTGTGACACTCACTAGACGGATGGTGCAGCGTGTGTGGTTTGCCTAGGACGGGGGTAGTCTAATATCGGGTTCATTTTGTGTGGAACCCACTGGATCTTCATAGCAGCGTGCGCACACTAGAGGCACCTACATTCTGAGAATGATATTCTTGATCTTGATCCCAGTTGTAACGCCCAAAAATTAGCCTAATCGAGATTATAGGAGATTAAGATTTATAATCGGAGATTAGGAAATTCGATGATTTAAGTGATATTCGATCAAGGACTAAATTGCAAAATTCAAAGAATCCAGGGACCAAAGTATGAATTGTTGTATTTGACTTGGTCTTTAGTATTTAAAGGGAAATGGAACGTGAGTCATCATCTTCTCCTTCCTTCTTCTTCTCTCTCTCGGCCGATTCCCTCCATGGACGCCACTTGAGCATTCTTCTTCCGGTTCTTTCTCGATCCATCCGTTAGAATTTCAATCTGAAGGTATATTCGCGATCACGACTACGAAGGCTCCGTTCTACCGTAAGTTTTTCTTCGATCGGCTGTGTGTCAATTTTTGGATGCCGTTAGAATTTGATAATTTTTGAATATGTTGTTCTTGAGCTAGCATAGATCGTTGTCTGCAGTCGGATCGGAAAAAGGACGTCATCCGGATTTTTTATGATTTTTGGAAGTTTAATTCGAAAATGGGTGTTTTGGGATTTGTTGGAATTGGATTGAATTGGATGAATTATTGTTGTTATGAGTTGATTGGATTGATATATTGATATTTGAATTTCCGGTTAGTCGAATATATAGTCGTTATGCCGTCGGTTTGAGATTTTTGGATTTTGGGAGTTTGATTGAGTTTTGGGATTGATTTGAATTTGATTGATTGATTTATTTTAGATTATATGATTAGAACCGAGGTCCTCACATTAAGTGGTATCAGAGAGATAAGTTCTTGGACCAGATTAGAAGTGAGCAAGGTAGATCAAGTCCGCTTGATTTAATTCTTCTTGCGTGTGATTGAATTATTTATTGATTATTTGAATTCCACACGAGCATGCTTTATTATTGGGAAATTATTTGAATTATTTGAATTACATGATTTTGTGATTTAAATTACGAAGAATGACTATTTGTTTAATAGTAAAGCATGTTATATTAGAAATGCGGATTTGAATATTCCTGAGATGGAATAAAATTATTTTGAATAGAGATTATGGACACGAAATTACTGAAATTGAGATATTTGTGTCTTAATTCTCTTGAATATGTGATAGGAGTCGTTTTTTCTTGTTTTCTTGTTTGTTTTATTAGTGTTTTGCATTCGTTCTTTGTCGTTTTGTTAGTGTTTTTCTAATTTTGTTTGCATTTAGTGTAGTTTTATGTGTTTTGTTTACTCCTATTGATTTTTGGTTAAATTGGCAGGAAAGTGGAAAACAAATCATAATTTCGGGCTTCACAAGAGGGTGCGCTCGGTCTGCTGAAAAGAGCAGACCGAGCGCTGGCATTACTTTTCTAGGCAGTAATTTGAGGACTTTTGAGTGCTCGGTCGGTGAAATTGTGCAGACCGAGCGCTGGAATCATTTAGACAGGCAGAGGGTTGAAGACTTTAGGGCACTCGATCGGTAAAAATTAGCAGACCGAGCGCCCGCGCATATTTTTGGAAAAACTTTATTCCGGGTGTTTTAAAAGGAAAGGACTCTGAGGGCAATATATATAGAAGATTTTCAGATGTTTTGAGGGTTTGAAAAACATTGCAAATCAAGGAGGAGGCGGCTCTGAAGATTGAAGTTTCTTATTATCGTTGGGAGTTCTTCTACTTCAATATTTCTGAAATTTTATGTTGAAAACTTTTTTAGTTTGAATATTATTATGAGTTGTAGTAGCTAAACTTTATTTTGTTGGAATTTAGGGGATCCTAACCCCGAAACATGTTTTTGTGATTGAATCTTTGGACGAATTGATTGAGTTTTTATGCGATGGTTTATTATTCTATGTTGAGGAGTAGCTAACTTTAATATAGATTCGTAGATTATGAATTGCTGTCGAGAGATAGATTCATGATTAGGACGAGTGCTAAAATTCATGGACTTAAAATATGCATAGAGATATGATATTTAGTACATGTTGATAACCATAGACCACCAGGTTGAAAGTTGTAGGAATTCAATGAACGCAAAACAATCAGTAATGATAAATAATCAAAGAGATTTGATTGTTTCATTAAATTGAATTAGATTGGTATCAACTCAAGAGAGAGTGTCAATATTTAAGGAGTTCTTGTCAAATTTATGAGTGTAAAAGTAATTTCAGTCGTCCAAATTCAATTAGGGGGAAGGTGAACCGAGGTTCCAACAAAATTTCCTGATATTATATTTTTCTGCGCAAAGCATTGTTGTGATTTATTTTATTTTCATTTAAGCATCTTTAAATTAAATTATTTACTTTATAATTTTTGAATAATCAAAAATCAAATTTTTGTAACTTTGGGGTATAGAAATTAAATAATTGAATTATCGTGACATAGTCCCTGAGGACGATACTCGTACTCAGTACACTTTTCTATAACTTGATTCGTGAACTTGCGATAATTTTGAGCAGAAAAGAGATATAATTACATTGAATTTAAGTGCTAGTATTTGCTCGATCAAGTTTTTGGCGCCATTGTCGGGGACTATTGATTGCTTTAATTTGTTCTTATTTACATTTCTTTATTCCAATTTTAATCACTTTTTCCATTGGTGAACTGCAGGTTCTCTTGGTGTGCATGCAACATCCATTTGAGTCGGAACTTATCCCTTTTATCCTGAAATTGAAAGAACCTTTCGCAGGAGAAGAAGGAAACAACAAGAAAGAATGGCAGGACAAGCGCAAAGGATGCTGGATGATGGAGAAGATGAAAATAATGCACAGCCTATCTACAGATCCATGATGGATAGCGCTTTTCCATCCATCAAAAATGCCAGACCAAGCATAATCAGCCCAACCATAGCAGCAAATCAGTTTGAAATAAAGCCTGCTATCATTCAAATGGAGCAAAACACAGCCCAGTTTGGTGGGATGACAATCGATAACCCATATGCTCACCTGACGAATTTTCTAGAAATTTGTGAAACTTTTAAGATGCAGGGAGTTTCTGATGACGCTATTCATTTGCGTTTATTCCACTTTTCTTTAAGAGATAAAGCTAAAGAATGGCTAACAAATCTACCTGCAGGGTCCATCACTACTTGGGATGATCTAGCAAAGGCCTTCCTGACTAAATACTTCCCACCGTCCAAATCAATGAAACTCAGAGCTGACATAACAACATTTAATCAAGGTGAACAGGAAACACTCTATGAAGCATGGATGCGCTACAAAGATCTACGATGGAGATGCCCACATCACCAACTACCAGACGGTCTTGTGGTACAAACTTTTTATTATGGTCTTCCTCACTCAAATCGCACCATGTTATATGCAGCTGCAGGTGGAAATTTGTTACGAAAATCACCAGAGGACGGATATGAGTTAATTAAGGAGATGGAATCCAGTAGCTATCATCCTCAATCAGAGAGGAATGCTGTAGTAACCCGTATCCAAATTTTATGATTAATAGGTAATTAATCAAGTGATCATGTTTAAATTTAATAAAACATGATTAAAGAAATTCCAAATGAAATAACGAAGTCCAAAAATAGATCCAGGACACTCAAAAATGGTGGGCATGGCTCGGGAAGTTCGGATGCTCCGAACTGGTGTTCGGAGGACCCGAACGTGATCTGAGTCAGGATCGGAGGCCCGAGGAGTTCGGACAATCCAAAGAGGAGTTCGAAGGATCCGAAGAGGATCGGAGGCTCCGTCGGTGGAATCGGAGGACCCGAACAGGGTTAGGTCTTACGTCATCAATTACGTCAGCAAGGTTACGTCATGGCTGACGTCACTGATGGGATTTTGGAGGACCCGAAGTTAGGATCGGACGATCCGATCATGTTCGGACGATCCGAAGTCATGATCGAAGGATCCAAACTAGTTCGGAGGGCCCGAAGCCTAGTTCGGATGACCCGAATTTCGTCTATAAATAGAGGAGCCGAGGTTCATTTGTAACTCGCTCATTTCCTCTCTTCTCTCTCAATTCATAGGCCTTCTAACTCAGATCTAGGGAGATCTAGGCGTCCTATGGGAAATCCGGAAGTGGCTTAGTTATCTAGACGTCGTCGCGGAGCTGTGGCCTAGCTTTAAGACTATCTACAGCAAAGGGCTAACGACGGACGCAGGTATAGCTTTGGCATCCTAAAAATATTTAGGAGTATGCATTAGTTTAGTTAAGGCTTTTTTGAGCTTTATTGTTGATGCATGGATATTTGCATTGTAGTAGCAGTAGACTGGACTATAAGCTTGGAGTATAGGCTAGTGGAGCTAGGTTTTGACCAGCAGTGTTAGATGTACGTAAGTACTGACCGAGATAGCCGGCATGATATAATTTCATGTATGTTGCATGAGTACGCGCTATATGTCTTATCATGTTTTAGCATGTTTTACCACCTTAACACATGCACGATTTTACGTGTGACTGCATCCTGAGAGATTTGAGTCATTGACAGTCTCCATATGGAACAATGATCTCATTTTGGACTTGAGTCAGGTATGACAGTTTCCATATGAGACTTGTATCCTATTTTGGATTTGGGTCAGGATGGGGTTGGCTCAGCCCTGATATGGATTATACGAGTACCCCACGGAGTCTCTCTCTAGCCGGTACTGTATATTCCCGGTGCCATGAGCAAGTGTTTTCACTTGAGTTTTAAATGATATTGTGTGCGCATATTTATATTTATATCATTGCTTCGTATTGAGCGTTCTAGCTCACGCCCCTGTGTTTGGGTATTGTGGTGTACCTTGTGGCGGGGCAGGTTTGAGGCTGGACGGTCCAGGTGGCTCTCAGCAGGATTGAGCTTGGGAGAGTGTGAGGTTGTAGAGGGTAGGTATTTGTTTACCCTGAACCTTCGATTTGGTTGTATAATAATATTTATACACAATTGTTATCGTCGGTTGTATTCTGCCGATTGGATTTGTTGTATTTTAATTATCCGCTCTTTACGCTTTAAGTTTTAATTGCATGCACTTTTATCGTAACTCTGATTAGTAGTGGATCCGGGTTGGGTCACTACATTTTTGGTATTAGAGCGCATTGCACTGGGAATTTCGTAAAGCGGATTAAGTTATTATCTGTTATTGTGTAACAGATGGCAGATTACGATGAGAGCCACGATAGCGGAGGCGGCGGTCGTTGGGGCGATCCAAATGATCATATACGTCGTCAAGGACATCCTGAGGAGCGCAAGCGAGTGAGCATGCGTAGATTCAAGGAGGTTAGCCCGAAGCCTTTGACGGGAGGTGAGACAGCTGAAGAAGCGGAGGATTGGCTTGAGAGGATGGAGCAGTGTTTCCAAGAGTTCCGTTGAACGGCCGAGGATAGGATGGAGATTCTTGCCTTTATGCTAGAGGGATGCGCGAGGGTGGAGATCTACTTCCGCACCTTTCATAGCTGCTAGAGGAGTAGCCACATGGGCTGAGTTCTGTACTGCTTATCAGAGGTTGTATTTTTCTCCAGCTCTTTGTAAGGCGAAAGCCAGTGAGTTGCTGAGTATGCAACAGGGACGATGACGATCGAGGAGTACCAGCAGAAATTCTTTGATTTAGTACCTTTTTGTCCTCATGTTGCTGATAGTTCTATGACGAAGTTTGACCATTTCCTTGAGGGTTTGAATCCTGATATTCATCGGATGGTTGCGATGAGCGGCGATGGGACTTACGGGGATTTGGTGGACCGTTGTCGCCAGGCTGAGGACAGTATTCGGAGGAACAGGGGACTTTACTCTTCTTCTTCCAGACCAGCGAGTGCCAGTGCTTTGGGCCCTAAGGGGCAGTCTTTCATGAAACCAGGAGGTACTTCTTCTTCTTCCTCTGGATCTGGTGGAGTGCATAACTTTGGCGGTCAGAGGCCGAACCATTGTCGTCAGTGCAGATGCAGACATCCGCCAGGGCAGTGTGGTCAATCGACCAGTGCATGTTTCCAGTGTGGCCAGGAGGGTCACATGAAGAGGGATTGTCCGATGCTGGTTGGAGCAACGAGTGGTTCCGGAGGTTCTCAGGCATCTGTTCAGCCACCTCAGTACCAGCAGCCACCTTTCCAACAGCAGTTTTCATAGCAGCGCCAGCAGCTACAGCAGTCTCAGCGACAGCCTACTTAGACTCCTTCTCGGGGTCATTTTTCTTTGAGGCCACGTGCACAGGGTCAGGTCTTTGCGCTTAACCAGGAGCAGGAAGAGGCTGACAGTGATCGGATGATTGCAGGTATCTGTAGTTTATGTGGTTTTCCTGCATATGTTTTAATTGATACTTGTAGTGACCCGCAATTAATCAAGGTAATTAAAGAAATTAATTACTAAATTTTGCCTAAAATTATCCAAAGTGGATCGGAAGCTCCGAAGCACAGATCGGAAGCTCCGATCGGGATCGGACGTTCCGTTAGAGGATCGGAGGTTCCGTTCTGGATAGGGCTGGCGTCATCACCGACGTCAGCAAGATGACGTCACTGCTTACACACGTGAGGTGACATCGGACGTTACGATGTCACGATCGAATGCTATCGAATGCTCCGTTCGCAATCGGACGTTCTGATGAGGGATCGGACGTTCCGATCGCCGTCTATAAATAAGGGGTCCGAGCTCTCATTCTGTGCACCGATTTCCCCTCCTTTCCCTTGGTTTTCAAACCTTCTTACTTAGATCTACGGAGTTCTAGGCATCCTATTGGGAATCCAGAAGTTGCCTAGCGATCCCGGCGTCGTAGCGGAGGTGTGCCTATGTTTTGAGGCGATTCTACACCAGCGGGCTGACGACGGACGAAGGTATAATTTGGCTTCCTAAAAATATTTAGGAGTATGAAATAGCTTAGTTAAGGCTTTTAGAGCGTTTATAGTGATGCATGGACTTTTGCATGTGTAGACGCAGTAGAGCAGACTTGTAGGCTTTGGACCTAGACGGGTGTGCTAGGAGTTGACCTGCAGTGTTAGAGGTACGTAAGTACTGACCGAGATAGCCGGCATGATATTTATACATATGTGTGTGATGCATGATGTATGTGCTGTATTGGCTATGTTTTACTGTTTTTAGCACATGCATATGTTTTTACGGAGGCTGCATCGAGTATGATGCGAGTCATGATAGTTTCCATTAGTCGAGGCGATTCTTCCTGAGGATTCGTGTCTTGGGAATATACGAGTACCACGCGGAGTCACTCTCTTGCCCGGTACTGTGTATTCCAGGCGCCATGAGTAAAGTGATTTAACCATGATTTTAAAGTCATGTGCATGCTAATATTTGTATTTATATCATTGCTTCCGTATTGAGCGTTCTAGCTCACGCCCCTGTGTTTGGGTATTCGTTGTGTACCTTGTGGCAGGGCAGGTTTGAGGCTGGACGGTTCCGGTGGTTCCCAGCAGGGTTGAGGTTGCTACCATGTAGAGGTAGTTTGTTAGGGATTCTGATACCCTAATTTCGATTTGGTTGTATAAAGAATTATACACTATTTTTATCGTTGGTTGTATTCTGCCGATTGGATTTGTTGTACTTTGGAATTATCCGCTATTTAACGCTTTAATTATTGTTGCTTGCGCTAATCACTCTGATTAGGTAGTGGATCCGGGTAGGGTCGCTACATTTATTGGTATCAAAGCGCATTGCAACTGGGAATTAGTAAAGCGGATTTTAAGAGTTGTCTGTTGTTATTGACAGATGGCAGATGATGATTACGAGAGTCAGGCTAGCGGTGGTCGTTGGGGTGATACACCAAGGAGACATCACCGTAGACATCATCATGAGGATCATAGGAGTTTTAGTATGAACCGTTTTCTTCAGATGGCTCCTAAGCCATTGTTAGGTGGCGAGGCTCCTGCAGTTGCTGAGGACTGGTTGGAGCGTATGGAGAGTTGTTTTTGGGAGTATCAGTGTACTGAAGCCCAGAAGATGGAAACTTTAGCTTTTGTTCTAGAGGGAAATGCGAAGAGGTGGTGGAGAGCTACTTCTACTCCGTTTATTGCCACCAGGGGTACCGCTACTTGGGCTGAGTTTAAGTCTTCCTTTGAGAAGCATTACTTTCCTCCAGCTTTGCGTCAGAAGAAGGTGAGCAAGTTGCTGAGTTTGCGACAGGGTACTAAGACCATTGATGAGTACCAGCAGAAATTCTTTGAGCTTCATTCTTTCAGTCCCCATATTGCGAGTAGCTCAGAGACAATGCACGATCTATTTCTTCAGGGCCTTAACCCTGACATTCATCAGTTGGTTGCCGTGGGCAGAGAGAGAAACTTCGAGAATTTGGTGAACAATTGTCACCAGGCAGAGGACAGTCTGCAGAGGAATAGGACTTTCGGATCTTCTGCATCCAGACCATCTAGCTCTTTGGGTCCAAGGGCCCAGTCTTTTAAGAGACAGGGTGGTACTTCTTCTTCTTCTTTCGGATCTGGCGGTGTTCATCGTTTTGGTGATTCACGGCGTTGTCGTCAGTGCAAACGGAAGCATCACCCAGGACCGTGTCCTCATATCACTGGTGTTTGTTTTCAGTGCGGCCAGGAGGGTCACATGAAGAGAGATTGTCCCACTTTGGCCGGTACAGTGAGTGGTTCGGGGAGTGTTGGTGGTTCTCAGACCACTATCTATCAGCCACCGCAGTATCAGCAGCAGCCTTTGCAGCAGCAGCGTCAGCAGTCGCAGCCATCGCAGCGACATCATTCTCAGTATTCTTCGAGAGGACAGTCATCGCGCCCGCGTGCTCAGGGGCAGGTGTTTGCGCTAAACCAGGAGCAGGCTCAGGCAGACAGTGAGAACATGATTGCAGGTACTTTTAGTTTGTGTGGTTTTCCTGCTTATCTTTTGATCGATACCGGTGCTTCGCATTCATTCATATCAGCTCGGTTTGTTAATAGGAATAGATTACCTTTTGTTTCTTTAGACATCTTGTTAGCGATTTCGACTCCGATGGGTCAGGAAGTCTTAGCTAAGCGTCTTGTTTTGGGTTTTATTTTGGGATTTGAGGGAGCGCGACCCCCGATGCCAGTGGTTTCTGCTCTGAAAGCCCGACGTGCTTTAGAGTCTGGCGGGGAAGGCTACCTGATCTATGCGATTGATGCATCCTTAGAGGGTCCGGACATGGAGGAGATATAAGTAGTCAGTGAGTTCCCGGATGTGTTTCCCGACGAGATTCCAGGGTTACCACCGTTGCGAGAGATCGAGTTTGGCATTGACTTGTTGCCAGGGACAGCGCCGATTTCCCGAGCACCGTACCGATTAGCCCCATCTGAGATGCGAGAGTTGCAGCAGCAGTTGCAGGATCTTCTTGATAAGGGCTACATTCGACCCAGTGTTTCACCTTGGGGAGCCCCGGTTCTATTCGTCAAGAAGAAGGATGGTTCGATGCGTTTGTGCATTGACTATCGTCAGTTGAACAAAGTGACAGTAAAGAACAAGTATCCTCTTCCGCGGATTGACGATCTGTTTGATCAATTGCAGGGTACTTCTGTCTATTCCAAGATCAACTTGCGTTCTGGGTATCATCAGTTGCGAGTTAGAGACGAGGATGTTTCGAAGACAGCATTTCGTACTCGATATGGGCACTATGAGTTCTTAGTGATGCCATTTGGTCTGACGAATGCTCAAGCTGTTTTCATGGATTTGATGAACAGGGTTTTCCGAGAGCTCTTGGATATGTTCATTGTAGTGTTCATCGATGACATCCTTGTGTATTCTCGTAGCATGGATGAGCATTCCTTTCATCTTCGTACTGTTTTACAGACCTTGCGAGAGCATCAGTTGTATGCTAAGCTCAGCAAGTGTGAATTCTGGATTGACCGGGTTGTGTTCCTTGGTCATGTAATTTCTAGAGATGGAGTATCAGTAGATCCTAGCAAGACAGAGGTTATTCTTAATTGGTCGCGCCCAACGACAGCATCTGAGATTCGTATTTTCTTGGGTTTGGCCGGATACTACCAACGATTCGTGGAGAATTTCTCTCAGATAGCCAGTCCTTTGACACAGTTGACGCGAAAGGATGTTTCTTTTGAGTGGTCTTCCGCGTGCGAAGATAGTTTTCGTGAGTTGAGACGTAGATTGACGACTGATCCAGTGCTATCCTTTCCGACTGGATCTGGTGGTTTCGTAGTCCACACCAATGCTTCTCTTCAGGGTTTGGGGTGTGTGTTGACTCAAAATGGGCATGTGATTGCCTATGCCTCGAGGCAACTAAAGACTCACGAGGGGAATTATCCCGTACATGATCTAGAGCTTGCAGCCATTGTCTTTGCTCTGAAGATATGGCGTCATTATTTGTACGGTGAACGATTCCAGATTTTTACTGATCATAAGAGTTTGAAGTACCTGTTCACTCAGGCAGAGTTGAACATGCGACAGCGCTGTTGGATGGACTTACTGAAGGACTATGATTGCGAAATCAATTACCATCCAGGATCTTTTAATCCGGTTGCTGATGCGCTTAGTCGCAAGATTTATTTGAGTTCCCTTTGTACCAGTGCTGTTTCACGAATGGTCGAAGAGTGTTGTTCCTTGGGTTTCACTTTCCGTCATAAGAAGGAACAACAGGGAGTTCATGTTGCGTCTATGCTTGTCGAGCCAGCCTTGTATAGACGTATTCGTGAGGCACAAGGTGTTGATCCCAAGATGCAGAGATTAGCCCAATTCACTGAGGGTGAGAATTCCGCTGGTTTCCATTTTCAGGCGGATGGTTTGTTGTGTCTTTCTGGCCGTGTGGTTGTTCCTGATGATTCCACACTTAGAGACAAGATCTTATCGCAAGCTCATCATAGTAGTTTCTCAGTACATCCTGGCAGCATGAAGATGTACAAGGATCTACGTACTCGATTTTGGTGGAAAGGAATGAAGCGCAGCGTTTATCAGTTCGTGTCCCGATGCCTTGTGTGTCAGCAGGTCAAGGCAGAGTATCGTCGACCCGGAGGTTTACTTCACAATCTCGATATTCCTGAGTGGAAGTGGGAGCATGTGACGATGGACTTTGTCACCCACTTGCCTATGTCTTCCAGGAATTGCGACGCGATTTGGGTTGTTGTTGACCGATTGTCGAAATCCGCGCATTTCTTACCATTTAACCGGGATTTCACCTTTGACAGGATGGCACGGCTGTATGTGCAAGAGATTGTCCATTTGCATGGTATTCCACTGAGTATTGTGAGCGATAGAGATCCTCGTTTCACCTCAAGATTTTGGGGGAGTTTTCAGCGTGCTCTTGGTACCACTTTGAGTTTGAGCACAGCGTATCATCCAGAGACTGATGGACAATCGGAGAGGACTATCCGTACTCTCGAGGACATGCTTCGAGCTACCGTAATGGATTTTGGCCCAGCATGGCACGATCATTTGCCATTGGTGGAGTTCGCTTATAACAATAGCTACCATAGCAGCATTGGCATGGCACCATTTGAGGCTCTTTATGGACGTCGTTGTCATATACCTTTGTTTTGGGACGAGGTTGGTGAGCGGCAGGTGGAGGGTCCTCAGATGATTCAGCAGATGACTGATGCAGTAGAATTGATCCGACGTAGGATTAAGGCATCCCAGGATCGACAGGCTAGCTACGCAAACACTCACCGCAGGCCACTTTATTTTGAAGAAGGAGAGTATGTATTCATGCGTGTATCACCTTTCCGGAAGGTGATGAGGTTTGGTCTCAAGGGTAAGTTGTCACCAAGATTTATTGGTCCTTTCGAGATTCTCGAGAAACTTGGAGATGTGGCTTATCGTCTAGCCTTGCCACCGAATCTTTCGAAGATTCATGATGTGTTTCACGTGTCTTTGTTGAGACAGTACGTGGTGGATCAGTCCCACATCTTGCGTCCGACTGAGGTGCAATTAGACCACAATCTGTCATATGTGGAGAAACCTCTCAGGATTCTCGACAGGAAGGACAAGGTGCTTCGTAACAAGCGCATACCGTTGGTGATGGTATAGTGGCAACGCAGAGGTACAGAGGAAGCTACTTGGGAGTTGGAGAGTCGGATGTTAGCCGAGCACCCCGAGTTGTTTTAAGATTTTGTACTCTGTTGTATCGAATGTGTATTGTTCAGTTGTAATAAGAGCATTGATTTTGCGTTCTATGTTTTCCTTAAGATGTAATTTCGAGGACGAAATTTCTTAAGTGGGGGAGAATGTAGTGACCTGCAATTAATAAAGGTAATTAAGGAAATTAATTACTAAATTTTGCCTAAAATTATCCGAAGTGGATCGGAAGCTCCGAAGCACAGATCGGAAGCTCCGATCGGGATCGGACGTTCCGTTAGAGGATCGGAGGTTCCGTTCTGGATAGGGCTGGCGTCATCACCGACGTCAGCAAGATGACATCACTGCTTACGCACGTGAGGTGACATCGGACGTTCTGATGTCACGATCGGATGCTCCGTTCACAATCGGACATTTCGAAGAGGGATCGGACGTTCCGATCGCCGTCTATAAATAAGGGGTCCGAGCTCTCATTCTGTGCACCGATTTCCCCTCCTTTCCTCTGGTTTTCGAACCTTCTTACTTAGATCTACGGAGTTCTAGGCATCCTATTGGGAATCCGGAAGTTGCCTAGCGATCCCGGCGTCGTAGCGGAGGTGTGCCTAAGTTTCGAGGCGATTCTACACTAGCGGGCTGACGACGGACGAAGGTATAATTTGGCTTCCTAAAAATATTTAGGAGTATGAAATAGCTTAGTTAAGGCTTTTAGAGCGTTTATAGTGATGCATGGACTTTTGCATGTGTAGACGCAGTAGAGCAGACTTGTAGGCTTTGGACCTAGATGGGTGTGCTAGGAGTTGACCTGCAGTGTTAGAGGTACGTAAGTACTGACCGAGATAGCCGGCATGATATTTATACATATGTGTGTGATGCATGATGTATGTGCTGTATTAGCTATGTTTTACTATTTTTAGCACATGCATATGTTTTTATAGAGACTGCATCGGGTATGATGTGAGTCATGACAGTTTCCATCAGTCGAGGCGATTCTTCCTGAGGATTCGTGTCTTGGGAATATACGAGTACCACGCGGAGTTGCTCTCTTGCCCAGTACTGTGTATTCCAGGCGCCACGAGTAAAGTTATTTAACCATGATTTTAAAGTCATGTGCATGCTCATATTTGTATTTATATCATTGCTTCCGTATTGAGCGTTCTAGCTCACGCCCCTATGTTTGGGTATTCGTTGTGTACCTTGTGGCGGGGCAGGTTTGAGGCTGGACGGTCCCGGTGGTTCCCAGCAGGGTTGAGGTTGCTACCGTGCAGAGGTAGTTTGTTAGGGATTCTGATACCCTAATTTCGATTTGGTTGTATAAAGAATTATACACTATTTTTATCGTCGGTTGTATTCTGCCGATTGGATTTGTTGTACTTTGGAATTATCCGCTATTTAATGCTTTAATTATTGTTGCTTGCGCTAATCAATCTGATTAGGTAGTGGATCCGGGTAGGGTCGCTACAATACTGGTGCATCGCATTCTTTCGTATCAGCACGTTTTGCTAAGAAGTATAAGTTGCCATTCTTTCCTTTAGATGTCTTGCTAGTAGTTTCTACTCCTATGGGTAGCGAGGTTTTATCCAAACGTCTAGTTGTGGGTTGTGTTTTGGATTTTGAGGGGCATCAACTTAGTGCTAACTTGATGATTCTAGCGATGGAGGATTTCGATTGTATCATTGGGATAGATCTATTGACTACCTACCGAGCGATAGTGGATTGCTATCAAAGTTTGTTCAGTTTCGACCAGAGGATGACGAGTCATGGTATTTCTATGGTGAGGGAGCACGACCTTCGATGCCAGTAGTTTCTGCTCTGAAGGCCCGACGTGCTTTAGAGTCTGGCGAGGAAGGCTACCTTATCTACGCCATTGACGCATCCTTAGGAGAGCCAGATATCCGGGAGATACCAGTAGTTCGTGACTATCCAGATGTATTTTCGTAGGAGATTCCAGGTTTGCCACCAGTGAGGGAGATCGAGTTTGGCATCGAGTTATTGTCAGGGACTGCACCAATTCCAGAACTCCTTATCGTTTAGCGCCATCAGAGATGAAAGAACTGCAGAAGCAATTACAAGATCTTCTTGATAAGGGCTATATTCGACCTAGTGTTTCGCCATGGGGAGCTCCAGTGTTGTTTGTCAAGAAGAAGGATGGTTCAATGCGGTTGTGTATTTATTACCATCAGTTGAATCAAGCAACAGTAAAGAATAAGCATCCTCTTTCGCGGATAGATGATATCTTTGATCAGTTATAGAGTACTTCTATCTATTCGAACATTGATCTTCGGTCTGGGTATCATTAGTTGCGAGTCCGACAGGAGGATGTTTCTTAGACAGCATTTCGTACACGGTATGGACACTATGAGTTTATAGTGATGCCGTTTGGTCTGACGAATGCTCCAACTGTCTTTATGGATCTGATGAACAGGGTGTTCCGTGACTTTTTGGATAAGTTCGTGGTGGTGTTCATCGATGATATCTTGTTTTATTCTCGTAGCATGGATGAGCATGCCTACCATCTCTATACTGTATTGCAGGTCTTGAGGGAGAGACAGTTGTACGTGAAGTTGAGCAAGTGTGACTTTTGTATTGACCGAGTTGTGTTCCTGGGTCATGTCATTTCTCAGGAGGGCATATATGTTGACCATAGCAAGATAGAGGCTATTTTGAATTGGTCGCATCCGACTACAGCTTCTAAGATTCGTAGTTTCCTTGGTTTGGCAGGATACTATCGACGTTTTGTGGAGAACATCTCTCAGATAGCTAAGCCTTTGACTCAGTTGACGAAGAAGGATGTTTCTTTCGTGTGGTCAGATGCTTGTGAAGATAGTTTTTGTGATTTGAGACATCGTTTGACGACAGCTCCAGTTCTTGCTTTACCGTCTGGATCAGGTGGTTTTGTAGTCTTCACCGATGCTTCTCTTCAGGGTTTGGGGTGTGTGTTGACTCAGAATAGCCACGTGATCGCTTATGCTTCTAGACAGCCGTAGACTCACGAGGAGAACTATCCTGTTCATGATCTAGAGCTTGCAGCCATTGTCTTTGCCTTGAAGATATGGCGTCACTATTTGTACGGGGAACGATTTGAGATCTTCACCGATCATATGAGTTTGAAGTATCTGTTCACTCAAGATGAGTTGAACATGTGGCAGCGTCGTTGGATGGATCTGTTGAAAGATTATGACTGTGAGATCAAGTACCATCCAGGTTCTTCTAACCCCGTTGCTGATGCGCTTAGTCGCAAGGTCTATGTGAGTTCCCTTCGTACCAGTTCAGTTTCGAAGGCAGTGGAGGAGTGTTGTTCTTTGGGATTCACATTCCGTCATAAGAAAGAACAGCAAGGGATTCGTGTTTCTTGTGTGCTTGCAGAGCCAGCATTGTATCGACGAATCCGTGAAGCTCAGAGTTCTGATCTGAAGACGCAGAAGTTGGCCCATTTGGCTGAGGGTGATAGTACTTCTGGTTTTCATCTGCAAGGAGATGGTCTGATGTGTCTTTCTCGTCGAGTAGTTGAACCCGAGGATTCTACTTTGAGGGATGAGATCTTATCGCAAGCTCACCGCAGTAGATTCTCTGTACATCCAGGTAACATGAAGATATATAAGGATCTTCGCACTCGATTTTGGTGGAAAGGGATGAAGTGCAACATTTATCAGTTCGTGTCCCGATGCCTAGTGTGTCAGCAGGTCAAGGCAGAGTTTAGAAGACCCGGAGGGTTACTTCACAGCTTAGAGATTCCGGAGTGGAAGTGGGAGCATGTGACGATGGACTTTGTCACCCACTTGCCTATGTATTCCAGAAATTGTGATGCTATTTGGGTTGTCGTGGACCAGTTGTTGAAGTCAGCGTATTTTCTTCCCTATAACCGCGATTATACCTTTGATAGGATGGCGCAATTGTATGTGCGTATGATTGTTCAATTGCATGGGATTCCGTTGAGCATTGTCAGCGATAGAGATCCGAGATTCACCTCGAGATTTTGGGGTAGTTTCCAGCGAGCCCTTGGTACTACTTTGAGCCTGAGTACGGCTTATCATCCAGAGACGGATGGACAATCCGAGCATACTATTCGCAATTTAGAGGATATGCTTCACGCGGCGGTGATGGATTTTGGCCCAGCGAGGCATGATCATTTATCCTTGGTGGAGTTCGCTTATACCAATAGTTTCCATCGCAGCATTGGCATGGCACCATTTGAGTCTCTTTATGGACGTCATTGTCGTACACCTTTGTTTTGGGACAAGGTTGGCGAGCGTCAGGTTGAGGGTCCTCAGATGATTCAGCAGATGACTAATGCAGTGGAGTTGATCCGACGCAGGATTAAGGCGGCCCAGGATCGACAAGCTAGCTACGCGAACACTCACCGGACACCGTTACACTTCGAGGTGGGAGAGCATGTGTTCTTGAGTGTGTCACCTTTCCGAAAGGTGATGAGATTTGGTCGCAAGGGTAAGCTAACACCGAGATTTATTGGTCCTTTTGAGATTCTCGAGAAGGTTGGGGATGCGGCTTATCGTCTGGCCTTGCCACCCGATCTTTCGGAGATTCACGATGTATTCCACGTGTACTTGTTGAGGCAGTACGTGGCAAACGAGTCGCATATTTTTCATCCGACCAAGGTAAAGGTAGATCAGGATCTATCATATGTGGAAAAACCCCTGCGGATTCTAGACAGGAAGGACAAGGTACTTCGTAACAAGCATATACCGTTGGTGATGGTACAGTGGCAGCGCAGAGGTATAGAGGAAGCTACTTGGGAGTTGGAGAGTCGGATGGTAGCCGAGCACCCCGATTTATTTTGAGATTTTGTACTTCTTTGTACCGAGTTTGTACTTGTTCAGTTGTAATAAAGAATATCCATGTTTAATCATGTACTTTTCCCCTGACTTTAATTTCGAGGACGAAATTTCTTAAGTATGAGAGAATGTAGTAACCTGATCCAAATTTTATGATTAATAGGTAATTAATCAAGTGATCATGTTTAAATTTAATAAAACATGATTAAAGAAATTCCAAATGAAATAACAGAGTCCGAAAATAGATCCAGGACACTCGAAAATGGTGGGCATGGCTCGGGAGGTTCGGACGCTCCGAACTGGTGTTCGGAGGACCCGAACGTGATCGGAGTCAGGATCGGAGGCCCGAGGAGTTCGGACGATCCGAAGAGGATCGAAGACTCCTTCGGTGGAATCAGAGGACCCGAACAGGGTTAGGGCTTATGTCATCAATTACGTCAGCAAGGTTACATCATGGATGACATCACTGATGGGATTTCGGAGGACCCGAAGTTAGGATCGAACGATCCGATCATGTTCGGACGATCCGAAGTCATGATCGGAGGATCCGAACCAGTTCAGAGGGCCTAAAGCCTAGTTCGGATGGCCTGAACTTCGTCTATAAATAGAGGAGCCGAGGTTCATTTGTAACTCGCTCATTTCCTCTCTTCTTTCTCAATTCCTAGGCCTTCTAACTCAGATCTAGGGAGATCTAGGTGTCCTACGGGAAATCCGGAAGTGGCTTAGTGATCTAGACGTCATCGCGGAGTTGTGGCCTAGCTTTAAGACTATCTACAGCAAAGGGCTAACGACGGACGCAGGTATAGCTTTGGCATCCTAAAAATATTTAGGAGTATGAATTAGCTTAGTTAAGACTTTTAGAGCTTTATTGTTGATGCATGGATATTTGCATTGTAGTAGCAGTAGACTGGACTATAGGCTTGGAGTATAGGCCAGTGGAGCTAGGTTTTGACTAGTAGTGTTAGAGGTATGTAAGTACTGACCGAGATAGCTGGCATGATATAAATGCATGTATGTTGCATGAGTATGTGCTATATGTCTTATCATGTTTTACCACCTTAGCACATGCACGATTTTACATTGACATCATCTTGAGAGATGTGAGTCATTGACAGTCTCCATAGGGAACAATGATCTCATTTTGTACTCGAGTCAGGTATGACAGTTTTCATATGAGACTTGTGTCCTGTTTTGGATTCGGGTCAGGATGGGGTTGGCTCAGCCCTGATATGGAATATACGAGTATACCGCGGAGTCGCTCTCTAGCCGGTATTGTATATTCCTGGTGCCATGAGCAAGTGTTTTCACTTGAGTTTTAAATCATATTGTGTGCGCATATTTGTATTTATATCATTGCTTCGTATTGAGCGTTCTAGCTCACGCCCTTGTGTTTGGGTATTGTGGTGTACCTTGTGGCGGGGCAGGTTTGAGGTTGGACGGTCCAGGCGGCTCTCAGCAGGATTGAGCTTGGGAGAGTGCGAGGTTGTAGAGGGTAGGGATTTGTTTACCCTGAACCTTTGATTTGGTTGTATAATAATATTTATACACGATTGTTATCGTCGGTTGTATTCTGCGAATTGGATTTGTTGTATTTTAATTATCCGCTCTTTACGCTTTAAGTTTTAATTGCATGCGCTTTTATCGTAACTCTGATTAGTACTGGATCTGGGTTGGGTCACTACAAATGCAGTCAGAAGACCCGCAGTAATGCATCAAGTTTATGCATTCACTTCAGTAGCCGCTCAGCTAGAGGTCATGAATAAGAGGATAGAAGAGCTAACTTTAGGGCAGTCTGCGATGTGTATTCAAGAGGTGTGGTGTGAGAAATGTGGTGCTGAACACTTCACGAAAGATTGTCAAACAGGCAATCCATCATATCAGCCAGATGGAGGAATGGTAAACCATGTAGGAAATCAGAATCGCCCCAGGAAGGATCCATTCTCAAACACATATAATCCAGGGTGGAGACAGCATCCGAATTTTTCGTGGGGAGGACAGAATAATAGGCCATATGGGAATCAAAACTACGGAAAAAAGCCTCAAGAGGAGAATTCAAGCATGGAACAGATGATGCAGAAGTTCATATCATCCACTGAGACCAGAATGCAGAATCAGGATGCATCGATTAAGAACTTGGAAAATCAAATAGGGCAGTTAGCTAAAGCGTTGTCCAGCAGAGAGCTTGGTACTTTGCCAAGTGACACGGAAAAAAATCCAAAAGAGCAGGTCAAAGCAGTTGAATTGAGAAGTGGGAAGATCATTGAAGGTGAGAAACAAGGCGAGAAAGCATCAGAACCAGCTACACCAAGGAAAACTGCAGGTAAGTCTTCTGATTCTACACAACCACCCACATCAAAGTCAAATATTGTTATTCCACCACCTTTTTCTGCAGCTCTGAAGAAGGCCAAACTAGATTCTCAATTTTCGAAATTCCTAGAAGTATTCAAGAAATTGAATATAAACATCCCCTTCGCGGATGCATTGATTCAAATGCCCAGTTACGCGAAATTCTTGAATGAAATTCTCTCCAACAAGAGAAAATTGGAGGAGCATGCAATGGTCAGTCTAACAGAAAATTGTTCTGCGCTAGTTCAGAACAAGATTCCACCGAAGAAAAAAGATCCAGGGAGTTTCTCTATCCCTTGTGTTATTAATTATGTGCAATTTCATAAGGCTTTATGTGATTTGGGTGCGAGTATAAACTTAATGCCATATTCTGTCTTCAAGAAACTGAGCTTGGGAGACCTGAAATCCACCAGGATGTCATTGCAATTGGCAGACAGGTCTATCAAATATCCAAGGGGGATAATAGAAAATGTGATGGTGAAAGTCAACAAATTCATCTTCTCGGTGGATTTTGTGGTGCTTGATATGGAGGAAGATTTGGACATGCTACTTATTCTGGGAAGACATTTCCTGGCAACAGGGAAAGCACTAATCGATGTCCAAAAAGGAGATCTACATCACAGAGTGGGAGAGGAGAAAATATCCTTTGATGTGTTTAATGAACTTAAATTTTCACAAAATAATGAAGAGTGTTTTCAGATTGATGTTGTGGACTCACTTTTATATGATTATGTGCAGGATACATTGCAAGAACCATTAGAAGCTGCACTTTTATCGACTTACCATGATGACTTAATCAATGTCGAGATAGAAGATATGACGGCATACTTGAATGATAACCAGTCGTGGCGAAAAGGTGGAAAGATCAGACTCGAAGATCTTGGTGATCGGAAGGATTTAGTCCTACAGAAACCAAGCCTTGAAGAACCACCGACTGTGGAATTGAAACCATTACCTACCCATCTCAAATATGTATTTTTAGGAGAGAATGAAAATTTACCTATCATAATTTCTTCTTCTTTAAGAGGTGAGATGGAGACCAGACTGCTGGATGTTCTCAGAAGTCATAAGAGCGTGTTTTCTTGGAAGGTCGCAGATATCAAAGGCATTAATCCATCTATCTGCATGCACAAGATATTAATGGAAGAGAACATCAACCCCATGGTCCAACCACAGAGGAGATTGAATCCCAAGATGCAAGAAGTAGTAAAGGCTGAAACGATAAAACTTCTAGATGCAGGTATCATTTATCCCATTTTTGATAGTGCATGGGTGAGTCCGGTTCAATGTGTACCGAAAAAAGGGGGAATAACTGTCATTAAAAATGAACAGAATGAGTTGATACCTACTAAGACAGTTACAGGGTGGCGTGTGTGTATAGACTATAGAAAATTGAATGACGCAACCCGTAAAGACCATTTTCCCCTCCCTTTCATTGACCAAATGCTAGAAAGGCTTGCTGGGTATGATTTTTATTGCTTTTTAGATGGGTATTCAGGATACAATCAAATTGCGATTGCACCTAAAGATCAGGATAAAACAACTTTCACTTGCCCATATGGTACGTTTGCCTATAGACGCATGCCTTTTGGTCTTTGCAATGCTCCTGCAACTTTTCAGAGATGCATGACTGCTATATTTCATGATATGGTCGAAAATTTTCTAGAAATATTTATGGATGATTTTTCCATTTTTGGTCAGTCTTTTGATGCATGTCTGAATAATCTTAACACTGTTTTGATGAGATGTGAGGAAACAAACTTGGAACTAAACTGGGAAAAGTGTCACTTCATGGTGACCGAAGGTATTGTATTAGGACACCGCATATCGGAGCAGGGAATCGAGGTGGACAGGGCCAAAGTGCAAGTCATACAGAATCTACCTCCACCGACGACAATCAAGGGAGTCAAAAGTTTTCTAGGCCACACCGTTTTTTATCGGCGGTTCATTAAAGATTTTTCAAAAATTGCAAAACCTCTGTCTTCGTTATTGATGAAAGACACATCTTTTAATTTTGATTCCACTTGTTTGCAGGAGTTTGAATTTTTGAAAGAAAGATTGGTTACTGCACCAGTGCTGACTTCACCGGATTGGGATCTTCCATTTGAGGTAATGTGTGATGCCAGTGACTCGGTTGTCGGAGGTGTACTTGGTCAGAGGATAGACAAGGTATTCCGTACTATTTACTATGCTAGAAAAACCCTGAATGAGGCTCAATTGAATTATGCTACCACTGAAAAGGATTTGCTAGCTGTAGTTTTTGCACTGGACAAATTTCATTCATACCTTGTACTTTTGAAAATCACGATATACACTGATCACTCTACAATTAAACACCTTTTGGCTAAGAAATATGCAAAACCTAGGTTGATTAGGTGGATTATACTCTTACAAGAATTTGACTTAGAGATAAAAGATAAAAAAGGAGTAGAAAGTGTTGTTGCTGATCACCTATCTAGACTAGAATGCATTCCTGATTGTGCACAGAATGATACTGAGGACATAGATGATTGGTTTCCTGATGAAAAGTTGTTTGCCATAAAACACTCGCCATGGTATGCTAATTTTGCAAATTACTTGGTCACGAGCACACTCCCACATAACTTGTCTTTTCATCAAAAGAAAAAGTTTATGTCCGATGTGAAGCATTATTTTTGGGAAGAACCTTTTGAAAGAGTGGGTGCCCAGTGAGCCAACTTGTGGCTAAGGGCTTTGATGACTCTTTGTATAAACAATCTTTTGTTTAATATTATTTACACTTTTATTAATGGCAATGACTTTATCTTTCTTCATATTGTTATATGTGATATACTATTGTTGTTTTGATAAAGACCTTGAATATACTATAGTGTATGTAAGATGTGGTAGAACATGGAGATGTCTATCATGAAACACATCTTATAGTCACTGTATATTCTAAACTGTTCCTAGTCGATTGAGCCGTCCGATAATAAGGATAAGGATCGCTCGAGTTTGAGACTAGCATTTGCGATGCAGAGTACCACGTTTCATTGGTAAGGAACATAGAGATGTTCGAAGCATGCAAATGGATATTCATACGATGAATGATCGAACTACCCTATCCGGACTTTCCAAGTGGTTATCACTTATCGAGTGGATAAAATCCGCGGTTTTGGTTGTACACCATTAGTCCTTACTACTTGAAACATCATTGAGACTCTATATGCTAGTACTGTGTTTTGACTCGTTTACCGACTCTATTGGGGTCATCAGGTGTCGGGATTGGGTACAGTTACAACACATATAGGAGTCGATGCTTTGTTGTCAAGGATTCACCACATACTTGCGAGTGTGGATATCCTATGCGATCTGAGGAGATATTAGTGTGACGAATCTCTGGCCAGAGTACATGATGTGTTTTAAGAAATGGTTTCTTAGTAACACATGCGATGTCACTATTTGATCTTCAAGATGTATTGCATAGTTATCGAATCTCGAACGACTCTCGATATACCAATGGTTGTTGATTCGATCGGGATATATGGATGAAGGGACCGTACTGTATGCTAACCAAAATCTATTGGTTCTTGTAGGCACTATCAGTGATACCTAGGGAATCATGGGGCGATGTTGCTAGGCGCTCATACCATGATTCGATGGGCAAGTCGGAAATTGTTGTTCCGAGTCACAAGGAGTTGTGAGCCCACGGCTAGCTGTATCCCTGAACCATTGAGGGTCACACAGAGTAATGGATTTTTAATCCCCGTTGAGATAGTTAAATTTAAAGAGTTAAATTTAATGAACAAAGAAGTTGGGCTTCTTAATTATGAGTAGAGGAGTAAGATTTTTTAAAATGACATAGGGATGGGCATTTTTGGAAATCACTGAATTTGGATTCAGAAAAATTTATCTTGACTTTAAAAGGTGCAGAAATGGTTTCTGTGCACATTGGTGAAATCGGTTTATCAATCGGAGTCACGATGAATTTTATATTAATTTCTGAACATGCGGGCTTTGCTTGTCGGGCTTGAACTTATGACTAATGGGCCCTAAGATGTTAGTGGCCTACATTATAAATAAGTTATTGCAGTACAGAAATTAAATACAACAGGTCACAAATTTTCGAAAAACCTAATTATTTTTCTCTGAAGTGGCCGCCCCCTTTTCCCCTCTGCTCGGTAAAATCCAGTCTGTGAATTTTGAATTACAGTCTGGTTTAACGGATCAAATTCGTTAATCTCTTCGTAGAAACTTCTGATAGATTTTCTAGTGCAATCTATCAGAGGGATTAAATATCCGTTCGTGGACCTGATTGAAGAACAGTTCGTCCATCAGTTACAGGGATATACAACAAGAGCAGAGCAATCTGTTGGTGTCCAAAATCTCGATTCGAGATTAAAGGTAAAAATTTATAATTGTTATTTAATTTTTACACACACAATTTAATCGTAAAAGTTTTGATACCCATTATGGAATCGTTCCATATAAAATTTTTAAACTTCTGCTGCACCGGGTATCAATACTGATTGATCTAATCGCCGCGTTCTCCAACACCTTTCTTGTTTAAAATATGTGCGGACTCTATGATCCGGAGATGTGTTGCGGAAGTAGAGATGAAAAGCATCCTCAGTCATTGTCATGACCGTGAGTTAGGTGGCCATGCTGGGCCCATAAAAACGGCAGCTAAGGTACTTGAATGTGGGTTTTATTGGCCCAATCTTTTTAAAGATGCGCGTTCTTATGTCATTGAATGTGACAGATGTGAGCGGACAGGTAATATCTCAAACCATCATGAAATGCCTTAGAATAATATTATTGAGTGTGAGATATTTGATGTGTGGGGAATCGACTTTATGGGACCATTTCCAAACTCTTTTACAAAAAAATACATTTTGGTCGTCGTCGATTATGTTTTTAAATGGGTAGAGGCTGAAGCTTTTGCAAATAATGATGCACAGGTGGTCCTAAAATTTTTGAAGAAAAACATTTTTAACCGGTTTGGTACACCCCGTGCAATTATTAGTGATGGTGGCACCCACTTTTGTAATAAGCTCTTTGAAAAACTCTTGAAGAAATATGGTGTCAAGCACAAAGTTTCTACGCTTATCATCCCCAAATGAGTGGCCAAGTAGAAGTGTCCAATCGAGAAATTAAGCAAATTTTAGAAAAAAGTGTGAGTACTAATAGAAAGGATTGGGCACTTCGACTTGATGATGCATTATGGGCCTATAGGACTGCTTTTAAAACTCCTATAGGCACTTCCCCTTATAGATTGCTGTTTGGAAAGGCATGTCATTTGCCAGTTGAGTTAGAACATAGAGCATATTGGGCTATCAAAGCATTAAATTTTGAATTTGCTGCTGCAGGTGAGAAGAGATTTCTTGAAATAAACCAATTTGAGGAATTCCGAGATCAAGCATACGATATGGCGGTATCGTACAAAGAGAGGACAAAAAGAATACATGACCGATGCATTCGTCATAGAGAATTTATGGAAGGGGAAGCAGTTCTGTTGTTTAACTCCAGGTTGCGGCTCTTTCCTGGAAATTTGAAGTCTCGGTGGTCCGGTCCTTACAAAATCACTATGATTTCTCACTGAAGATTGTCAGATACAAGTTATCTGAATGTTTTCTTTGGTTTCAATTTTCGTGATTTCTGTTGTTAATAGTACCGTCGATTAAAGGCGGAAATCCAAAATTCTATCAATTTTACTAGTTTCAAAGATTGGGAAAAACTCTTTGGATCTCTTGATTATTGGTTAGAGGGTGCGATTTAATTTATAATCGTGTTTGCTAATCTTACTCATCTAGATTCATATTATTTGGTAACAGAGTCAGGTTTTTGATTCAAGTAAGTCGTATCCTTCTTTAATCTATATTCTTTCTTCGTTCCTCGTTCTTCGTTTATCGTTCTTTGTTCTTCGTTCTTCGTCTATCTCATATCAAAATTCTATGTTGTTTCTTTCAAACTGGTTATCCAATTCTCGTGCTTGTGCTACAAGTTATAAGTTAAAAAAAAACAAAAAAAAAAGAGAAAAATCGAAAATTAAAAAAAAGATTTGAAATCGGTCAAAAAATAACGTAGAGGCCGAAATATAAGAAAACAAAAGTTATAAAATAGCTTGTGGAAAATTTCTTGTGTCTTGTGAGTTTTTGGGTGCCATGTTTCTTTCAATATTCATAAGTCTCTTGACTCGTGTTTGTGCAATATTTGTGAGTCAATTTTCAAGCGTTTAAAAGTTTTGAACTTGAAGGTTTGATCCTTTACTCTCCAAAGCAAGGCCTTATCACAAATTTGAGTGAAAAAAAGGAGGGATTGAGTGATTCGTTTGTAGTGAACTGTGAGAACTTGTGTGAGAAAATTTATTAATAATGATTTTCTTGCAGGTACCATGAATCCTAATAAAGATGTTAGTGAAAGTGTAAACCAAGGAATTTCCAAGGTTCAAATGGAGGCGTTGATGGGGAAATTTACTAAAGTGATGAGGTCGGAGTTGGAGCCTCTTCATGAGCTGATGAGCAAATTGGAAGAGAGTAGTGGTAGTGGAAAAAAATAAAAATAGGAAGGGGAATGATATTGAAGATGATGAGGAGAGTTTTGATGACAATTGAGATGGGGAGAGAAGAGTACATGGGGGTAGACATAGGCGAGAAGCGGTACGTGGAAAATATATGGAGGGTAGTAAGGAGGATGTGAATATTAGTAGCATTAAGATGAAAATTTCAGCATTCCATGGAAAATCTGATTCGGAGGCGTATCTGGAATGGGAGAAGCATGTGGAGTTTGCGTTTGATTGCCACAACTATTCTGATCTTAATAAAGTGAGGTTGGCAGTGGTTGAGTTTGTAGATTATGCATTAATCTGTTGGGATCAATTAGTGACCACTAGAAGGAGGTGTGGAGAGCCGCCTATCGAGACATGGGAAGAGATGAAGTGTGTGATGAAGAAGCATTTTGTGCCTAACCATTATTATCGTATATGTACAGGCGTTTACAGACTTTGAGGCAGGGTCCAAAGAGCGTGGAGGATTACTACAAGGAGTTGGACACCACGATGATCCGGACCAACATCGAGTAGGATAATGAAGCCACAATGGCTCGATTTTTGTGCGGTTTGAATAGAGAAATCCAAGACCAAGTGTAGTTTCGTCACTGTTTGGATTTGGACAAAATGGTGCAGACGTCCATGAAGGTGGGGCAACAGCTCAAGAGAAGAGGAGATGGCCGACTTCCTTTAGGTGGAGGATCGTCAACTTCTTGGCATCCAAAAATTGCAAAACGGGAGGACAACAAGCCGGTGTCCAAACCAAAATATGACACCAAATCAGAGGCACCAAAGCAAGTGGTTAAAGGTACATCTGAAACTTCTAATACTCGATCTAGAGATATTAAATGTTTTAGGTGTCAAGGTATTGGCCATATTTCTAGCCAATGTCCAAATAAGAAGTTGATGATTATTAATGCTTGTGGTGATGTGGAGTCTAAAAGTGATGGAGAAAATTATGATGATATGCCTGCGTTAGTAGATCCTGATGATGAGGATGGGTTTGGGGCTGTTGTTGGTTAATTATTGGTGACACAAAGAATTTTAAATACACAATATAAGGAGGAGGAAGAGAGCCAGAGGGAAAATCTTTTTCATACTCGTTGTTTTGGGAATGAGAAGGTGTGCAGTCTTATTATTGATGGGGGTAGTTGTACCAATGTAGCGAGTTGCGAACTTATGAAAAAATTGGGGTTGCCTCTCTTGAAGCATCCTCAACCATATAGATTGCAATGGTTCAATGACTGTGTGGAAGTGAGATTTAATAGGATATTTGTGGTGGCATTTTCTATTGGCAAGTATGTTGATGAGGTTTTTTGTGATGTGGTTCATATGCAAGCGTGTCATATTTTATTGGTGAGACCGTGGAAGTTTGATAGGAGAGTGGTGCACGATAGTTTTAAAAATAGATACTCTTTTGTAATGAAAAAAAAAACCTATTGTATTATTGCCTATGACTCCAAAGCAAGTGTTGGAGGATCAAATGAAAAAGAAAAAGAGAGATGAGGCCGAAAAAAAGAGTGAACAAAAAAGTGAGATGGCCTTAGAAGAAAAGAATGATAAAAAGATAGATGAAAAAAAAATTGAAAGGAAAGAGGCTGAAAGAAATATATATATGGCTCAAAAGAGTGAGTTGAGAGATGTTTGGAATTCTCATGTTCCACTTGTGTTGATGTTTCATAAGGAGTTACTCCTTAACACAAGGGAAATAGCCGGATGATCTTCCGAGCAATGTTATTTCTCTCTTGCAGGAGTTCAAAGATTTATTTCCGGGGGAGCTACCTCAAGGATTACCACCTTTGAGTTGGATTGAGCACCAAATCGACTTGGTACCCGGGAGTGCATTGCTGAATCATCCACCTTATAAGAGCAATCCGGAGGAAACTAAGGAGTTGCAACGACAGGTAAGTGAACATTTAGATAAAGGTTTTGTGCGTGAGTCAATGTCACCATGTGTTGTACCTGTGTTGTTAGTACCTAAGAAATATGGTTTTTGGAGTATGTGTGTTGATTGTAGGGCTATCAAAAACATTACCATCAAGTATAGGCATCCTATTCCTAGACTAGATGATATGATAGATGAACTGCATGGTGCTAGTGTGTTTAGCAAAATTGATCTTAAGAGTGATTATCAACAAATTAGGATGAGAGAGGGAGACGAGTGGAAAACCGCATTTAAAACAAAGTATGGGTTGTATGAATGGATGGTTATGCCTTTTGGTTTGACTAATGCACCTAGTACTTTTATGTGTCTCATGAATCATGTTTTGCGTGCATTTATTGGAAAGTTTTTGGTGGTGTATTTTGATGATATTTTGGTATATAGTAAAAATTTGGATGATTATGTGGGTCATTTGAGAGTTGTACTAATCACATTGCGTGCTGAACATTGATATGCTAACTTGAAGAAATGTGTGTTTTTTACAAGAAAACTCGTATGTCTTGGTTTTGTTGTGAGTGCACAAGGTGTGAAAGTTGATGAAGAAAAGGTGGGTTCCATTTGGGATTGGCCGACGCCTACGTCCATTGGTCAAATTCGAAGATTTCATGGACATGCGAGTTTTTACAGGAGGTTCGTGAAGGATTTTAGTACATTGGCGGCACCCATGACTGCGGTTATCAAGAAAAACGTTCCATTCCATTGGGGCGAGGAGCAAGAGAAGTCTTTTAATATCATCAAGCAAAAGTTGATTAATGCTCCTTTACTTGTTTTGCATGATTTTACTAATACTTTTTGAAATTGAATGTGATGCATCAGGTGTATGAATTGGAGGCGTCTTGACACAAGGGGGACTTCCTGTGGCGTACTTCAGCGAGAAGTTGAGTGGAGCATCTTGAATTATCCTACCTACGACAAGGAGTTTTATGCGTTGGTGAGAGTACTTGAGACGTGGCAGCACTACTTGAGACCAAAGGAGTTTGTGATTCATACGGATCATGAGTCCTTGAAGCATCTCAAGGGGCAACAGAAGTTGAATAAAAGACATGGAAAATGGGTAGCATTCGTGGAGACCTTTACTTATGTCATCAAGTACAAGCAAGGTAAGGAGAATGTAGTAGCGGATGCTTTGTCAAGAAGGTACGTGCTCTTAACTACTTTAGATTCTAAACTTTTGGGATTTGAGCATGTGAAAGAGTTGTATGCGAGTGATGATGATTTTAGTGAGATCTTTGCATCGTGTATGCATGGTCCAAGGGATAAGTTTTACTTGCATGATGGCTATTTGTTTAAGGAAGATAAATTATGCATTCTTAAGACTTAAATTCAAGAATTACTTGTTAGGGAATCGCATAGTGGTGGTTTAATGGGGCATTTTGGTGTGGCTAAAACATATCAAATTTTGCATGAACATTTTTATTGGCCACATATGAATCATGATGTTGAGAAAATGTGTGAGCGGTGTGTGACTTGTAAGAAAGAAAAGTCTAGATCACAACCACATGGGTTATATACTTCACTTCAAGTACCAAATGAACCATGGGTAGACATTTCTAAGGATTTTGTTCTTGGGTTACCGAGGTCTAAGAAGGGGAGGGATTCTATCTATGTTGTGGTTGATAGGTTTTCAAAGATGGCACATTTTATTGCTCGTAAAAAATCAGACGATGCTTCGCATGTTGCAGATTTGTTCTTGGGAAAATAAGTTTTTTGGTCCGTTAACTTATTTATGTTTTGGTTTTGGTCCATTAACTTTTCTAATGTGGGTTTTTGTACATTAACTTAGCATTTTCAGTGTTTTTTGGTCCAACTGCATACGTGTCAACTTTTGATTGGTTCAAAATGATGATGTGGACCAATCAAAAGCTGACATGTATGCAGTTGGACCAAAAAACACTAAAAATGAAAAGTTAGTGTACCAAAACCCACATCGGAAAAGTTAATGGATCAAAACCCAAAGGAAATAAAGTTACTGGACCAACAAATTTATTTTTCCTTTGTTTCTTTAATGAAATTGTGAGATTGCATGCCTGCCTAGAAGTATTGTTTCTGATAGGGATACTCGGTTTTTGAGTTACTTTTGGTAAACATTGTGGTGAAAACATGGAACTAAGTTGTTATTTTCTACTAGTTGTCATCCACAAACTGATGGACAAAATGAGCTAGTTAATAGAACTTTAGGGACATTGTTGCGCTCTATTATTAAAAAGAACTTGAAAAATTGGGAAGATTGTTTGTCATTTATTGAATTTGTTTATAATTGTAGTGTGCATTCTACTACGAATTATTCACCTTTTGAAGTTGTTTATGGCTTTAACCCATTGACTCCATTGGATTTGATGTCGTTACCTATGAGTAAAAGGGTTAATATGGATGGAAAGAAGAAAGCTGAATTTGTGAAGAGCTTGCATGAAAAAGTACGTGAGAATATCAAGAAGAAGAATTTGTAGTATACTAAGCAAGCAAATAAATGAAGAAAGAAGGTTGTCTTTGAACCCGGTGATTGGGTTTGGTTGCATCTGAGAAAAGAGCGTTTTTTGGAGAAAGGCATTAAAAGTTGTTACCTCGAGGGGATGATCCTTTTCAAGTCATGGAACGAACCAACGAAAATGCCTACAAACTAGATTTTCCAGGTGAGTATAATGCGAGTAATACATTTAATGTTTCTGAATTATCTTTGTTGGATGTAGGAGATGAACGAGATTTGAGGACAAATCATTTTCAAGAAGGGGAGGATGATGTGATCATGGATAGCTCGCATGTGGATCAAGTGGCAAAGAGTGTTCGAGATCCATTGGAGTTTCACGTGGGCCAATAACGAGGAGCCGAGCTAACAAATTCAAGAAGGCACTTCAAATGTTGATGTTAAATTATCAAGATGGAATGGGAGCACTTGAAGATCAATTTGGGAGTTGCCTATGCATCCTTGAAGTGCTAAAAGTCAAAAAGAATGAAGAGAATAAAATTCGACAGAAGGATTCTCGCCTGAGCGCACTATTCTTCCGCTCGAGCAAGCCCCTTAAAAGTTTTGGGCAGAGGATTTCTCGCTCGAGTGCAGGTTGTGTTCGCTCGAGCGAGTTCAAGTGAATTCGTGGGACAGAGTACCTCTCGCTCGAGCGTGGGTTGTGTCCGCTCGAGCAAGCGAGTTTTTCCGGGAAAAACACACACTTTGGCGTGTTGTGTGTGCGCGTGGGTTTTTGATAACTTTTGTCTATTTTGAGTATTTTAAGACTACTACGAAACTTTCTAGATGATATCTTTGATATCTTTAGGAAATATTTTGCATTATCTTTTATTTTTTATTGTAAACTATAAATACTTTGTTTATTTTCATTCATAATAATTCAGATTCATTTTATACACAAATTATTGAAATTCTCTCTAGAATTTTATTCAAAGCTTTGCTTTGGCTTTTCAAATCAAACTTTTTCCAATTTAATTACTTGGAAGCGTTTGTCGATTGATTTTTCACTGAAGATTGTGATACAAGTTATCTGAAGGTTTTCTTTGGTTTCGATTGTCGTGATTTTTGTTTTTAATTGTCCCGTCGATTAAAGGTGGAAATCCAAAAGTCTATCAATTTTACTTGTTTCAAAGATTGGGAAAAACTCTTTGGATCTCTTGATTATTGGTTAGAGGGTGCGATTTAATTTATAATCGTGTTTGCTAATCTTACTCATCTAGATTCATATCACATAAGAATCCTTAAACAGTGAAGGCCAATAAAATCCCGACTGTAGTACTTTAGCAGCGGTACGACCCGCGCCGAAGTGGCCTCCAGTCGGACCTGTGTGACAGTGTGAGAGTATAGAACTTACCTCTTTAGCTGGGATACATCTACGAATGATATCATCTGCTCATATCTTAAAAAGAAAAGAATCTTCCCACAAAAAATATTTCAACTCAGAGAAAAATTTCTTTTTCTGTTGATAATTCAAATGCGGGGGAAGAAACTTACTTGATAAATAGTTCGCGATGTCTGCATACCATGGTAAATTTGTTACCTCAAAGAGCTGCTCGTCTGGGAATTCATCATGAATCACTTGCCTTTTCGTTCCTTGATTCTCCAGACGGGAAATATGATCCGCTACTTGATTCTCCGAGCCTTTCCTATCAACAATTTCCAATTCAAATTCCTGTAAAAGTAATACCCAACGAATTAACCTGAGTTTAGCATCCTTCTTTCTCATCATGTATTTGAACGCCGAATGATCAGTGTGAACAATGACTTTTCTTCCGACCAAATATGATCTGAATTTTTCCAATGAAAACACTACGGCGAGAAGTTCCTTTTCGGTTGTGGCATAGTATAGTTGGGTGGCTGACAGGGTGATACTAGCATAGTAAATCACATGAAGTACTTTATCCATTTTCTGCCCAAGCACGACTCCCAACGCGGTGTCACTGGCATCACACATCAACTCAAACGGAAGACTCCAGTCAGGTGCTACTATCATCGGTGTAGTTGTCAATTTCTACTTTAATATCTGAAAAGCCTGTAAACACTCAACAGAAAAATTAAAAGACACCTTTTTTATCAACAAATGAGTAAGGGGTTTAGCAATAGAAGAAAAATCTTTAATAAATATCCTATAGAAAAACCCACATGTCCGAGAAAGCTTCTTACTCCTTTCAAGTTCGTGGGAGGAGAAAGTTTTTCAATCACCTCAAGTTTCGCTCGATCCACCTCCACACCTTTTACAGACACCTTGTGCCCTAACACAATTCCCTCTCTCACCATAAAGTGGAATTTCTCCCAATTTAATATGAGGTTACTTTCTTCACACCTCTGCAACACTTTTTTCAAATTACAAAGACATGCATGAAAGTTGTTTTCAACCATATCATGAAAATTGCCATCATGCAATGCTGAATAGTGGCAGGGGCATTACAAAGACCAAACGGCATCCGTTTATATGCAAAAGTACCATATAGACAACTAAAAGTTGTTTTGTGTTGGTCCTCAGGTGCTATGGGAATTTTAATATACCAGAACAACCGTCTAAGAAACAGTAAAAAGCATGCCCTACAAGTCTCTCAACCATCTGATCAATAAAAGGAAAGGGAAAGTGATCTTTACGAGTGGCATCGTTCAGATTCCTATGATCAATACATAACCGCCATCCCGTTACAGTTCGAGTAGAAATTAATTCATTATTTTCATTCGCAATCACAGTAATTCACCCCTTTTAGGCACTACCTGAATGGGACTCACCCATTCACTATCGGAGATAGAATAGATAATACCTGCATCGAGTAGCTTAATCACCTCCTTTTTCACTACCTCTTGTAAAGCCTGGTTAATTTGCCTCTGTGGTTGAGTAGATGTCTTGTGTTCCGCCTCCATCAGTATCTTGTGTATACACATGGTCGGACTGATTCCCTTTATGTCAGCTAGGCTCCATCCTATAGCTCTTATATTCTCTCTGATTACCCGCAACAATTTTTCCTCCCCGCACCCTGGCAAAGAAGACGAACAGATTACTGACAGTTTCTCATCATTTAACAAGTATAAATATTTTAAATGAGCAGGGAGTGGTTTGAGTTCAATTGTAAGGGGTTCATCGGTGGATGGCTTCAATGGTTTTGTAATATGGCCAAGATCCCCCATCTTGGTATTGATGGATTTTTCAAAGGATATACTCCCATTCAAATATCTGGCCATTTCATGCACTTCATCACTGACATGCTCCTCATCCATTGTTCCTGTCAAACATATTTCTAATGGATCCACGAAAAACTGTTCCTACAAAGAATACTCAACCAACTCATCAGTAACATCAATTCTTAAACAATCAGAATTGTCTGCAGGATAACGAAGTCCCTGAAAAATATTAAAAATCACACTCTCATCATTCATACGCAAAATAAGCTCTCCCTTATGCACATATTAAGGCCTTTTCAGTGGCTAAAAACTTTCTACCTAAAATAAGAGGTATCTCACGATCCTCTTCCATATCAAGCACAAAAAATCCACTGGAAATCGAATACTATTTCTAGTCGGTTTTACCATATGTCAATTATTGGAGTGATCAGATTATTCACAAGAATAGAATATAAATCCAACAATCAATAATTTGAAGAAAAATCTTAAAATCTCAAATCAAAATCCACATGCTCGACATAAAATTGTTCGGCCCAATCTCTCCGTCTTGGTTGAAGAAAAACTAATCAATAATTGAAAACAATAATTCAAAAATAAAAATAAGAAGAAAGGAAGAAGAAAGAAGAAACTAGAATTGAGTGATCTCTTAAATATCCGCCGTAGCCGCCGCCTCTGCATGTTTTGGCACTTCCTCTATTCCTTTTTCATTGATTGGCTCACTTGCTTCTTTATGCTCAGTTCTCTTCTCTGTAGTCTCCGCTCGTAACCTCCAGAATAGCATTGATGTCTCTTCGGTTCTTTTCAGTATTGCTTGACAACGATCCTACTGGCCTTGTTGACAGTTGTGTCGCCATCTGGCTCATCTGTGTCTCCAAATTTTGCAACATTGCCTCCTGATTATTCAATCGAGTCTTAGTATCCGCTATATACTTCATCATTATTTCTTCAAAGGATGGCTTCTTATCCACTGGCTTTGATGTATTGACGGCTGGATCAGTAGATTTTCATGAGAAATTTGGATGACTCTTCCAACCAGGATTATAAGTGTTGCTGTAAGGATTAAATGGTTGCCGCCCTTGATTTCTCATGATGTTCGCCGCATCCATCTCAAAGACATGCTGCTCTTCTGGCTACTGAACTTGTACATGATTAGCTGAAGTTGTCTGCATAATCACCATTTGATGTGTAAGAGCATCAATTTTAGCATTCAGCGCTGTCAGTGCATAAACTTCTAGAACCCCAGACTTTTTCTCCTTCTTCACATCTGGCCATCCTATGTTGCTTTCAGCCATGTTCCCAATAATCTCTCACGCTTCTGCTGGTGTCTTCCTGAATAAACTTCCATTGGCAGTAACATCCAACATAGATCAAACAGACTGATCAGCCCCATTGTAGAATGTCTGAGTCTGCAGGCTCTGAGTAAGATTGTGCTGAGGACACATCCTCAACATCTTTTTAAACCGGTCCATGCCGCATGAAAATATTCTCCCGCCTTTTTCTTGAATGAGATAATGTCCGAGAATAATTTCGCCATCTTCGTAGGAGGGAAATACTTGTTCAAAAAAGTTTGAACAAGTTGGGTCCAAGTAATGATAGAACCCGCAGGTAGATCATCCAGCCACTCCATTGCTTCACGTTGCAGAGAGAATGGGAATAACCGCAGTCGCACTGCATCAGTCGTTATCCCATTAGTCTTGAAAGTGTCGCAGATCAACAGAAAACGCTCCAGATTGTTGGAACAAGGTCGTTCTTCGGATCGAAAAAAAAGTGATACCCGTTGCAACGGAAGTTTTAAAATTTTATATGGAACGATTCCATATGGGTATCAAATTCCTACTATTAAAATTGATAACATAAAATTTAAACAATGTAAATTTTACCTTAAAATCTCGAAACGAGATTATGGACACCAACAGATTAAACTGCTCTTGTTGTATATCCCAGGAACTGATGAACGAATGTTTCTTCAATCAGGTCCACGAACAGAAGTTTAATCCCTCTGATAGACTGCACTAGAAAGTCTATCAGAAGTTTCTACGAAGAGATAGAATAGATATGATCTGTTAAATCAGACTGCAAATTCGAAATTTGCAGACTGAAATTCTCAACACAGTATGGGAGGGGGGCGGCCGAATTCACTAGAGAGAGAGCTCTAGGGTTTTGAATTTTATGCCTTGTGTTGTGTGTAATTTCTGTACTGCAATAACTTATTGATAATGTGGGCTGCTAACAGCTTAGGGCCCATTAGTCATAAGTTCAAGCCTGACAAGCAAAGCCCGCATGTTCAGAAATTAAGATAAAATTCATCGTGACTCAGATTGATAAACCAATTTCACCAATGTGTACAGAAACCATTTTTGCATCTTTTAAAGTCAAGATAAATTTTTTGAATCCGAATTCAGTGATTTCCAAAAATGTCCATCACTATGTCATTTTAGGAAATCTTACTCCCTCTACTCTTAAATAAGAAGTCTCACTTCTTTATTCACTAAATTTAACTCTTTAAATTTAATTATCTCAACGGGGATTAGAAATCCATTACTTGTGTGACCCTCAATGGTTCAGGGATACAGCTAGCCGTGGGCTCACAACTCCTTGTGACTCGGAACAACAATTTCCGACTTACCCAACGAATCATGGTAAGAGCGCCTAGCAACATCGCCCCATGATTCCCTAGGTATCACTGATAGTGCCTGCAAGAACCAATAGATTTTGGTTAGCGTACAGTACGGTCCCTTCAACCATATATTCCGATCGAATCAACAACCATTGGTAAATCGAGAGTTGTTCGAGATTCGATAACTATGCAAGGCATCTTGAAGATCAAATAGTGACATCGCATGTGCTACTAAGAAACCATTTCTTAAAGCACATCATGTACTCTGGCCAGAGATTTGTCACACTAATATCTGCTCAGATTGCATAGGATATCCACACTCGCAAGTGTGCGGTGAATCCTTGACAACAAAGCATCGACTCCTATATGTGTCGTAACTGTACCCAATCCCGACACCTGATGACCCTAATAGAGTCGGTAAACGAGTCAAAGCACAGTACTAGCATATAGAGTCTCAATGATGTTTCAAGTAATAAGGACTAATGGTGTACAACCAAAACCGTGGACTATATCCACTCGATAAGTGATAACCACTTGGAAAGTCCGAATAGGGTAGTTCGATCATTCATCATATGAATATCCATTTGCATGCTTCGAACATCTCTATGTTCCATACCAATGAAACATGGTACTCGGCATCGCAAATGCTAGTCTCAATCTCGAGCGATCCTTATCCTTATTTGTGGACGGCTCAATTGACTAGGAACTGTTTAGAATATACAGTGAACATAAGATGTGTTTCATGATAGTGATCTCTCTATATTCACTATCTCATCTTACTTTAGTATATTCAAGGTCTTTATCAAAATAGCAATAGTATATCATTATATAATAATAAGATAAAGTGAACGCCATTTAAAGAACGTATATTATATTAAACAAAGATTGTTTACAAAAAGAGACTCTCAAAGCCCTTAGCCAGAAGTTGGCTAACGGGGCATCAACTCTTTCAATCTCCCACTTGCCCTAAAGCCAACTAGTCATACTACATAGTCCCATTGCTTCGCGATATTTGTCAAATAAAGGTCCTGGCAAGGGCTTAGTAAGTGGATCAGCAATATTGTCTGCAGAGGCCACTCTCTCGATAGTGATGTCTCCTCTTTCCACGATCTCCCGGATGATGTGGTATTTCCTCAGTACGTGTTTGGATCTTTGATGAGACCTTGGTTCCTTTGCCTGAGCAACGGCACCCGTGTCGTCACAGTACACCGGGACTGGACCAACAACTTCAGGAATAACGCCCAACTCTTGGACGAAATTCCTCATCCAAACGGCCTCTTTAGCAGCAGCTGATGCCGCAATGTATTCTGCATCAGTGGTGGAATCCGCTGTGGTGTCCTACTTGGAACTCTTCCAAGAGACAGCACTGCTATTGAGCATGAACACAAATCCAGAGGTTGACTTTGAGTCATCCACGTCACTTTGGAAGCTAGAGTCGGTATAGCCTTCCAATTTCAGATCTCTTCCTCCATAAACCATGAATACATTCTTAGTTCTTCTCAAGTACTTAAGAATATCCTTCACGGCTTTCCAATGCATTTGACCGGGATTGGCTTGATATCTGCTCGTGACACTCAGATCAAATGCCACATCCGGTCTGGTAGATATCATCCCATACATGATACTCCCTATGGCTGATGCATATGGTATGTATGTCATTTTCTCTATCTTTTCGTCAGTCTTGGGACACATAGACTTGGATAGAGAGACTCCATGACACATAAGTAGATGTCCTCTCTTGAACTCATCCATTGAAAACCTTTTCAATATAGTGTCGATGTAGGTAGCTTGAGTAAGTCCTATCATTCTCTTAGATCTATCTCTATAGATCTGTATCCCTAGAATATAGGACGCCTCACCCAAATCCTTCATCGAGAATCTACCTGACAACCATATCTATGTTGACTGCAACATCCCTGCATCATTCTCAATGAGTAGGATGTCATCAACATAAAGTACTAAGAATGTTACCGCATCCTTAACTACTTTCTTGTACACGCATGGTTCCTCCGGGTTCTTGATGAAACCAAAATCCTTTATTGTTTCATCAAATTTCTGGTTCCAACTTCTTGATGCCTGTTTGAGACCATAGATCGATCTCTGAAGCTTACATACCTTATGCTCGCTTCCCATGGATGTGAATCCCTCGGGCTGCATCATATAGATCTCTTCCTTAATATTTCCATTAAGGAATGCAGTCTTCACATCCATTTGCCATATCTCATAGTCATACCATGCAGCAATGGCAATAAGGATTCTTATGGACTTGAACATTGCGACTGGTGAAAAAGTTTCATCATAGTCAACACCTTGTCTTTGAGTGTAATCTTTTGCAACCAATCGTGCCTTGTAGGTCAGTACCTTACCATCAGACCCAAGTTTTCTCTTGTAGATCCATTTACACCCTATTGGAACAATTCCATCGGGAGGATCTACTAAAGACCAAACTTGGTTTGTATGCATTGAATCTATTTCCGACTGCATAGCTTCAAGCCATAAATTCGAATCTGCATCAGAAATTGCTTCCTTGAAGTTTCTTGGATCACATCCAATGTCGGGTTTACTTTGATCCCCTTCAAGAAGAAGACCATATCTAATAGGAGGCCTAGAAGTCCTCTCGGATCTTCTAATAATAGGTGTGTCTTGTGTTGATTCTTGAGGTATAGGATCGTTATTTTGTATCTCGGGTTCTTCTCGAATTTCTTCGAGTTCCATCATCTTGCCTTTCTTATCCAATAAGAACTCCTTCTCCAAGAAGGTGGCATTCCTTGAAACAAACACTTTTGTTTCAGTGGGATGATAGAAATAATATTCGATTGAATTCTTCGGATACCCTACAAAATAACATTAGGTGGATCGACTACCCAACTTATCTCCCACTGTCTGCTTTACGTAAGCAGGACATCCCCAAATCCTCAAGTACGAATACTTAGGAGCTTTGCCATTCCATAACTCGTATGGTGTTTTGTCCACTGCTTTAGTGTGGACGTTGTTTAACAACAATATCGCCGTTTCAAGAGCATAGCCCATAAACGAAGGTGGGAGCTCAGTGAAGCTCATCATAGATCGAACCATGTCCAACAAGGTTCGATTGCGACGCTCCGAAGCACCATTCAGCTGAGGTGTCATAGGAGGAGTCCACTGAGAGAGAATCCCATTCTCTTTTAGATAATCCAAGAACTCGGTACTTAAGTATTCTCCACCTCGATCTGATCGAAGTGCTTTAATACTCTTACCTAGTTTGTTTTCTACTTCAGCCTTGAATTATTTGAACTTTTCAAATGATTCAGACTTATATTTCATCAAATATAAGTACCCATACCTAGAATAATCATCAGTAAAGGTAATGAAGTAGGTGTGACCAAATTTTGTACCAATACTAAATGGTCCGCAAACATCTGTATGGATCAAATCCAATAGATTTTGACTACGCTCTGGCTTCCCTTTGAAAGGAGATTTAGTCATTTTTCCTTTGAGGCAGGACTCACAAGTAGGTAGAGAGTTAATATCAGACATATCAAACATGCCCTCTCCCACTAGCTTGTTCATCCTCCTTGAAGAAATATGACCTAGCCTAGAATGCCAAAGGTTTGCTGGGTTTTGATTATCAATTTTTTTTTATTTGTTGTTACCGGTTTATCAACATAATTAATTGGAACGTCTTTTAATTTTAAGTTATATAGATCGTTTTCAAGTTGTCCACATCCAATTAAACATTCATTCTTGTAAATATTGCAAATCTCATTCACAAAATTGCAAGAAAAACCATCTCTATCAAGCATAGAAATAGAAATAATGTTTTAAACCAAATATGGCACATATAAAACATCTCTCAAAAATAACTTAAAATCATTCTGCAAAATTAAACAAATGTCTCCCACAGCTTTGGCTTCAACTCGAGAACCATTTCCGAGCCTCAGCTGGGTCTCACCCATCCTAAGCTTGCGACTTCTTGTCATCACCTGCAAATCATTGCAAATGTGAGATCCACATCCGGTATCCAATACCCAAGAAGTAGTATTAAGTGAAACATTTATTTCAATATAAAACATACCCTTCGCAGTTTGCAACTGCTCGAGATATTCCTTGCGGTTACGTTTCAAATGACCGGGTTTCTTGCAGTGATGGCAAACATCCTTGGATTTTTCCATGTTTGAAGCCTTTGTCTTGTTCTTCTTCTCGGGTCCGATTTTCTTGAATGGGGCAGAACATTTCTTACCCTTTGTACTTGGCCCCTTCTTAGCAGAAGAAGAGGAGCCCACCAAGAGAACCGGTTTATCCTTCTTTAAAGTGGATTTATAAGTTACAAGCATATTGACCATCTCTTCAAGGGAGGCCTCTATCTTGTTCATATTGAAATTCACCACAAAACCGTCAAACGATGAAGGAAGAGAGAGAAGTAATAAGTCCACATTGATTTCGTGCTCCAATACCAATTCAAGCGTTACCAACTTCTGAATGAGTCAAATCACACGTACCCCATGATCACGGACCGAAGTCCCTTCACGCATGCGACACGTCATTAACTCTTTTACAGTAGCGAACCTTTCAGCTCTCGATTGAGCCCCAAAAAGTTCCTTGAGTTGTGCGTGAATGTCAGCAGCATTCACGGTATCCTCAAATCGCCTCTGGAGTTCATCAGACATCGAAGCTTGCATATAGCATTTGGCCTTGATATCATGGTCCCACCATTTATCAAGTTTGGCCAACTCTTCCGGACTTATATCAGCTGGTGCTTCCTTCGGAGGAGATTTTTCTAACACATAGAACATCTTCTCCGAGGTCAAGACAATCTTCAACTTACGGAACCATTCCGTATAGTTTGCGCCAGTCAGTTTGTTTTGTTCGAGAATAGAGAATAGTGGATTGCGCGAATTCATATTAATGAAATACTGAAAAGAAATAGACAATAATCAGTGATTGTTTAATTAATTTACTAAGACATAAAATAAGGCAAAATTTATTTTATGAATCTCACTCCCACTATTTTAACGATTTCACTACCCTCTAGTGAAAATGAGAAACATTTTCTTTAGTGGGAACATGGAGTCCAATTGACAAACTATAGTCCCGAATAATATCAGCCAACCATAATTTTCAAATGGTAGAGCCCAATTGCTTACAAAGCAACCTCCATGTTTTTACCTCATGTCCAATAAGGGCCCAATAATATGACGCCGTTTATTGTGACACGTCAAGATGACCCATCAATATTAAGTTGTGATGGACGGTCGTCATGTGGACCCCCAATAATATGAGCCAATCCCATGGGAGTTCCATCCAACTTACAACATGTGTCGATCCAATGTACAGCTTTCCGACGAACGGGCCCCCCAATAATATGAGTCGGACCGTATCCGCGGGTAGCATCTCATACATTGATCGTTGATGGAAGGTAGGAATATTTAAACAATATTTAAATGCCCTTTTGTTTATCTTGATATCAATTTTAAATCATATTTAAAATGAGAGATTTTAATTTCGAAAATTTTTCTCATTATTTAAAATTTGTATGCTTGCGGGATTCATACAATTTAGTCTAAACATGCATACAACAATAATATCATATATTATTTTAGGATGATCGATTCCATTACTAATCGACCCGTGGTTGCCAATCACGAGTCTAAGTCCAATCCTAGGTAATATGAAAGTATGCAATGCAATCCTATTACATTGAGCTTCCAATTTACATTTCTTCGATCTTTATTGTCTGCTGGGCCCACCATTGTCTTCAAATCTTTATCTCCCACTAAGTCTAATAAATTTACAATAAATTTCGATGACAAGCAGGGGATACATATTTAAGGGGTGGGAATGGGCCATAAACCAGGCCCACTTTTATTACATATGACAATTCATATTGGGCCATAAACCAGGCCCATTAATAAATCCAACAACAATAATTAAAACCAAATGTAAACAACCTAACATACACCTATAATATTGGTCATGGCAATCGATCATCCTTATCCAATATTATTTAATTCAAAAATTAATTTATTGGATATCATGCAATGACAATAAATATAAATAGATAAAATCATATTTTATCTAATTTATCCATAAAATCATATTTTACATATAAAATCCAATTTTATACATAAAATCATATTTTATTATCAATTGTAACAAAATTATTAATTTTATAAAATCTAATTTAATGGATAAAATTTATAAATTTTCAAAAATTCAAATTTATCCAAAAATCAATTTTTAAAATTTTGGACTCAAACAATTTGATCCGATGTCTCGGGTACCAATCAAAAATAATTTTCAATCGGACCAAAAACTGAAATTTCAAAAATTTCAAAAAATCAAAAAATTAAATTTTAAAATTTTCGGACTGCCCGGGACAATCCCGGGCAGCCCGGCCTCCACGTGGGACAGGGCTGCCCACGTGGAGGTGGGCAGCCAATCGCTGCCCTTGGGCAGCGATCAGATCGCTGCCCTGGGCAGCGACACTCGCTGCCCGATTGCCCGGGAATTTAATTTAAAATTTTCGTTTTATTTTTCTGAAAAATCGAGGCCGGTACAATCGAATAAATTTTAATCGTAAAATCCGAGAACAACCTGGCTCTGATACCACTGTTGGAACACGGTCGTTCTCCGGATCGAAAAAAAAGTGATACCCATTGCAGCGGAAGTTTTAAAATTTTATATGGAACGATTTCATATGGGTATCAAATTCCTACGATTAAAATTGATAACATAAAATTTAAACAATGTAAATTTTACCTTAAAATCTCGAAACAAGATTATGGACACCAACAGATTAAACTGCTCTTGTTGTATATCCCAGGAACTGATGAACTAACGTTTCTTCAATCAGGTCCACGAACAGAAGTTTAATCCCTCTGATAGACTGCACTAGAAAGTCTATCAGAAGTTTCTACGAAGAGATAGAACAGATATAATCTGTTAAATCAGACTGCAAATTCAAAATTTGCAGACTAAAATTCTCGAACACAGTAGGGGAGGGGGCGGCCGAATTCACTAGAGAGAGAGCTCCAGGGTTTTGAATTTTATGCCTTGTGTTGTGTGTAATTTCTATACTGCAATAACTTATTTATAATGTGGGCTGCTAACAGCTTAGGGCCCATTAGTCATAAGTTCAAGCCTGACAAGCAAAGCCCGCATGTTCAAAAATTAATATAAAATTCATCGTGACTCAGATTGATAAACCAATTTCACCAATGTGTACAGAAACCATTTCTACATCTTTTAAAGTCAAGATAAATTTTTTGAATCCGAATTCAGTGATTTCCAAAAATGTCCATCACTATGTCATTTTAGGAAATCTTACTCCCTCTACTCTTAAATAAGAAGTCTCACTTCTTTATTCACTAAATTTAACTATTTAAATATAATGATCTCTACGGGGATTAGAAATTCATTACTTGTGTGACCCTCAATGGTTCAGGGATACAGCTAGCCGTGGGCTCACAACTCCTTGTGACTCGGAACAACAATTTCCAACTTACCCAACGAATCATGGTAAGAGCGCCTAGAAACATCGCCCCATGATTCCCTAGGTATCACTGATAGTGCCTGAAAGAACCAATAGATTTTGGTTAGCGTACAGTACGGTCCCTTTAACCATATATCCCGATCGAATCAACAACCATTGGTAAATCGAGAGTTGTTCGAGATTCGATAACTATGCAAGGCATCTTGAAGATCAAATACTGACATCGCATGTGCTACTAAGAAACCATTTCTTAAAGCACATCATGTACTCTGGCCAGATATTTGTCACACTAATATCTCCTCAGATTGCATAGGATATCCACATTTGCAAGTGTGCGGTGAATCCTTGACAACAAAGCATCGACTCCTATATGTGTCGTAACTGTACCCAATCCCGACACCTGATGACCCTAATAGAGTCGGTAAACGAGTCAAAGCACAATACTAGAATATAGAGTCTCAATGATGTTTCAAGTAATAAGTACTAATGGTGTACAACCAAAACCGCGGACTATATCCACTCGATAAGTGATAACCTCTTGGAAAGTCCGAATAGGGTAGTTCGATCATTCATCATATGAATATCCATTTGAATGCTTCGAACATCTCTATGTTCCATACCAATGAAACATGGTACTCGGCATCGCAAATGCTAGTCTCAATCTCGAGCGATCCTTATCCTTATTTGTGGACGGATCAATTGACTAGAAACTGTTTAGAATATACAGTGAACATAAGATGTGTTTCATGATAGTGATCTCTCTATATTCACTATCTCATCTTACTTTAGTATATTCAAGGTCTTTATCAAAATAGCAATAGTATATCATTATATAATAATAAGATAAAGTGAACGCCATTTAAAGAACGTATATTATATTAAACAAAGATTGTTTACAAAAAAAGACTCTCAAAGCCCTTAGCCACAAGTTGGCTAACGGGGCATCAACTCTTTCACAGATGAGTGTAGGGGTCTTCCACAAATGTGCCCCTAAACCGATCTTGTAACTGAATCATTTGAATAATGGAAGGCTTCAATTCGAAGTTGTTCGCCTCGACAGCCGGGCGAACTATGCTAGATCCATAGTCTTCAACTGGTGGATGGATGAGATCAAGAACAGTTCTGTTGTCCACCATTTCTTCTTCCGGTTCAGATTTCTTTTCAAGTTCAAGATTGATCTCTCTTTTATCTCTTCGGATCCTTCTGAGCGTGCGTTCGATCTCTAAATCAAGTGGTATTTGCTCCCTAGATCGAATGTTATTCATGCACAACAGATATTACCTGAAAATCACAAAGAAAAGAAAAAATTTCAGAATTTAAAAAAAATAAACTAAAATAAAGTCTAATCTCAAGTGAAATAAAAATTTTTATATCACAAACAATCCCCGACAACGGAACCAAAAACTTGACCGCTTAAATCGGTGTGATATGAATCTGCTGGCAAGCGTACCAGGTCATGTTATAGATAGTGAATAAAAAACAGATGTCGAACCCACAAGGACTGTTATTTTGGAAGTATCAAAATATATTTATTCCTACTTAATCTAGACTAGTGAATAAGAGCAATTTCAGATTTTAAACTAATAAATAAAATTTCAAATTAAATTAAATTAATTAAAACGCAGAAAGAAAATTGGATTAAATTCAAATATGAGAAAAGCTCGATCAAGGACACACGTAGGTACCAAACAAATCATATAACATGTAGATGATTCGGGATTCAGATTTCATCTTAAATTACGGTGAATTTTCCTAACTTTTTTAAAGGTATATTTCTATAACAATTAAACCTATTCAAATATTAACGGATTAAATTTTCGTAATTCTAATCAAATTTGAATGCATTAAATATCTATGAAAATTCAGTTTTCACCTAAAACCACACGATGAAATAGAATACTATTTCTAGTCAATTTTACCTCGTGTTGATTGTTAAAGTGATCGAAATAAATTCCTCCTCTGTCGAATTATAATCGATTAACATGCAAGAAAACAGTTGATCAGACTATTTACAAGACAAAAATAATTTTAACAATCAATAAAATCAAATCAAATCTGAAAAATCCCAAATAAACATCCAAGTTTTCTACATGAATTTGTTCTGCCCAATCACGTGGCCTTGATCGAAAAGAAAGATCTACTCAAGGTCTAACATAATTATTAACAAAAGTTTTCAATCCAAAACATCAACTAAAAATCAAAAATAAAGAAAAGAAGAAGAACAGATTGGTAGACGAAGTAGTAGCCACCTCTTGCCTCTTCAAACTCTTTATTACCCTCAATCTGATGGGAAAATCGGTATTTAAGTGTCCAAGGATCTCTAAAAGATAATGTCCATCTCGAGCAAGAGTTTCCATATTAAAAAATTTTGTCCGTCATTCTTGCTCGAGCGGAGTAAACTCGCGCTCGAGCGAGCACTCTTCTGCCCCGAGAATTTAACTTCTCTCGCTCGAGCGCACTATGAAGCCGCTCGAGCGAGCAAAAATCTGAAATTTTTCCTCTTCACTCAACCTCTCTTGAGCGAGCATAACATGCGCTCGAGCGAGAACAAATCTGTTCAAATCTTTTATTTTCTTTAATTTTTCCTATAAAATAAACCAGGAGAGGTATTATGCAGACAAATGCATGAAATATGCTTAAACTCAATAAAAACAACACCAATAACACAAGAATGCATGAAAAACAATCATGAAACATCACAAAAATATGCATATAAAACACACTTATCAACTCCTCCATACTTAAACCTTGCTCGCCCTCGAGGATGAAACGACCCTACACTCTATACTTAATTAAAATAATAAAGAAAATACGGATTTATAAAAAAAATTTCCATGACTTGTTTGAAAGTAAACAAAGCCACCCTGTCACACACAGCAATTTTAACAAAATGAAATAAACGACTAGTAAAAATCCTAACTGCGATAATCATAAATCACGAAAGGAAAAAGGCAACCCCACACGGTTACAATAATAGCGATAACAATTTGAAAGAATAAAATTTAAGCACAGGGAGAACACATCCTGGCTAAACTGAAAGTACTCAAACTAAAATTCTTTATTACAATCATAATCTTATGCGGAACTTAAAAAGTAGCGACGGTCATAGGGCCTTGCACCGCCGGCAGCCTCAACCCTGAGGATCCTGCCCCTCAGTCTCTAGATACTCCTCCTCACCTGACAATCAAACAAGCATAGTGAGTCTAATGACTCAGCAAGTATAAACAGTGTAAGAACAAGGGTTTAAAATAACTGTAGTAATACTCAAAATACTGTACATAATATATTTGAAACTTAAGCTGTAAAAATGCGCATGCTACAAGAGAATGAGACAACATGTAAATCATGAACACACGCCAACTCACGCTATGAAACTCTTGAACTTTCTTAACTTAACTTAAACTCATGCATGACTGAAAACTGAATGCAATAAGACGAGTCAACTGATATTTAAACTGAAACTAAGAACTTAGATCCTTGAATTGTGACCCTCTGTTTTGATCGATCAATGGCTGCAGTGCACTATGCCGGCAAGACGCCGTGATTTCTCCCGACTGACGTTGCCCCTTTATGGAAAGGACACCAAAATTTTTCCCGGCCCCACATTGCCCTTCTATGGGTAGGGGAAAACAAGATGTTCCTGGCCCCTCCCAAAACCTCTGATTTGGCAAGTAAGCCAAGGCATCCCCCGACCTAACATTTCCCCTCTTGTCACAATCAATTCACTTCCTTCGAAAAATATTTTTCTTTTACTTCTTTGACTCGACTAAAAAATACTAGGTATGCATGTATGTAAAAGACTTCCTTTGTAAACCTTTACTCGGATCGAAGACGAGACTCACGCACATGAATATGCAACTTTAGGGAATGAAACTCAACTCAAAAATTATGGACATAGGGTGGGAGAGTGGCTGCCCCTAGGTGCTAAGACTCATACTTAACTCTATTGCTCACAACCAAGGCATAGCCCGAGCAATCGCACCCAAAAGCCCATATCTCATTCTTACCTTAACCGAATTCGACCCCGCTCAAACCGACACTCTCCATACAATGAAAACTGAATGCAATAAGACGAGTCAACTGATATTTAAACTGAAACTGAGAACTTAGATTTCTCCCGAATGACGTTGCCCCTTTATGGAAAGGGCACCGAAATTTTTCCCGGCCTCACATTGCCCTTCTATGGGTAGGGAAAAACAAGATGTCTCCTGGCCCCTCCCAAAACCTCTTATTTGGCAAGTAAGCCAAGGCATCCCCCGACCTAACATTGCCCCTCTCTTCACAATCAATTCACTTCCTTTGAAAAATATTTTTCTTTTACTTCTTTGACTCGACTAAAAAATACTAGGTATGCATGTATGGAAAAGACTTCCTTTGTAAACCTTTACTCGGATCGAAGACGAGACTCACGCACACGAATATGCAACTTTAGGGAATGAAACTCAACTCAAAAATTGTGGACATAGGGTGGGAGAGTGGCTGCCCCTAGGTGCTAAGACTCATATTTAACTCTATTGCTCACAACCAAGGCATAACCCAAGCAATCGCACCCAAAAGCCCATATCTCATTCTTACCTTAACCGAATTCGACCTCGCTCAAACCTACACTCTCCATACACTACCAACAAGCCATAGGACTAGTTTGTAACTTCATTTGACCACTCAAACAATCCTATCAAAAATCAATTCCGGACAGCCCACTTTTACTCCTAAAATTCTGCACCGACACCTTAACTTCAAAAACCCATAACTCATTGAAATATTAACCGAAACGAGCCCATTTTATACCGACGCGACCACAACATCATAACCTAGACCAAGGACTAGCCCTAACCACGCCCAGACCACGTTCAGATCCTCCCCTGCCCCTAAATCAGACTGCCCTGCCCAAGGAGATCAGCACCTTACACCCATTCTACTTGAAGGAAACCATCCCAAGCCCTTTTCCCTTGCCTCTAACTCCTTCCAAACCACCAAACACACCTATAGACATGTCTTAGGACTTTCCACAAACACATTGGCAGCCCTCAACCACACTCCAAATCCACATTTTAAAAACTCACATGATCATGCACCAAAATGCCTCAAATTCATGAATAATCATTCAAGCCTAATGCAAATCAATAAAATGATTCAAAATCATTTCAATTACAGCCCTTACACATGCAAACATTCGAAATTTAGGGCACAAAACTTCTGGAAAATTCAAAAATACACCAAACATTCAAAATACCTCATGCCTCCAATCACAAATGACCATACAACAACTTAGAACCCAAGCTAAAGCATAAATTCGAAATTTACCAACCACATACTGAAAAATCCAGCAAAAACCGAACCCTAGCATGATGAAATTCATGTGCATTTCGAAATTAAAGAAAAGATTAGGTGCAAGAACATAGTAGCTAGCTTGAATGCCCAAGGAAATGCTCATACTTTCCTTAGCTAGTTTTACCCACAAATCGAAATGAAAGAGGGGAAAGGGGCTGGAAATCTTGTACTAACACCTAGAAGAACCTCTCTAGGTGACCTTCCGGCGGCGGCAGGAGGCGGCGGCTGGAGCTTGGAAGAGGGGACGGCATTGGTAGGAGAGGGAATGAGGAGAGTGGAGCGGCTAGTGAGGGGTTTTGGATGGCTAGGGTTTCAAATGAAATGATTTAAGTGTTTTAAAAGTTGAGTGTGTAGTGGGTACATGTGTGTGTAAGCATAGGTGTAAGTAATTAAAAGTAGGTGTGAGTGTTGCTTTAAAAGTACAACTTTAAAGTACTACAACTTTTGCCTTCTAACTTACACTAATAAAATTCCTAAGTTTAAAAACCCCAAATTAAAAATATTAAATTGGGTTTTACTAATCCGGGTTTATGAAAATTCTAACTTTTAAAAAATTTAAAGAATAAGCTCAATATTGCAATAAAAAGAAAAAATGCTTCCTGATACCCGGAAACTTCTAACTTTCAAACTCTCATCTAATATCCTCCTTCCTCCATACTAAACTTTTAAAATAACAAATCTTGGAATTTACCGCCAAAATCCACCATCGCCAAGGCCCAGAACCGGAAGCCACTGTCTCAAAAATTTCAGAAATAAATAACTTAAAATATTTGAGCACTAGAATTTTAAAGGAAACTTAAGCAATTAATTCCAAGCAATTAAAATCATAATTATTAAAAAAAGAATTTTAGGCATGAAATTTAAATTATGAAATCTTAGGTGCTACACAAGAAATGCAAAAACAATATGAAAACATCAACATAAGTAAGAATAAATCATGGATCAAATAGCCTCAGATAAGTTCCAACACCAAAAACTAAAAATCACCACTACTTCTGATTTTCCACAATGCACTGTCAGTTTAACGTAAAAGTGTGTGTGCCATGTTATTTAGTTTCATGCAACTTCAAAAGAATCTGTCATACGACTGCTTAGCGACTTATGACAACTTTGTGCAAGTGTCAAACTCCAGCACTCTTTTCTCCCAACAATTGCTAAACAGAAACATGGCTTTCTTGAGATATATTATGCACCTCCGGATTTTGCACCTAAATTTCTTAAACCCCAATAATTGCCCGCAGACTTAGCTATAACTAAGATAGGATTCAAATTTCAATCCCCTCGTCCATAGCCCGGATGGAGATACAATCTCATTAAGCCCGCAAAATTAGCTATGGAAGAATGATTAGGTTTTCAATCATTTTCAAAGCCCGGATGGAATTTTTATTTTCAAATTTTCAAAATTTTAACCCCATGTAATCCGCATACTTAGTCAAGAACAATGGATTAGGATTTCAATTCCTTACTCGTAACCCGAATGGAGTTAACTTATTATTTTTCAAAAAAATTTGTCAAAAATTTTTTAGGTGCGCCCAAGATCATACATGCAATGTTATAAAATTATCGAGACTCAAGAGACACTATCATGATCAACAAACATCTATTTGAAAGAGTGGGTGCCCAGTGAGCCAACTGTGTGGCTATGGGCTTTGTTGACTCTTTGTATAAACAATCTTTTGTTTAATATTATTTACACTTTTATGGCAATGACTTTATATTACTTCATATTGTTATATTGTGATATACTATTGTTGTTTTGATAAAGACCTTGAATATACTATAGTGTATGTAAGATGTGGTAGAACATGGAGATGTCTATCATGAAATACATCTTATAGTCACTGTATATTCTAAAACCGTTCCTAGTCGATTGAGCCGTCCGATAATAAGGATAAGGATCGCTCGAGTTTGAGACTAGCATTTGCGATGCGGAGTACCACGTTTCATTGGTAGGGAACATGGAGATGTTCGAAGCATGCAAATGGATATTCATAGGATGAATAGTCGAACTACCCTATCCGGACTTTCCAAGTGGTTATCACTTATCGAGTGGATAAAGTCCGCGGTTTTGGTTGTACACCATTAGTCCTTACGACTTGAAACATCATGGAGACTCTATATGCTAGTACTGTGCTTTGACTCGTTTACCGACTCTGAGGGGGTCATCAGGTGTCGAGATTGGGTACAGTTACGACACATATAGGAGTCAATGCATTGTTGTCAAGGATTCACCACATACTTGCAAGTGTGGATATCCTATGCGATCTGAGGAGATATTAGTGTGACAAATCTCTGGCCAGAGTACTTGATGTGATTTAAGAAATGGTTTCTTAGTAGCACATGCGATGTCACTAATTTGATCTTCAAGATGCATTGCATAGTTATCGAATCTTGAGCGACTCTCGATATACCAATGGTTGTTGATTCGATCGGGATATATGGATGAAGGGACCGTACTGTACGCTAACCAAAATCTACTGGTTCTTGTAGGCACTATCAGAGATACCTAGGGAATCATGGGGCGATGTTGCTAGGCGCTTTACCATGATTCGTTGGGCAAGTCGGAAAGTGTTGTTCCGAGTCAGAAGGAGTTGTGAGCCCACGGCTAGCTGTATCCCTGAACCATTGAGGGTCACACAGTGTAATGGAGTTTTAATCCCCGTTGAGATAGTTAAATTTAAAGAGTTAAATTTAATGAACTAAGGAGTTGGACTTCTTAAATAAGAGTAAGGGAGTAGGATTTCCTAAAATGACATAGGGATGGACATTTTTGGAAACCACTGAATTCGGATTCAGGAAAATTTATTTTGACTTTAAAATGTACAGAAATGGTTTCTGTGCACATTGGTGAAATCAGTTCATCAATCGGAGTCACGATGAATTTTATATTAATTTCTGAACGAGCGGGCTTTGCTTGTCGGGCCCCAGCTTATGACTAATGGGCCCTAAGGTGTTAGTGGCCTGCATTATAAATAAGTTATTTCAGTACAGAAATTACACACGATAGCTCATAATTTTGAGAGAAAAAAATCGAAACCCTAGCCCCTCTCTCAAGCTTGGCCGTCGCCCCCCCTCCCTCTCTGTCTGAGAAATTCCGGTCTGTGATTTTGAATTGCAGTCTGGAATAGCGAATCAAATTCGTGTATTCTCTTCGCAGAAAACTTCTGATAGATTTTCTAGTGCAATCTATCAGAGGGATTAAACCTCTGTTCGTGGACCTGATTGAAGGCGTTCATCGGTTCCAGGGAGAGACAACAAGAGCAGAATTGTTCTGTTGGTGTCCATTAATCTCGTTGCGAGATTTGAGGTAAAATTTATTTAATTGTTATTTAAATTTTACACACACGTAATTCAATCGATGAACGGTTGATACCCATACCATGGAAACGTTCCATGAAAAAAATTTTAAACTTCCGCTGCACCGGGTATCAATCGTGATTGATCTGGGAACTCGCCAGTTTTCCAACAGTGGTATCAAAGCCAGGTTGCTCAGATCAATCGATTGAATTAATCAATTGTACAAAATTTTTGAGTCTCGGTTTATGAAACAAAATAAATATTTTTAATAAAAAAAAAAATTTTTTTTTTCCGGGGGCGAAACCCGGGCAGCGATTGGATCGCTGCCCGGAGGGGGCAGCGATGGTCGCTGCCCCCAGGGGCGGCGACCGTCGCTGCCCAGGGCAGCGCTGTGCGCTGCCCAGCGCAGCGCTGGGCGCCGCCCAGGGCAGCGCTCGGCGCCGCCCAGGGCGGCGCACAGCGCCGCCCAAGGGCGGCGCTCGGCGCCGCCCAGCGGCGGCGACCGTCGCCGCCCAGCGGCGGCGCCAGGCGCCGCCAGGGCAGCAAGCGTTGCTGCCCTAAGGGGGCAGCCGGGCTGCCCCGGCCCGCGCCCCGGGTGCGGGCCAACCCGGGAGTGTCCCGGGTGGCCCGCGGGAAAAATTAATATTTTATTAAAAATTAATTTTAATATGTTAAAATTTTATTTTTGGTCCGGTCAAAAATTGTTTTTGATTGGTTCACGAGATTTCGGATCGAATTGTTCGAGTCCGTAAATTTTAAAATTGATTTTGGATAAATTTGAATTTTTGGAAAATTTTAATATTTTATCCGTAAATTGAATTTTGAAATCAATTATTTTGGTACAATTGATGATAAGATATGATCTTATGATATATTAAGTAAAATATGATTTTATTTGTAAAATTGGATTTTATAGATAAAATATGATTTTATTTGATATGGAGATAAAATATGATTTTATATGTGAAATGTGATTTTATATATAAAATATGATTTTATCTTGTTTAAATTTGAATTGCCACAGCATGTTATCCAATAAATTAATTTTGAATTAAATGTTATTGGATAAGGATGATCGATTGCCATGACCAATTTTGTAGGTGTATGTTAGGAATTTACATTTTGTCTTTATTGTTGTTGGTTTTATTAATGGGCCTGGTTTATGGCCCGATATGAATGTCATATGTAATAAAAGTGGGCTTGGTTTATAGCCCGTTCCCACCCCCTAAAAATGTATCCCCTACGTGTCATTGTTATTTATTGTAAATACATTAGATTTAGTGGGAGATCAAGATTTGAAGATGGTGGGCCCAGCAGACAATGAAGACTGAAGAAATGTAAATTGGAAGCATATGTAATAGGATTGCATTTGCATACTGCATATTACCTAGGATTGGACTAAGACCCGTGATTGGCAACCACGGGTCAATTAGAAATGGAATCGATCATCCTATATAATATGTGATATTATGATTGTATGCATGTTTAGACATAAATTGCGTGAATCCGGCAATGCATGCAATAAATTAAATATGATGAGACAAATATTTTTATAAATAAAATCCCTCATTTTAAATATGATTTAAAATTTATATCAAGATAAATAAAGGAAATTTAAATATTGTTTAAATGTTCCTACCTTCCATCAACGGTCAATGTATGTGATGCTACCCGCGGATACGGTCCGGCTCATATTATTGGGGGGGCCCGTCCGTCGGAAAGCTGTACATTGGATCGACAAATGTTGTAAGTTGGGTGGAACTCCCATGGGATCGGCTCATATTATTGGGGGATCCACATGGCGACCGTCCATCACAGCTTAATATTGATGGGTCATCTTGACATGTCACTTTAAACGGCGTCATATTATTGGGCCCTTATTGGACATGAGGTAAATACATGGGGGTTGCTTTGGAAGCAATTGGGCTCTACCTTTTGAGAATTATGGTTGGCTGATATTATTCGGGACCATAAGTTTGTCAATTGGACTCCATGTTCTCACTAAGGAAAAAGTTTCCCGTTTTCACTAGAGGGTGGTGAAATCGTTAAAATAGTGGGAGTGAGATTCATAAAATAAAATTCGCCAATTTTATGTCTTAGTAAATTATTTAAACAATCATCGATAATTGTCTGTTTTATCTCAGTAATCCACATGTTTCTGTTCTCCAACAAAACAAACTTATTGACGCAAACAATACAGAATGATTCCATAAGTTAAGATTGTCCTAAGTTCGGAAAAAGATTTTCTAAGTGTTAGAAAAGGCTTCTCCGAAAACAGCCCCGGCTGATGTAACTGCCGAAAGGTTGGCCGAATTAGAGAAATGGTTGGACCATGATCTCAAGGCCAAATGTTACATGCAAAATTGGACAAGTCTAAACAAGTTTGCCATCACTGCAAGAAACCCGGTAATTGGAAACGTAACTGCAAGGAATACCCCAAGCAGTTGCGAACTGCAAAGGGTATGTTTTACATTAAAATGTTTTTCTTAATACTACTTCTTGGGTATTGGATACCAGATGTAGATCTCATATTTGCAATGAGTTGCAAATGATGACAAGAAGTAATAGGCTAAGGATGGGTGAGACCCAGTCAAGGCTCGGGAATGGTTCCAGAGATAAATCCAAAGCCGTAGGAGACGTTTGTTTAATTTTGCAGAATGGTTTTAAATTATTGTTGAGAGATGTTTTATTTGTGCCAGATTTAATTAAAAACATTATTTCTATTTCTATGCTTGATAGAGATGGTTATTCTTGTAATTTTGTGAATGAGATTTGCAATATTTACAAGATAGAATGTTTAATTGGAAATGGACAACTTGAAAACGATCTATACAATTTAAAACTAAAAGACGTTCCAGTGAATTGTATTGACAAACCGGCGACAACAAACAAAAGGAAAATCGATAGTCAAAACCCGGCAAACCTTTGGCACGCTAGGCTAGGTCATATTTCCTCAAGGAGGATGAACAAGCTAGTGGGAGAGGGCATGTTTGATATGTCTGATATTAACTCTCTACCTACTTGTGAATCCTGCCTAAAAGGAAAAATGACTAAATCTCCTTTTAAGGGGAAACCTGAGCATAGTCAGAATCTGTTGGATTTGATCCATACAGATGTTTGTGGTCCATTTAGAGTAGGGACTCAACATGGCCACACCTACTTCATTACCTTTACTGATGATTATTCAAGGTATGGGTATTTATATTTAATGAAATATAAGTCTGAAGCATTTGAAAAGTTCAAAGAATTCAAGGCTGAAGTAGAAAACAAGCTAGGTAAAAGTATTAAGGCACTTCGATCGGATCAAGGTGGAGAATACTTGAGTACCAAGTTTTTGGACTATCTGAAAGAGAATGGGATTCTCTCTCAGTGGACTCCTCCTATGACACCACAGCTTAATGGTGTATCGGAGCGTCGTAATCGAACTTTGTTGGACATGGTTCGATCCATGATGAGCTTCACTGAGCTTCCACCTTCGTTTTGGGGCTATGCGCTTGAAACGGCGGTATTGTTGTTGAATAACGTCCACACTAAAGCAGTGGACAAAACACCATACGAGTTATGGAATGGCAAAGCTCCTAAGTATTCATACTTGAGGATTTGGGGATGTCCTGCTTACGTGAAGCGGACAGTGGGAGATAAGTTGGATAGTCGATCCAGCTTGTGTTATTTTGTGGGGTATCCGAAGAATTCAATCGGATATTATTTCTATTATCCTGCTGAAACAAAGGTGTTTGTTTCTAGGAATGCCACCTTCTTGGAGAAGGAATTCTTATTGGATAAGAAAGGCGAGATGATGGAACTCGAAGAAGTTCGAGAAGAACCCGAAATACAAAATAACGATCCCACACCTCAGGAACCATTGCTGGACACGCCTGCACCTAGAAGATCCGAGAGGACTTCTAGACCTCCAGTTCGATATGGTCTTCTTCTTGAAGAGGGTCAAGATGAACCCGACATTGGATGTGATCCAAGAAGCTTCAAGGAAGCAATTTCTGATGCGGATTCGAATTTATGGCTTGAAGCTATGCAGTCAGAATTGGATTCGATGCATACTAACCAAGTCTGGTCTTTAGTGGATCCTCCCGATGGAATTGTTCCAATAGGGTGTAAATGGATCTACAAAAGAAAGCTTGGGCCTGATGGTAAGGTATTGACCTACAAGGCGCGATTGGTGGCTAAAGGTTATACTCAAAGGCAAGGAGTTGACTATGACGAAACCTTTTCACCAGTTGCAATGTTCAAGTCCATAAGAATCCTTATTGCCATAGCTGCATGGTATGACTATGAGATATGGCAAATGGATGTGAAGACTGCTTTTCTTAATGGAGACATTAAGGAAGAAATCTATATGAAGCAGCCTGAGGGGTACACATCCATGGGAAGCGAGCATAAGGTATGCAAGCTTCAGAGATCAATTTATGGTCTAAAACAAGCATCAAGAAGTTGGAACCAGAAATTTGATGAAACAATTAAAGATTTTGGTTTCATCAAGAACCCGGAGGAACCTTGCGTGTACAAGAAAGTAGTTAAGGATGCGGTGACATTCTTAGTACTTTATGTTGATGACATCCTACTCATTGGGAATGATGTAGGGATGTTGCAGTCAACAAAGATATGGTTATCAGGTAGATTTTCGATGAAGGATTTGGGTGAGGCATCCTACATTCTTGGGATACAGATCTATAGGGATAGATCTAAGAGAATGATAGGACTCACTCAATCAACCTACATCGATACCATATTGAAACGGTTTTCAATGGATGGGTCCAAGAGAGGACATCTACCCATGTGTCATGGAGTTTCTCTATCCAAGTCTATGTGTCCCAAGACTGATGCAGAGATAGAGAATATGACACATGTACCATATGCGTCAGCTATAGGTAGTATCATGTATGGGATGATATCTACCAGACCGGATGTAGCATTTGCTCTGAGTGTCACGAGCAGATATCAGTCTAATCCTGGTCAGATGCATTGGAAAGCCGTGAAGGACATTCTTAAGTACTTACGAAGGACTAAGAATATGTTCATGGTTTATGGAGGACGAGAACTCAAACTGGAAGGCTATACCGACTCTAGCTTCCAAAGTGATGTGGATGACTCGAAGTCAACCTCTGGATTTGTGTTCATGCTCAATGGTGGTGCTGTCTCTTGGAAGAGTTCCAAGCAGGACACCACAGCGGATTCCACCACTGAGGCTGAATACATTGCAGCATCAGCTGCTGCTAAAGAGGCCGTTTGGATGAGGAATTTCGTCCAAGAGTTGGGCGTCATTCCTGAATTTGTTGGTCCAGTCCCGGTGTACTGCGACAACACGGGTGCCGTTGCTCAAGCAAAGGAACCAAGGTCTCATCAAAGATCCAAACACGTACTGAGGAAATACCACATAATCCGGGAGATTGTGGAAAGAGGAGACATCAGTGTCGAACGAGTGGCCTCTGCAGACAATATCGCTGATCCACTTACTAAGCCTTTGCCAGGACCATTGTTTGACAAACATCGCGAAGCAATGGGTCTACGTAGTATGACTAGTTGGCTATAGGGCAAGTGGGAGATTGAAAGAGTGGGTGCCCAGTGAGCCAACTGTGTGGCTATGGGCTTTGTTGACTCTTTGTATAAACAATCTTTTGTTTAATATTATTTACACTTTTATGGCAATGACTTTATATTACTTCATATTGTTATATTGTGATATACTATTGTTGTTTTGATAAAGACCTTGAATATACTATAGTGTATGTAAGATGTGGTAGAACATGGAGATGTCTATCATGAAATACATCTTATAGTCACTGTATATTCTAAAACCGTTCCTAGTCGATTGAGCCGTCCGATAATAAGGATAAGGATCGCTCGAGTTTGAGACTAGCATTTGCGATGCGGAGTACCACGTTTCATTGGTAGGGAACATGGAGATGTTCGAAGCATGCAAATGGATATTCATAGGATGAATAGTCGAACTACCCTATCCGGACTTTCCAAGTGGTTATCACTTATCGAGTGGATAAAGTCCGCGGTTTTGGTTGTACACCATTAGTCCTTACGACTTGAAACATCATGGAGACTCTATATGCTAGTACTGTGCTTTGACTCGTTTACCGACTCTGAGGGGGTCATCAGGTGTCGAGATTGGGTACAGTTACGACACATATAGGAGTCAATGCATTGTTGTCAAGGATTCACCACATACTTGCGAGTGTGGATATCCTATGCGATCTGAGGAGATATTAGTGTGACAAATCTCTGGCCAGAGTACTTGATGTGATTTAAGAAATGGTTTCTTAGTAGCACATGCGATGTCACTAATTTGATCTTCAAGATGCATTGCATAGTTATCGAATCTTGAGCGACTCTCGATATACCAATGGTTGTTGATTCGATCGGGATATATGGATGAAGGGACCGTACTGTACGCTAACCAAAATCTACTGGTTCTTGTAGGCACTATCAGAGATACCTAGGGAATCATGGGGCGATGTTGCTAGGCGCTTTACCATGATTCGTTGGGCAACTCGGAAAGTGTTGTTCCGAGTCACAAGGAGTTGTGAGCCCACGGCTAGCTGTATCCCTGAACCATTGAGGGTCACACAGTGTAATGGAGTTTTAATCCCCGTTGAGATAGTTAAATTTAAAGAGTTAAATTTAATGAACTAAGGAGTTGGACTTCTTAAATAAGAGTAAGGGAGTAGGATTTCCTAAAATGACATAGGGATGGACATTTTTGGAAACCACTGAATTCGGATTCAGGAAAATTTATTTTGACTTTAAAATGTACAGAAATGGTTTCTGTGCACATTGGTGAAATCAGTTCATCAATCGGAGTCACGATGAATTTTATATTAATTTCTGAACGAGCGGGCTTTGCTTGTCGGGCCCCAGCTTATGACTAATGGGCCCTAAGGTGTTAGTGGCCTGCATTATAAATAAGTTATTTCAGTACAGAAATTACACACGATAGCTCATAATTTTGAGAGAAAAAAATCGAAACCCTAGCCCCTCTCTCAAGCTTGGCCGTCGCCCCCCCTCCCTCTCTGTCTGAGAAATTCCGGTCTGTGATTTTGAATTGCAGTCTGGAATAGCGAATCAAATTCGTGTATTCTCTTCGCAGAAAACTTCTGATAGATTTTCTAGTGCAATCTATCAGAGGGATTAAACCTCTGTTCGTGGACCTGATTGAAGGCGTTCATCGGTTCCAGGGAGAGACAACAAGAGCAGAATTGTTCTGTTGGTGTCCATTAATCTCGTTGCGAGATTTGAGGTAAAATTTATTTAATTGTTATTTAAATTTTACACACACGTAATTCAATCGATGAACGGTTGATACCCATACCATGGAAACGTTCCATGAAAAAAATTTTAAACTTCCGCTGCACCGGGTATCAATCGTGATTGATCTGGGAACTCGCCAGTTTTCCAACACTATTGTCGTGCAATGGTCAAGCAAACACGAACTTCATCAATTACTTCGCTACATTACACAAGTCTAACATGCGCGCTAAAAAGTATTCACGATTCAACCAACAGCTTCTCATGTCCAATAAAAAGCAAAAAATTTCACAAAAAACCATTTTACAACTCTATCATCATAGGCCAACATTCATCATTCTACTTATGCTCACAACACAAACACGAAACACAATGACATGATATGAATACGAACTATATGCACTGAACTAAATCATATGGATGCAAAACACAATGATCAACGAAACACAACTAAGCAACACCTCCCATGCTTATCTAAAGCATTTCCCTCAATGCTCTAGAAACATGAACACAAACAACAAATGACGAATAACAAATGCAAACAAACAAGGTGCAAAACAAAACAAAAACTCCCCTAGTTTAAGGTTGTACTGGCGCATCATTATCCTCGTCAAGATCGGGTGGTGGCACTTGAAAATTAAGGGTAGGTGCAGCATATTTGAACTAAAACGGTTGAGGATATGGAACCGCAGTGGGGTAAGATGATGTGTCGATACCAAGGTGAATGGTTATCCGTCGGATCAGAGCATCCATGGCTTGGGCATTCGCGGTATGGATGGACATATACTCATTTTGATAATGAGAAAAGGCTGTTAGTTCCTGCACCGAATTAGGAAGTGTGCGATGATGGGGTGGAGGTGGACGTGATCCAACAACAGCACTTGAACGAGCTCGACCGCCCTGCGAAAAATCCTTCTTTCTCTTCTCCTTCTTCTTATCTACAAGAGCTTTATCAATTGGTTGCCTCGGCTGCAACCACTCATCATCTGCTCAAACTTGAACACCAGATTGAATACAGAGCTCTGAAATAATGATTGGGAAAAAGAGGCCCACGGAGGGAGTGTAGATCGATCTCCGGATCTCACTGTTAATAACTCGGCCAACATTGATCGGCCACTCCAAATCTAGGGCATAAAGGAAAAGAGCGCTCGCCATATTCACGCCACTAGTATGGGAGATGGGCATCAATATTTTCGAAGAAAAAGCAAACCAAGTAGATGGATCCTCCAAGAGAAAACGCTCCAGAAAATGCAGATACGAAAATGGGTCATGCCACGAAGCCCCTTTATAACACAACTGCTCAATAATTTCATTGTAATCGGGGTCGATCTTCAAACTCTAATATAGACTATCATCAAAGTTTGGAGTTTGAAGCAAGGCATTTATAGTATTTTCATCAAAAGAAACAATTTTGCCCCGAACGTATGCTTTCCCATCCTCCCGTTTGGAGACATTAGCATAGAATTCACGAACTAACGGAACAATGGCAGCCTTTGGTTGCTTACAAAAATTATCCCAACTCCGATGCCCAATATCAATGTCCACCCCGCTATCTCTAAAGGTTAATTCAACGCCTCTTTCAGGAATAGGTGTTCAATGAAGCTTAGCGTGATCTCACCTCTCGCGTGCCGATTGGTTGATGAATTTTCCGACTAATCCCGCTGACGAAGAAGAGGCCGAAACACGCTGAGAAGAGGATTCACCGGTAAGATGTTCTCGTTTGGGCGCCATAGGTAAGTGATAATTAAATTTTGTCAATATGAATCGGCACGGTGGCAGACGCTGGCTAAGTGTAAGCGGCGGAGCTATTCAAGGAGGCGGCTAGATGAATGAGAACAGAGGAAGACACCGGGATGGTGGTTGAGTGAATAACGGCTACTGCAGGGTATCACGGTGGAGAGAGTAGCTTCAGACAGGACGAACGACTGCTATGGTGGCTGCAAAAACAGAGATGCATGGCGACAGAACCAGAGACGGAGTAAGGCGGATGCAGGTTATCCAACGGTGGAGTGAACGGATGCTATGGTGGACGGCGCAGTGGCTGAGACAGATGAAGGAGATCGAGGCAGGAAGGGGACAAAATCATACGTCGAGGTGGAGCGGCATCTATAAAAGAATGGTGCAGGGACGGCAGCTGCAGGTGGAGATGGGTGAGGCTGGTTATGATAAAGTTGGACGGTGGTGAGAATGGAGAGTGCGACGGCTCTTGAATCCTGCAAATTTAGAGAGAAATAGAATTGTGAGAAGAAGAAAAGAGATTTGGGACTTTAGGGTTCGAAGGTGCAAGAAAACAAATAAGGAAGGGAATGAAAGAAGGCAATAAAATCTTCTGATATATCGCGCAGGTTCATGCTCTCTTGAGCGCATAGGGAGCTCGCTCGAGCGAGGCCAAAACAATTCAAAAATCAGAGAATCTCTCGCTCGAGCGCATGAAAGTGCCGCTCGAGCGAGACGAAATTTTAAACATTCCCAAAAAGTGTCTCGCTCGAGCGCATAAGAAGGCCGCTCGAGCGAGACAAATTTTTATCCAAAACCAGAACTATGCTCGCTCGAGCGCATGCAAGTGCCGCTCGAGCGAGATTTTTGTTTTGAAAATTTTCGAAAAATAAATAAAAATAAAGATAACTAATTTAAAATTAACTAAAACAACCCAAAACAAAGTTTAATAACATAAAAGAGGGAAAAGAACACTGGGTTGCCTCCTAGTCAGTGCTAAATTTATAGTTTATAGCTCGACTGCACTTCCCTTTCAATTTTTCGGGTCCTGCAAGTCGACAGTGGTCTGTGTTTGATCCACATTACCACCTCGATAAATATTTATCCTTTGCCCATTAACTTTAAATGATCCAGATGCACGACTATAAATTTCTACTGTACCATACGGTAGCACTTGCTTGATAGTGAATGATCCTAACCATCTCGAACGCAACTTACATGGCATGAGTTTCAAACGTGAGTTATATAATAAAAAATTTTGTTCTACCTCGAACTCACGTGAAACGATGCGTTGATCATGCCATCTTTTGGTTTTTTCTTTGTAAATTTTTGCATTCTCATAGGCATCCAACTTTAGCTCCTCAAGTTCATTCAATTGCAGCAAACGCTCCTCACCTGTTGCAGAAACATCAAAGTTCAGAAATTTAGTAGCCCATAATGTCTTATGCTCAAGTTCGACAGGGAGATGACACACTTTACCATTTAACAACCTAAAGAGAGAAGTCTCTATAGGTGTTTTAAAATCAGTACGATAAGCCCATAACGTGTCATCTAGCTTATTGGACCATTTTTTCCAATTTGAGTTCATTTTTTTCCAATATACGTTTTAATTCCCAGTTTGAAATTTCAACTTGGCCACTAGTTTGTGGGTGATAAGGTGTTGCCACCTTGTGAGTGACCCCATTTTTTTTCAAAAGTTTTTCAAATTGATTATTGCAAAAATGGGTTCCTCCATTACTAATAATGGCTCTAGGTGTACCATATCTAGCAAAGATAAACTTTTTCAGAAATTTTAAAATCACCCTAGAGTCATTGGTTCTACATGCAAGCGCTTCAACCCACTTAGACACATAATAGACCGTGCTACCAAAATGTATTTATTTCCTTCAGACGCAGGAAACGGTCCCATGAAATCAATGCTCCACACATCAAAAACTAAGCACACAAGTATATTATTCAAGGTCTACAAGATATATTTTCAATTCTTTGACATGCATCAAAAGCAATCACATAGGCATAAGCATCCTTAAACATCGAAGGCCAATAAAATCCCAACTGTAGTACTTTATCAGCGGTACGACCCGCGTCGAAGTGGCCTTTAGTCAGACCTGTGTGACAGTGTGAGAGTGTAGAAATTACCTCTTCAGCTGGGATACATCTACGAATGATACCATCTACACAGATCTTAAAAAGAAAAGGATCTTCCCACAAAAAATATTTCAACTCAGAGAAAAATTTCTTTTTTTGTTGATAATTCAAATGCGGGGGAAGAAACTTACTTGATAAATACTTCACGATGTCTGCATACAATGGTAAATTCATTACCACAAAGAGATGCTCGTTTGGGAATTCATTATGAATCACTTGTGTTTATGTTCCTTGATTCTCCAGAAGGGAAAGATGATCCGCTACTTGATTCTCCGAGCCTTTCCTGTCAACAATTGCCAAGTCAAATTCTTGTAAAAGTAATACCCAACGAATTAACCTGGGTTTAGCATCCTTCTTGCTCATCAAGTATTTCAACGCCGAATGATCAGTGTGGACAATGACTCCGCTTCTCACCACATATGATCTGAATTTGTCAATGCAAACACTACGCCGAGAAGTTCCTTTTTGGTTGTGGCATAGTTTAGTTGGGCGGCTGACAGGGTGATACTAACATATTAAATCACATGATGTACTTTATCCCTTTTCTTCCCAAGCACGGCTCCCAACGCGGTGTCACTGGCATCGCACATCAACTCAAATGGAAGACTTCAGTCAGGTGCTACTATCACCGGTGCAGTTGTCAATTTCTGCTTCAATATCTGAAAAGCATGTTAACACTCAGCAGAAAAATTAAAAGGCACATCTTTTATCAACAAATGAGTAAGGGGTTTATGAATAGAATAAAAATATTTAATAAATCTTCTATAGAAACCCGCATGTCCGAGAAAGCTTCTTACTTCTTTCAAGTTCGTGGGAGGTGGAAGTTTTTCGATTACCATAAGTTTCGCTCGATCCACCTCCACACCTTTTTCAGACACCTTGTGCCCTAACACAATTCTCTCTCTCACCATGAAGTGGCATTTCTCCCAATTTAATACGAGGTTACTTTCTTCACAAATCTGCAACACTTTTTTTCAAATTACAAAGACATGCATCAAAGGAAGAACCAACAACAGAGAAATTATTCATAAAAACCTCAATAAATTTTTAAACCATATCAAGAAAAATTGCCATCATGCAACTCTGAAAAGTGGCAGGGGCGTTACAAAGACCAAACGACATCCGTTTATATGCAAAAGTACCATATGTACAAGTAAAAGTGGTTTTGTGTTGGTCCTCAGGTGCTATGGGAATTTGCATATACCCAGAATAACCGTCTAAGAAACAGTAAAAAGCATGCTCGGCAAGTCTCTCAACCATCTGATCAATAAAGAGAAGGGAAAAGTGATCTTTACGAGTGGCATCGTTCACCTTCCTATAATTAATACATACCCGCCATCCCGTAAGAGTTCGAGTAGGAATTGATTCATTATTTTCATTCGCAATCAAAGTAATTCCCCCCTTTTTTAAGAACTACCTGAATTGGACTCACTCAATCATTATCGGAGATAGGAAAGATAAAACCTGCATAGAGTATCTTGATCACCTCCTTTTTCACTACCTCTTTTAAAGTTGGGTTAAGTCGCCTCTGTGGTTGAGTAGATGTCTTGTGTTCCGCCTCCATCAGTATCTTGTGCATACACATGGTCGGACTAATTCCCTTTATGTCAGATAGGCTCAATCCTATAGCTCTTATATTCTCTCTGATTACCTGCAACAATTTTTCCTCCTCGCACCCTGTCAAAGAAGACGAACAGATTACTGGAAGTTTATCATCATTTAACAAGTATAAATATTTTAAATGAGTAGGGAGTGGTTTGAGTTCAAGTGTAGGGGGCTCCTCGGTGGAAGGATTCAATGGTTTTGGAATATGGCCAAGCTCCCCCATCTTGGTATTGATGGATTTTTCAAAGGATATACTCCCATTCAGATATCTAGCCACTTCATGCACTTCATCACTGACATGCTCCTCATCCACTGTTCCTGTCAAACATATTTCTAATGGATTCACGGATAAATTTTCATGCAAATAATAATCAAACAACTCATGAGTAACATCAATTCAAAAACAATCAGAATTGTCTGCAAGATTACGAAGTCCCTAAAAAACATTAAAAATCACTCTCTTTATTCATACGCAAAATACGCTCTCCTTTATGCACATCAATTAAGGCCTTTTCAGTGGCTAAAAACGGTCTACCTAAAATAAGAGGTATCTCATGATCCTCTTCCATATCAAGAACAAACAATCCACTGGAAACCGAATACTATTTCTAGTCGGTTTTACCATATGTGAATTATTGGAGTGATCAAAATCAATTCCTCCTCCGTCGATTCAAAATCAATTAACAAGCAAGCAAACAATTGATCAGATTATTCACAAGAACATAATATAAATCCAACAATCAATAATTTGAAGAAAAATCTAAAAATCTCCAATCAAAATCCACATGTTTGACATAAAATTGTTCGGCCCGCTCTCGCCGTCTTGGTTGAATAAAAACTAAACAATAATTAAAAACAATAATTCAAAAATAAAAATAAGAAGAAAGGAAGAAGAAAGAAGAAACTAGATTGGAGTGATCTCTTCAATCTCCGCCCTACTCGCCGCCTCAGCATGTTTTGGCACTTACTCTATCCCTTTTTCATTTATTGGCTCACTTGCTTCTTTATCCTCAGTTCTATTCTCTGTAGTCTCCGCTCGCGATCTAGTAGCCTCCAGAATATCATTGAAGTCTCTTGGGTTCTTTTCATTATTGCTAGGCAACGATATTCCTGGACTTGTCGATAGTTGTGTCGCTATCTGGCTCATCTGTGTCTCCAACTTTTGCAACATTGCCTTCTGATTCTGCAAGCGAGTCTCAGTATCCACAACATACTTCATCATTATTTCTTCAAAGGATGGCTTCTTATCCACTGGCTTTGATGTATTGGCGGCTGGATCAGTAGATTTCCATGAGAAATTCAGATGACTCTTCCAACCAGGATTATAAGTGTTGTTGTAAGGATTAAATGGTTGTCGCCCTTGATTTCCCATGAAGTTCGCCGCATCCATCTCAAAGACCTGCTGCTCTTCTGGCTACTTAACTTGTACCTGATTAGCTGGAGTTGTCTGCATAATCGCCATTTGATGTGTAAGTGCATCAATTTTAGCATTCAGCGCTGTCAGTGCATCAACTTTTAAAACCCCAGCCTTTTTCTCCTTCTTCACATCTGGCCATCCTATGTTGCTTTCAGCCATGTTCCCAATATTCTCCCATGCTTCTGCTGGTGTCTTACTGAATAAACTTCCATTGGCAGCAACATCCAACATAGATCAAAAAGAATGATCAACCCCATTGTAGAATGTCTGAGTCTGTTGGCTCTGAGTAAGATTGCGCTGAGGACACATCCTCAACATCTTTTTAAATCTGGTCCATGCCGCATGAAGATATTCTCCCTCCTTTTGATTTTTAAACCTGGTCCATGTTGTACGCCATTTCTTCTTCCGGTTCAGATTCCGTTTCAAGTTCAAGATTGGTCTCTCTTTTAGCTTTCGGATCTTACTGAGCGTGCGTTTAATCTCTAATTCATGTGGTATGAGCTCCCTAGATCGAATGTTATGCATGCACAACAGATAGTACCGTAAAATCACAAAGAAAAGAAAAAATTTCAGAATTTAAAAAAAAACTAAAATAAAGTCTAATCTCAAGTGAAATAAATATTCTAATATCACAAACAATAACTGGTAGCGGCGCCAAAAACTTAACCGCTTAAATCGGTGTGATATGAATTTACTGGCAAGCGTACCGGGTCAAGTTATCGATAGTGAATAAAAATCAGATGTAGAACCCACAGGGACTGTTATTTTGCAAGTACCAAAATATATTTATTCCTACTTAATCTAGACTAGTGAATAAGAGCAATTTCAGATTTTAAACTAATAAATAAAATTGCAAATAAAATTAAATTAACTAAAACACAGAAAGAAAATTGGATTAAATTCAAATATGAGAAAAGCTCGATCAAGGACACACGTAGGTACCAAACAAATCAAGTAACATGTAGTTGATTCGGAATTCAGATTTAATCTTAAATTACGGTGAATTTTCCTAATTAACTTGTTTAAAGGTCTATTTCTAGAACAATTAAACTTATTCAAATACTGATGGATTAAATTTTCATAATTCTAATCAAATTTGAATACATTAAATATTTATGAAAATTCAGTTTTCACCTAAACCGCACGATGAAATCGAATACTATTTCTAGTCAATTTTACCTCGTGTTGATTGTTAAACTGATCAAACTCAATTCCTCCTCTGTCGACTTAGAACCGATTAATATGCAAGCAAACAGTTGATCATGCTATTCACATGACAAAAATAAATCTAACAATCAATAAAATCAAATCAAATCTGAAAAATCCCAAATAAACATCCAAGTTTTCTACATGAATTTGTTCGGCCCAATCACGTGGCCTTGATCGAAAAAAAAGAACTACTCAAGGTCTAACATAATTTTCAACAAAATTTTTCAATCCAAAACATCAACTAAAAGTCAAAAATAAAGAAAAGAAGAAGAACAGATTGGTAGATGAATTAGTATCCGCCTCTTGCCTCTTCAAACTCCTTGTTACCCTCAATTTGATGGGAAAATAGGTATTTAAGTGTCCAAGGATCTCTAAAAGATAATTTCCATCTGGAGAAAGAGTTTCCATATTAAAAAAATTATGTCCGTCATTCTCGCTCGAGCGGAGTAAACTCGCGCTCGAGCGAGCACTCTTCTGTCCCTAGAATTTCACTTCTCTCGCTCGAGAGCACTATGAGGCCGCTCGAGCGAGTATAAATATGAACTTTTTCCTCTGCACTCAACCTCACTCGAGCGAGCATAACATGAGCCCGAGTGAGAACGAATTTGTCCAAATTTTTGATTTTCTTGAATTTTTCCTATAAAATAAACTAGGAGAGGTATTATGCAGACAAATGCATGAAATATGCTTAAACTCAATAAAAACAACACCAATAACACATGAATGAATGAAAAACAATCATGAAACATCCCAAAAATATGCATATAAAACACACTTATCAGGGACTTCGGATGCTCCGAAGGGGGATCGGAGGCTTCAAACAACTTTCGGCAGGCGTCCTTTGGAAGCTAGACACGTGGTTGATTGAGGGAGTTCGGACGCAGGGATCGGATGCTCCGATCAGGATCGGAGGCTCCGAACGTGAGATCGGATGCTCCGATCGCTGTCTAAAAATAGGGGTGCCGAGCTCATTTCTCAAGTGCACCTTTCCCCTTTTTCCTCTCCTCTTCTAGTTAGTCTTCTAGCATTTTAGGGGATTTCTAGGCGTCCTAATGAAGGGCCGGAAGTGGCCAGGTGCTACAGGGATAATAACGGAGTTGTGTCCATGTTTTGAGACTATCTCCATCAGCGGACTGATGAGGAACGAAGGTATAGCTTTGGCTTCCTAAAAATATTTAAGAGTATGAAATAGCTTAGTTAAGGCTTTTAGAGCATAGATAATGATGCATGGGTATTTTGCATTGTAGACTTGTAGTACCGGATGATAGGCTTGGAACCTAGAGTGGGACTTCTAGGACTGCCTTAGTAAGGTACATAAGTACTGATTGAGATTGCCAGCGGATATGCATGCTTATGTGTTGCATTTATGTGCCATGATTTCATGTTATTGTTTTGATATATTATGTTACACGTGCATACATCTTGATTTAGCTGGTATTGTTCTCTTACCCAGTATAGGGGATTTGTTCAGCCCCATTGCATGTGTGGATGGGAAACATAGTTTTGGGACCTGAATATGTCCACGGTTTATGGTATGGGAGTCATCTTCTGATGTGACGGCCCAGCGTGCTACATACCATGACGCCTAGATTGAGATGGATTTGATTCCCAGTATGATACCCAGATATTAATTTGCATGCATCATGTTTGTATGTTTACACGTACTAGCGTATTGAGCTTTAGCGCTCACGTCCAGTATTTTGATGTTGTCTGGATACCCCATTCAATGGGGCAGATACAGGTGCAGTTAGTACACCCAGAGACTCGGTGGAGTCAGTAAACCAGGAAGAGACAACAGGGTTAGCTGATAAGCTTATTTTGTTCATCGAGGTTTATACGATTGGGTTGTAAATTATGGATTTTTTAGCCGGTTTTATTCTGTCGGCCAGCTTTTATTTAAGCTTCCGTAGTTATTTCTGATTTACTTTTATTGCATGCTTTATTAAGCTCTAATCTCTGATTAGTCTAGGCAAGTCCCGGAGTTGGCGGGTAGTCTCCGAGGTAGTAATAGAGTTGTGCCCATGTTGTGGGGCCATCGCCATCAGCGGGCTAAAGAGGGACTGATAACTGTGTTTCATGTGCATATTTTTGTGATTGTTTTTCATGCATTCATATGTTATTGTTTTTTTTTATTTAGTTTTAGCATATTTAATGAACTTGTCTGCATAATACTCTTCCAGGTTTATTTTGTAGGAAAACTCAAAAAAATCAAGATTTTGTACAGCTTATACTCGCTCGAGCGGGAGGTTATGCTCGCTTGAGCGAGGCCGTGATAACAGGAAAAAAAATCAGAAGTCCACTCGCTCGAGCGCATCTTGTGCTCGCTCGAGCGAGAGAAGAATGATAGCCGAGAAAGAGAAGTTCTCGCTCGAGCGCATCTTGTGCTCGCTCGAGCGAGAAAGACGGGCCAGGAAATATTCGGAGCAGGAAGTTGCTCGCTCGAGCGCACCTTGTGCTCGCTCGAGCGAGCCGCCCACACAGAATTTTTATTTTTGAAAATTCTTGCTCGGGTTGGATGCTATCTTTTGAGGATCTTTGGGCATATAAATACAAATTAATCCATCAGAATAAGGGTTACACAACACTTTTGAACGCAAGGGACGGCTGATTATCATCTTCCATTCTACCTTTCTTCTTTTCTTTTATTTTTGATTTTTGGTTGTTGTTTTGGATTAAAAACTTTTGCTATTGAATGATGTTGAACTTTGAGTAGTATTTCTTTTCGATCAAGGCCACATGATTGGGCAAGACAAATTTATGTAGAAAACTTGAATGTTTATTTTGGATTTTCAAACTTGATTTTATTTTATTAATTGTCAAATTTATATTTGTCTTGTGAATGATCTGGCCAATTATTTGCTTGCATGTTAATTGATTCCAAGTCGAGAGATGATGTATTAATTTCGATCACTTTGATAATCAACACATTGTAAAACTGACTAGAAATAGAATTCGGTTTCATTGTGCAGTTTAGGTGTAAACTAAATTTTCAAAGTTCGTCATGCATTAAAATTTGATTAGAATTATGAAATATTAATTCGTCAATATTTGAATAGGTTTGATTGTTCTAGAAATAGACCTTTGAACAACTTAGGAGAATTTTCGTAATCTAAGATTAAAATCTGAATCCTGAATCGACTACTTGTTACATAATTTTTCTGGTACTTACGTGTGTCTTTGATCGAGCTTTTCCCATATTGAATTTAATCCAAAATCTCTGTTGCGTTTTTACTGTGTTGAATTTTATTTGAAATTTAATTTCTTAGTTTAAAATCTGAATTTTCATCACTCTTATTGATTAGTCTAGATTAAGTAGGATAATCATATTCTGGTACTCATAATTATACAGTCCATGTGGGTTCGACATCTGATTCTATTTAGTATCTATAACTTGACCTGGTACGCTTGCCAGTAGATTTTAATCACACCGATTTAAGCGGTCAAGTTTTTGGCGCCGTTGTCGGGGACTGTTTTTATATCAGAATTTTTATTTCTCTTGAGATTAGACATTAGTTATTTTCTTAAATTATGAATTTTATTTCTTTGTTATTTTCAGGTACTTTCTGTTATGCATGCATAGCATTCGATCTAGGGAGCTATTACCACTTGACTTGGAGATCGAACGCACGCCCAGCAGAATCCGAAAGGCCAGGAGATATATCAATCTTGAATTAGAGTCAAAATCTGAATCAGAGGAAGATATGGCAGACAATAGAACTATTCTTTACTTGATTCGTCCACCTACTGAAGGCTATGGATCTAGCATCATTCGCCCTACTGTAGAGGCGAATAATTTTGAATTAAAGCCTTCAATCATTCAGATGATTCAGTTGCAAGCAAGATTTGGGGGTACATCTGTGGAAGACCCCTACGCTTATCTGGAGAGTTTTCTGTCAATTTGCGACACTTTTAAGGCTAATGGGGTAACATCTGATGCAGTGCGACTGCGGTTATTCTCATTCTCTCTGCAAGGCGAAGCAATGGAATGGCTGGATGATTTGCATGCGGGTTCTATCACAACATGGGCCCAACTTGTTCAAACCTTTTTGAACAAGTATTTCCCTCCCACGAAGATGGCAAAACTATTTTCTGACATCATCTCATTCAAGCAGAAGGAAGCTGAATCTCTCCATGCGGCTTTGACCCGATTTAAAAAGATGTTGAGGATGTGTCAACAACATAATCTTACTCAGAGCCAGCAGAATCAGATTTTTAATAATGGGTCTGATCAATCTGTTTGATCCATGTTGGATGCTGCTGCTAATGAAAGCCTATTCAGGAAGACACCAGCAGAGGCGTGGGAAATCATTGGAAACATGGCTGAAAGAAACATTTGATGGCCATACGTGAAAAAAGAGAAAAAAGCTGGAGTACTAGAAGTTGATGCACTGACAGCATTGAATGCCAAAATCGATGCTCTTACTCATCAAATGGCGATTATGCAGACAGCTCCAGCCAATCAAGTACAAGCACAACAACCCTATGAACAACAAGTCTATGAGATTGATGCAGCTAACTTCATGGGGAATCAAGGGAGACAGCTGTATAATCCATGCAGCAATACCTATTACCCAGGCTGGAAGAATCATCCGAACTTCTCGTGGAAACCTGCGGATCCTGAAACCAATGCTTTGAAGTCAGTCGCGAAAAAGCCCTCCTTTGAAAAAATTATGATGATGTATGTAGCGGGTACTGAGACTCGCCTGCAGAATCATGAGGCAATGTTGAAAAATTTGGAAACACAGATGAACCAGATAGCGACACAACTATCCACTAGGCCAACAGGATCGTTGTCTAGTAATACTGAGAAGAATCCAAAGGATGTCAATGCTATTCTGGCGGTTACTAGATTGCAAGCAGAGATTGCAGAGAAGAAGACTGAGGATGAGGAAGCAAGTGAGCTAATAAAGGAGAAAGGGCTAGTGGAAGCACCAAAACAGGCAAAATCAACGCTTACGGGCAAGAAAGGTAAGTCTTCTAACCCAAATATTAATGAGAATATTGATTTGAGTAAACTCCTCTTCCCCCAGAGAGCAAAGCAACTGCAATTAGATAATCAATTTGCAAAATTTTTAGAGATTTTCAAAAAGCTTCACATTAATATTCCATTTGCAGATGCTTTGGTTCAAATGCTCAGTTATGCAAAATTATTGAAAGAGATTTTGTCTAACAAAATAAATTGGTGGATTTTGAAACTGTGAAGTTGTCGGAGGAATGTTCTGCTATTTTACAAAATAAACTCCCTCCGAAACTTAAGGATCCCGGTAGCTTTTCAATTCAATGCACTGTTGGAAAATAATTTTTTAACAAGGCTTTATATGACTTAGGTGAAAGTATCAATCTTATGCCTTATTCATGTTTTGAAAAGCTAGGAATTGGTGAAGTTAAGCCAACCACTATCTCCCTGCAATTAGCTGACAGATCTATAAAATATCCAAGGGGGATTGTAGAAGATGTGTTGGTTAAGGTTGATAAGTTTATATTTCCAGTGAACTTTGTTGTGTTTGATATGGAAGAGGATCGAGAGATACCTCTTATTTTAGGAAAACCATTTTTAGCCACTGGAAAAGCATTAATTGATGTGCATAAGGGAGAATTGATTTTGCGTATGAATGATGAGAGTGTAATTTTCAATGTTTTTCATGGCTTTCGTTATCCTGCGGACAATTCTGATTGTTTCAGAATTGATGTTACTGATGAATTGGTTGAGTGTTCTCTGCAAGAATAGTTGTCCGTGGATCCATTAGAAATATGTTTGACATGAACAATGGATGAGGAGCATGTTAGCGAGGAAGTTCATGAAGTGGGACGAGATCTGAATTGGAGTCTTCCCTTTGAAAAATTCATCAATACCAAGATGGGGAAGCTTGACCATATTCCAAAACCATTGAAGCCATCCATCGAGGAGCCCCCCACTCTTGAACTTAAACCACTCCCTTCTCATTTGAAATATTTATATTTATTAAATAATGATAAAATGCCAATAATCTGTTCATCTTCTTTGACAGGTTGTGAGGAGGAAAAATTTTTGAGGGTGATTAGAGAGCATATAAGAGCCATAGGATGGAGCTTGGCTAACATCAAGGGGATTAGTCCAACCATGTGTATGCACAAAATACTGATGGAGGCGGAGCACAAGACATCTACTCAACCAAAGAGGTGAATCAACCCAGCTATGCAAGAAGTAGTGAAAAAGGAGGTGATAAAACTCCTTGATGCAGGCATTATCTATCATATATCTGATAGTGAATGGGTGAGTCCAATTCAAGTAGTTCCTAGAAAGGGAGGGATGACTGTTATTGAGAATGAAAATAATGAATTGATTCCTACTAGAACTGTTACGGGGTGGCGGGTTTGTATTGACTATAGGAAATTGAATGATGCCACTCGTAAGGATCACTTTCCCCTTCCCTTTAATGATCAGATGGTTGAGAGACTTGTAGGGCATGCGTTTTACTGTTTTTTAGACGGTTATTCTGGTTATATGCAAATTCCTATAGCACCTGAGGTCCAACAAAAAACCACTTTTACTTGTCCTTATGGTACTTTTGCGTATAAACGGATGACGTTTGTTCTTTGTAATGGCTCTGCCACTTTTCAGCGGTGTATGATGGCAATTTTTCATGACATGGTTGAAAAATTTATTGAAGTATTTATGGATGATTTTTCTGTGGTTGGGTCGTCTTTTGATGCATGTTTTTGTAATTTGAAAAAAGTATTGCAGAGATGTGAAGAAGGCAATATTGTGTTAAATTGGGAGAAATGCCACTTCATGGTGAGAGAAGGCATTGTGTTAGGACATAAGATGTCCGAGGTAGGTGTAGAGGTGGACCGGGCAAAATTAGAATTAACCACCTCCCACGAATTTGAAAGGAATTAGAAGTTTTCTTGGGCATGCGGGATTTTATAGGATATTTATTAAAGATTTTTCTTCTATTGCTAAACCTCTTACTAATTTGTTGATAAAAGAGGTGCCTTTTAATTTTTCTGCTGAGTGCTTACAGGCTTTTTAAGATTTTAAAGCAGAAATTGACAACTGCACCAGTGATAGTGGCATCTGACTGGAATCTGTCGTTTGAGTTAATGTGTAATGTCAGTGACACTGCGTTGGGAGCCATGCTTGGACAAAAAAGGGGGACAAAGTACTTCATGTGATTTATTATGCTAGTATCACCTTTTCAGTCGCCCAACTGAATTATGACAACACCGAAAAAGAACTTCTTGCGGTAGTTTTTACCTTGGACAAATTCAGGTCATATTTGGTGAGAAGCAAAGTCATCGTTCACACGGATCATTCAGCGATGAAATATTTGATGAGCAAGAAGGATGCTAAATCCAGGTTAATTCATTGGGTTTTATTATTGCAATAATTTGACTTGAAAATTATTGACAGGAAGGGCTCAGAGAATCAAGTAGCGGATCACCTTTCCCATCTGGAGAATCAAGGAACTGAAATGCAAGTGATTCCTGATGATTTCCCAGATGAATAGCTGTTTGAGGTAACGAATTTACCATGGTATGCAAACATCGTTAATTATCTCTCAAGTAAGTTTCTTCCCCCGCATTTCACTTATCAATAGAAAAAGAAATTTTTCTCCGAGTTGAAATATTTTTTGTGGGAAGATCATTTTCTATTTAAAATCTGTGCAGATGGTATTATTCGTAGGTGTATTCCAGCGGAAGAGGTAAGTTCTATACTCTCACACTGTTCCACAGGTTTGACTGGAGGTCACTTTGGTGCGGGTCGTACCGCTGCTAAAGTACTACAGTCGGGATTTTATTGGCCTTCGTTGTTTAAGGATGCACATGCCTATGTTATTGCTTGTGATGCTTTTCAAAAAGTTGGTAATATTTCTAGGAGACATGAGATGCCCTTAAATAATATTCTTGTATGTTTTTGATGTTTGGGGTATTGATTTCATAGGACTGTTTCCTGCTTCTGAGGGAAATAAATACATATTGGTTGCGGTCGATTATGTGTCTAAGTGGGTTGAAGCACTTGCATGTAGGACAAATGACTTTAGGGTGGTTGTGAAATTTTTGAAAAAATTTATCTTTGCTAGATATGGTACACCTAGAGCCATAATTAGTGATGGAGAAATCTACTTTAGTAATAATCAATTTGACACACTATTGATTAAATATGGAGTCACTCACAAGGTGGCAATACCTTATCATCCCCAAACTAGTGGGCAAGTTGAAATATCAAATAGGGAGTTGAAGAGAATTTTAGAGAAAACTGTGAATTCAAACAGGAAAGAATGGTCCAATAAATTGGATGACGCATTATGGGCTTATCGTACTGCTTTTAAAACACCTATAGGAACTTCTCCCTTTAGGTTTTTATATGGTAAAGTGTGTCGTCTTCCTGTTGAACTTGAGCATAAATCATTATGGGCTACTAAATTTTTAAATTTTGATGTGCAGGCTACAGGCGAAGAGCATTTTTTGCAATTGAATGAACTTGAGAAGCTTAGGTTGGATGCCTATGAGAATCACAGGATTTACAAAGAAAAACCCAAGAAATTGCATGATCAACGCATTGTCTCACGTGAGTTTGAGGTAGGCCAAACTGCTTTATTATATAACTCACGTTTGAAGCTCATGCTAGGAAAGCTACGTTCAAGATGGTCAGGACCGTTCACTATCAAGTAAGTGATGCCGTATGGTACTGTGGAAATTTATAGTCCTGCCACAGGAGCATTCAAAGTTAATGGGCAAAGGATAAAAGTTTATCGAGGTGGTATCGTGGATCAAACACAGACCACTGTCGACTTGCATGACCCGACAAATTAAAAAGGGAGGTACAGTCGGGCTATAGACTATAAATTTAGCGCTGACTGGGAGGCAACCCAGTGTTCTTTTCCCTATTCTACTTTGTTTTGGGTTATTTTTATTGCTTTTAAGTTAGTTTTTGAAATTTTTCTTTTTCTTTTTCTTCGTTTTTTTTAAATTTTTTCTCGCTCGAGCGAGCGGGTTGCTGACTTTGTGTTTTTGGGGATAAAGGATCTCGCTCAAGCGGAAGCTATATGCGCTCGAGCGAGCATCCATCTGTTTTGAAATTTTTTTGGAAAATTTCTCTCACTCAAGCGGCCACTTCGTGCACTCGAGTGAGTGATGCTCTGACCCCGTGCAAATTTTGGGCTCGCTCGAGCGACCGTATTTTAATCGCGATATATCAGATTCTCTCTTCTCCTCTCCCTCATTTTTTTCTCTTCCCTCTTTCGAACACTACACCCCCAAATCTCAAAGTTTTCTCACAAAATTGCAGGCCAACACTCTTGGAGTATCTCACTATCACCATCCTCCATCTTCACCGCAGTTCATCTTCACCAACCGAGCCATCTCCATCTCACCTCCGATTTTTGCAGCTCCTATTTCTCCACCAATCCGCCCCTCTTACCCCTGTTCTCCACACAGCATCACCAGCCGCCCATCATTCCATCTTCTCCGAGCACTCTCCACAACCGGGCATCCGCCAAATCTTCTCTACATCTCCATTGAGGACAGTCTGCTGGTTGCCGCATTCTCTTGCCGGAATTCAATTATCAATTCGCAATGGGACCTAAACGTGCACTTCTAGATGGTGCCTTCTCGTCCCAACGAGCTTCGGCTTCTTCATCATCATCGGGCCTCGCCGGACGATTTGTCAATGCCGCGGCCAAAGAAAGGTATGACCGGGATAAACTTAATCGCACTCATATTCCTGAGAGGGGTGTGGAATTAACTCATAGAGATAGGGGAGTAGCAATAGAGATTGGCTATTGGAATTGGGAATTTTTTTGTCAACAGCCTAAGGCGATGGTTGTGCCTTTAGTGAGAGAATTTTATGCAAATGCCGCCGAGAGAGAGAACGAAAAAGCATATGTCCGGGGAAAACTTGTTTCTTTTGATGAAAATGCATTGAATGCCTTAATTCAAACTCATGTTGTTGATGATGTTTTGTATCAGAGTTTGAAGGTCAACCCTGACTATAATGAAATTTTAGAGCAATTGTGTTTTTATGGGGCGACATGGCATGATCCGAACACTTATCTTCATTTTTTGGAAAAATTCTTATTGGTGGAGGCGTTGACTTGGTTCGTGTTTACTGCACAGCATTTGATGCCTATTTCTCATACGGGCAATGTGAACATGGTGAGTGCAATTCTTTTGTATGCCTTGAGTTTGGGGTGGCCGATCAATGTCGGTCGGATTATTCACAGTGAGATTCGGCGCTCCATCTACACGTCCTCTTTGGGCCTTTTCTTTTCCAGCATCATCTCCGAGCTATGTATTCAAGCTGGAGTCCAAGTTAGAGCCAACGAAGAGTGGTTGTAGCCGAGACAACCCGTTGATCCGGCATTGGTACAGAAGGAGGACAAGAGGAAGAAGGACTTTCCTCAGGGAGGACTAGCGAGCTCTAGTGCCGTTGCACCGCCACCACCACAACCCCATCATCGGCCATTTCCTGAAGCTATCCATGAGCTTACAGCTTTTGCTCATGTCCAAAATGAGTTTATGACGGCTGCCACCGCCAATTTTCAAGTTGTGGATGCTCTCGTCTGTAGCATCACTACTCATTTAAGGATCGATGCATCGTCTATTCTTGCTGCTGTGCCGTATCCGCCTCCATTCCAATTCCAGTATTCTGCTCCGGCCCCCTCCTTTCAAGTGCCACCCTTCCAGTTTCCATATGCCGAACAAGAACTGCCGCCTCCAATGCACCATGAGGAGGATCCTGTCGATCATGCACCGCATTAGACCAAGGGAGTTTTGTTTTTGTTTTGCTTTTTGTTTCATACCATTTGTTCGTTCTCATTTGATTGGTTATGTATTTGTTTGTGTCTCTGAGTCATTGAGGGCAATTCTTTGGATAATTATGGGGGTGTTATTTAGCTATTTGTTGTTTTGTTCATCATTATGTTTTGCATTCATTCGGTTTCGTTCTTTGTATATCATTCGTTCTCATGCATATCATTATGTTTGTGTTTGTGTTGTGTGAATAAGTAGAATTATGAATGTTGGCCGATGATGATTGAGTTGAAGAAAAAATTGTTTTTAAAAAATGTTGCTTTTGATTGAACATGAGAAACTATTGGTTGAATCGTGAATCCTTTTAAGCACGCATGTTAGACTAGTGTAGTGTAGCGATGTAATTGATGAAATTCGTGTTTTCTTGACCATTGCACGACAATAGGTGTTTGTTGATCATGATAGTATCTTTGGATTCTTGATGATTGTCTGACATTGCATGTATGATCTTGGGCATACCTTTAAAATTTTTTGAAAAATTTTGGTTGAAACTTAAGTTAACTCCATCCGGGTTAGAGTAAGGGGTTGAAATCCTAACCCCTTGTTCTTAACTAAGTATGCGGATTCCATGGGTTTAAAATTTTGAAATTTTTAAATAACAATTTCATCCGGCCTTGGAAAATGATTGAAATTCTAATCATTCTTCCATAGCTAAGTTTGCGGGTTAAATGGGATTGTTTCTCCATTCGAGCTATAGACGATGGGATTGAAATTCTAATTTTATCTGAGTTATATATAGCTAAGTTTGCGGGTAATTATTGGGGCATAATAAAATCGGGTGTAAAATCTGGAGGTACGTAATTAACCTCAAGAAAGTGCATGTTTTTGTTTGGGATTGTTGGGATGAAGGAGTGCTGGATTGTGACACTTGCATTGAATTGTCATAGGTCGCTAAACATTCTTAGGATGAATTCTTTTGAAGTTGCACGAAACTGGAATAACATGGCACACACACACGTTTACGTTAAACCGGCGGTGTATTGTGGACAATCAGAAGTGTTTGTGATCTTTAGCTGATTGAAGTGGGACTCATCTGAGGCTATTTTGTACATGATTCATTCTTACTTGTGTTATTGCATTTTGTTGTTGTATGTCTTGTTCGAGGGCAAGCAAGGCTTAAGTATGGGGGAGTTGATAACTGTGTTTCATATGCATATTTTTGTGATTTTTTTTCATGCATTCGTATGTTATTGTTGTTGTTTTATTTAGTTTTAGCATGTTTAATGCATTTGTTTGCATAATACTCTTCCTGGTTTATTTTGTAGGAAAACCCAGAAAAATCAAGATTTTGGACAGCTTATACTCGCTCGAGCGGGAGGTTATGCTCACTCGAGCGAGGCCGTGATAACATGAAAAAAAAATTAGAAGTCCACTCGCTCGAGCGCATCTTGTGCTCACTCGAGCGAGAGAAGAATGATAGCCGAGACAGAGAAGTTCTCGCTCGAGCGCATCTTGTGCTCGATCGAGCGAGAAAGACGGGCCAGGAAATCTTCGGATCAGGAAGTTGCTCACTCGAGCGCACCTTGTACTCGCTCGAGCGAGCCGCGCAAACAGAATTTTTATTTTTGGAAATTCTTGCTCGAGTTGGATGCTATCTTTTGAGAATCTTTGGGAATATAAATACAAATTCATCCATCAGAATAAGGGTAACACTTTTGGATTAAAAACTTTTGCTATTGAATCATGTTGAACTTTGAGTAGTATTTCTTTTCTATCAAGGCCACGTGATTGGGCCAGACAAATTTATGTAGAAAACTTGAATGTTTATTTGGGATTTTTAGACTTGATTTTATTTTATTGATTGTCAAATTTATATTTGTCTTGTGAATGATCTGGCCAATTATTTGCTTGCATGTTAATTGATTCCAAGTCGACAGAGGAGGTATTGATTTCGATCACTTTGATAATCAACACATTGTAAAACTGACTAGAAATAAAATTTGGTTTCATTGTGCGGTTTAGGTGTTAACTGAATTTTCACAGTTCATCATGCATTCAAATTTGATTAGAATTACAAAAGATTAATCCGTCAATATTTGAATAGGCTTGATTGTTCTAGAAATAGACCTTTGAACAATTTAGGAGAATTCCAGTAATCTAAGATTAAAATTTGAATCCTGAATTGACTACTTGTTACATAATTTTTCTGGTACCTACTTGTGTCCTTGATCGAGCTTTTCCCATATTGAATTTAATCCAAAATCTCTGCTGCATTTTTACTGAGTTGAATTTTATTTGCAATTTAATTTCTTAGTTTAAAATCTGAATTGTTATCACTCTTATTGATTAGTCTAAATTAAGTAGATAATCATATTCTGGTACTCATAATTATACAGTCCATGTGGGTTCGACACCTGATTCTATTAACTATCTATAACTTGACCTGGTATACTTGCCAATAGATTTTAATCACACCGATTTAAGCGGTCACGGACGCAGGTATGTTCCGAGTTCCCTAAAAATATTAGGGAATATTCAGTAGCTTAGTTGAGGCTTTTAAAGCATTATTAGTGATGCACGTTTATATTGACTTGTAGGCTTGGAACCTAGAGTGTTGCTTCTAGGACTGCCTTAGTAAGGTCCATAAGCACTGACTGAGATTGCCAGCGGGTATGCATGCTTATGTGATGCATTTATGTGTCATGATTTCATTTTACTGCTTTGAGATATTATGCTGCATGTGTATATCATATTGAGCATGTATCTTCTTCGAGATAAGCCAGTGTACGGTGGCTCAGCCATATTTAGACGTTTGATGTTGAGGGCCACAGTGACCAACGGGTCGAGAGGGCACTGACATCCAGGGACACCAAGTTCCACGTTCAGTTAGGAGTGAGTGGTTGGGTCCAGTGGTTTGATTCTCCGAGACTACATCTCATATCCTAGGCACCAGCCTGAGCAGTTTGGATCAGTATATCCCAGATATGGATACTCGGATATTTCATTATGCATGCATCATGTTTGTATGTTTACCTGTACTGGCGTGATGTTCCTTATGCTCACGTCAAGTGTTTTCTGTGTTGTCTGAATACCACATTCGACGTGGTAGTTATAGGTAGTTCACCCAGAGACTTGGAGTAGTTTGGGACCAGGGCTTGACAACAGGATTAGTTTTTAGGTTATATTTTATTAAGTTTCATTCGATTTGGTTGTATTATTTGGATTTGTTTAACCGGTTGTATTATGTCAGTCTAGTATGTATTTGGTTTTCCGCAGTGTATCTCAGATTATGTTAATTGCATGCTTAATTCAGCTTTAATATCTGATTAGTAGGTGACCTGGGTAAGGGTCACTACATTTTATGGTATCAAAGCATGAAATAAGATTTTTGGGGCATAGTATTGGTATTTATGGGATTAACTTGGGTTATTCTTGTAGAGGATGATCAGAAATTGCGACAAGAGTAGCGATGGACGCTGGGATTGCGGGATACTTAGGAATCCTCAAAATTGTCATCATCGAAGTTATCTTCAAGAATTCAACTCGTGTAGATCCTAGCTTTGGATCGAGTACCAGATGCCAAGGACAATGGCAAAAGATTGGTTGGAGCATGCGTGATGATTGCATCCATTATATTTCAACCAAGGCAGATTCCTCTGAAGATTCTTCACAAGATGTTGGAGAGATTGTCGTAAAGATCTTGACGGAGAATGAACCATTTTCATGGAAGGATCCAGTTAGATCTTTTAAAACATCGTGCGAAAGAAGTTCTGTTAAGCATGCTTGTATTGATGCTTAGTAAAGACAGACGGAAAACTGCACGTTCAAATCAGTGGATGCTTAGTGGTATGCAACCATTGAGATTGTTTGGAGTATCGCAGGTGTAAATGTAACATTTCATTTGTATTTGGGATTTTAAATAGTGTTAAGATTGATTGTAAACAGTATTTCAGTTGTAAATATTGAATCAATATATTAGTGATTCTAGACAATTGTTGTATTGGGAAATATTATCATTACACATCTTTTGGTGCAATTGATTTAGTTGTTGATTACTTGGGTTTAATAAGAATTGTATGGAATCGGGATTAGTGATTCTAACTACTTTGATTTGGGATATTGTTATGCGTTGACCTTTTCAGGATGGCTGATAGAGACTCCATGGGTCGGGATGAAGTTGGTCGGTAGAGAGTAAATGATGATCAGCGACATCATCATAGACAGCGTGATCATCAAGAGGGTAGGCGTCATTTCGATTTGCATAGATTTCTTCTGCTAGGACTTAAGCCTTTGGTAGGATAAGAGACTCCTGAGATGGCTGAAGATTGGCTTAAGAGGATGAGTAGTTGCTTCCATGTTTTTGATTATTCGGAGGAATAGAAGATGGAGGCCACTAGATTCCTTTTAGAGGGTAAAGCTCACAGGTGGTGGAGATCTGCGTTAGCATATGTTTTGATTGATCAAGGACATGTCACCTGGGTAGATTTTCGCAAGGCATTTGCAGACTTGCATTTTCCTCCAGCTCTTCGTCGGGCCAAAGAAATGGAATTCTTGAGTAATGAGATTTGTCGATCGATAAATACCAGCAAAAGTTCATCGACTTCTTGTGTTTTTTTCTGCGTGTTAGTAAGAATTCCACAACAAAGTATGATCACTTTCTACAAGGTTTGAATCAAGATGTTTTTGATCGCGTGTCTTTTTGCGATAGTCCTACGTCTTATGATAGCTTGATGAATTGGTATCAACAAGCTGAGATTAGCATCCAGAGGCGAAAATCTCTTCAGATTGGTGGGATTCCGAGTGGGTTGTTACCTAGGCCAGTTGTTTAAGAATTTGGGATCTTTTTCCATAGGATCAAGTGAGACACGACTGTTAGGCAAAGAGAAGTTGCATTGTGTTTACTGTGGAAGGGATCATCTCACAGAACGCTGTCGAGCTACTGTTAGGTCTTGTTTTGTTTGTGGAGTGCAAATCACTTCAAGAGAGATTGTCCTAAGTGTAGTAGACAGAGTAGTCAAGAATCTGATATGAGAGCTCAGAGTGGTAGACCTTCGGAGATTCCAGTGCAGCAGGAAACCCGGAATATGTATCGTGGAGGCGGTAAGCAATCTCAGATGCAGGGTCAGATGTATGCACTACAAGGAGCTCAGACGCAGGCTAGGATGGATGATGATACTTCATATGATTTTGACGGATGATGTATTTGGACTCTTATGTTAGATATTTTTGTTGTGTGATATCCGGATTGTAATAAGTTGTATTCACACAGTTCTAGTTAATAATATTTGATGATTTGGGATTTTTTTGGATTTAATTTCCAAGTGTTTTTAGTTGATCGGTAATAAATGGAGAAGAATTGTCAGATATGTTCATAACCAGGGTTAGAGTTGTGCTCATTTCAGATGATCAGTTCTAGGCGTTTTCATAGAAGGGTTAAGTAAGTCGGTGACTCCGAGATAGTGCCGAGATGACTTGTTTCATCAGTGGCCATAATTACACCAGTTCCTAAGGTGGTTTTCCTAGCTGGTTTTATAGACCAGTTGTTGAAACTTGACTCTGATAGGGGTATTGCTTAATGATGATAGATTTCATCAAGGACTCAGTGGTGGATTATACCAGGTGCTGAGGACTGTGCTGGGATGTGATAAGTGCATTTTGTGTGCATTATTTTATGTTATGTTTATGTCTATTTTGCATGCATTCGTATTGTATCGTTGTGTTTGTAAGAGTGGGTGCCCAGTGAGCCAACTGTGTGGCTATGGGCTTTGTTGACTCTTTGTATAAACAATCTTTTGTTTAATATTATTTACACTTTTATGGCAATGACTTTATATTACTTCATATTGTTATATTGTGATATACTATTGTTGTTTTCATAAAGACCTTGAATATACTATAGTGTATGTAAGATGTGGTAGAACATGGAGATGTCTATCATGAAATACATCTTATAGTCACTGTATATTCTAAAACCGTTCCTAGTCGATTGAGCCGTCCGATAATAAGGATAAGGATCGCTCGAGTTTGAGACTAGCATTTGCGATGCGGAGTACCACGTTTCATTGGTAGGGAACATGGAGATGTTCGAAGCATGCAAATGGATATTCATAGGATGAATAGTCGAACTACCCTATCCGGACTTTCCAAATGGTTATCACTTATCGAGTGGATAAAGTCCGCGGTTTTGGTTGTACACCATTAGTCCTTACGACTTGAAACATCATGGAGACTCTATATGCTAGTACTGTGCTTTGACTCGTTTACCGACTCTGAGGGGGTCATCAGGTGTCGAGATTGGGTACAGTTACGACACATATAGGAGTCAATGCATTGTTGTCAAGGATTCACCACATACTTGCGAGTGTGGATATCCTATGCGATCTGAGGAGATATTAGTGTGACAAATCTCTGGCCAGAGTACTTGATGTGATTTAAGAAATGGTTTCTTAGTAGCACATGCGATGTCACTAATTTGATCTTCAAGATGCATTGCATAGTTATCGAATCTTGAGCGACTCTCGATATACCAATGGTTGTTGATTCGATCGGGATATATGGATGAAGGGACCGTACTGTACGTTAACCAAAATCTACTGGTTCTTGTAGGCACTATCAGTGATACCTAGGGAATCATGGGGCGATGTTGCTAGGCGCTTTACCATGATTCGTTGGGCAAGTCGGAAAGTGTTGTTCCGAGTCACAAGGAGTTGTGAGCCCACGGCTAGCTGTATCCCTGAACCATTGAGGGTCACACAGTGTAATGGAGTTTTAATCCCCGTTGAGATAGTTAAATTTAAAGAGTTAAATTTAATGAACTAAGGAGTTGGACTTCTTAAATAAGAGTAAGGGAGTAGGATTTCCTAAAATGACATAGGGATGGACATTTTTGGAAACCACTGAATTCGGATTCAGGAAAATTTATTTTGACTTTAAAACGTGCAGAAATAGTTTCTGTGCACATTGGTGAAATAGTTTCATCAATCGGAGTCACGATGAATTTTATATTAATTTCTGAACGAGCGGGCTTTGCTTGTCGGGCCCCAGCTTATGACTAATGGGCCCTAAGGTGTTAGTGGCCTGCATTATAAATAAGTTATTTCAGTACAGAAATTAAACACAACAGGTCATTATTTTTGAGAGCAATTTTCGAAAACCCTACCCTCTCAAAACCGATCGGCCGTCCCCTCCCTTTGCTCTGCCCGAGAAAATTCCGGTCTGTGATTTTGAATCGCAGTAAGGAATAACGAATCAGATTCGTGTAATCTCTTCGCAGAAAACTTCTGATAGATTTTCTAGTGCAATCTATCAGAGGGATTAAACCTCTGTTCGTGGACCTGATTGAAGGCGTTCATCGGTTCCAGGGAGAGACAACAAGAGCAGAATTGTTCTGTTGGTGTCCATTAATCTCGTTGCGAGATTTGAGGTAAAATTTATTTAATTGTTATTTAAATTTTACACATACAATAATTCAATCGTTGTATGGTTGATACCCACACCATGGAATCGTTCCATGAGAAAATTTTTAAACTTCCGCTGCACCGGGTATCAATCGTAATTGGTCTGGGAACTCGCCAGTTTTCCAACAGTGGTATCAGAGCCAGGTTGCTCAGATCAATCGATTGAATTAATCAATTGTACAAAATTTTTGAGTCTCGGTTTTTGAAACAAAATAAATATTTTTAATAAAAAATTTTTTTTTTCCGGGGGGCGAAACCCGGGCAGCGATTGGATCGCTGCCCGGAGGGGGCAGCGATGGTCGCTGCCCCCAGGGGCGGCGCACGGCGCCGCCCAAAGGGGGCGCACGGCGCCGCCCAGGGCGGCGACCGTCGCCGCCCAGGGCGGCGACCGTCGCCGCCCAGGGCGGCGCACGGCGCTGCCCAGGGCAGCGCTGTGCGCTGCCCAGCGCAGCGCTGGGCGCTGCGCAGGGCAGCGCTCGGCGCTGCCCAGGGCGGCGCACAGCGCCGCCCAGGGGCGGCGCTCGGCGCCGCCCAGGGCGACGCACGGCGCCGCCCAGCGGCGGCGCCAGGCGCCGCCAGGGCAGCAAACGTTGCTGCCCTAAGGGGGCAGCCGGGCTGCCCCGGCCCGCGCCCCGGGTGCGGGCCGGCCCGGGAGTGTCCCGGGCGGCCCGCGGGAAAAATTATATTTTTATTAATTTTAATATTTAAAATTTTATTTTTGGTCCGGTCAAAAATTGTTTTTGATTGGTTCACGAGATTTCGGATCGAATTGTTCGAGTCCGTAAATTTTAAAATTGATTTTGGATAAATTTGAATTTTTGGAAAATTTTAATATTTTATCCGTAAATTGAATTTTGAAATCAATTATTTTGGTACAATTGATGATAAGATATGATCTTATGATATATTAGATAAAATATGATTTTATTTGTAAAATTGGATTTTATAGATAAAATATGATTTTATTTGATATGGAGATAAAATATGATTTTATATGTGAAATGTGATTTTATATATAAAATATGATTTTATCTTGTTTAAATTTGAATTGCCACAGCATGTTATCCAATAAATTAATTTTGAATTAAATGTTATTGGATAAGGATGATCGATTGCCATGACCAATTTTGTAGGTGTATGTTAGGAATTTACATTTTGTCTTTATTGTTGTTGGTTTTATTAATGGGCCTGGTTTATGGCCCGATATGAATGTCATATGTAATAAAAGTGGGCTTGGTTTATAGCCCGTTCCCACCCCCTAAAATGTATCCCCTACTTGTCATTGTTATTTAATTGTAAATACATTAGATTTAGTGGGAGATCAAGATTTGAAGATGGTGGGCCCAGCAGACAATGAAGACTGAAGAAATGTAAATTGGAAGCATATGTAATAGGATTGCATTTGCATACTGCATATTACCTAGGATTGGACTAAGACCCGTGATTGGCAACCACGGGTCAATTAGAAATGGAATCGATCATCCTATATAATATGTGATATTATGATTGTATGCATGTTTAGACATAAATTGCGTGAATCCGGCAATGCATGCAATAAATTAAATATGATGAGACAAATATTTTTATAAATAAAATCCCTCATTTTAAATATGATTTAAAATTTATATCAAGATAAATAAAGGAAATTTAAATATTGTTTAAATGTTCCTACCTTCCATCAACGGTCAATGTATGTGATGCTACCCGCGGATACGGTCCGGCTCATATTATTGGGGGGGCCCGTCCGTCGGAAAGCTGTACATTGGATCGACAAATGTTGTAAGTTGGGTGGAACTCCCATGGGATCGGCTCATATTATTGGGGGATCCACATGGCGACCGTCCATCACAACTTAATATTGATGGGTCATCTTGACATGTCACTTTAAACGGCGTCATATTATTGGGCCCTTATTGGACATGAGGTAAATACATGGGGGTTGCTTTGGAAGCAATTGGGCTCTACCTTTTGAGAATTATGGTTGGCTGATATTATTCGGGACCATAAGTTTGTCAATTGGACTCCATGTTCTCACTAAGGAAAAAGTTTCCCGTTTTCACTAGAGGGTGGTGAAATCGTTAAAATAGTGGGAGTGAGATTCATAAAATTAAATTCGCCTATTTTATGTCTTAGTAAATTGTTAAACAATCATTGATATATGTCTGTTTTTCCTTTTCAGTATTTCATACAATGAATTCGCGAAATCCTTTATTCTCGATCCTCGAACAAAAAAAGCTGACTGGCGCCAACTATACGGAATGGTTCCGGAAGTTGAAGATTGTCTTAACTTCGGAGAAAATGCTCTACGTGTTAGAGAAAGCACCTCCGAAGGAAGCACCAGCTGACATAAGTCCGGAGGAATTGGCCAAACTTGATGCATGGTGTGACCATGACATCAAGACCAAATGCTATATGCAAGCCTCGATGTCTGATGAACTCCAGAGGCGATTTGAGGACACGGTGAATGCTGCTGACATTCACACGCAACTCAAGGAACTTTTTGGGGCTCAGTCGAGGGCTGAAAGGTTCTCTACTGTTAAGGAGTTGATGACGTGCCGCATGCGTGAAGGGACTTCGGTCCGTGATCATGGGGTACGAGTGATTTGGCTCATACAGAAGTTAGCGACCCTTGATTTGGTGTTGGAGCATGAACTCAATGTGGACTTGCTGCTTCTATCTCTTCCTTCTTCATTTGATGGATTCGTGATAAATTTTAATATGAACAAGATAGAGGCCACCCTTGAAGAGATGGTCAATATGCTCGTTACATATGAATCCACACTTAAGAAGGATAAGCCAGCTTTCTTGGTGGGCTCCTCATCTTCTGCTAAGAAGGGGCCAAGTATGAAGGGCAAGAAACGTTCTGCCCCACCCAAGAAAGTGGAACCCGAGAAGAAGCAAAAGACAAAGGCTTCAAACGATGGAAAATCCAAGGATGTTTGCCATTACTGCAAGAAGCCGGGTCATTGGAAGCGCAACTGCAAGGAGTATCTTGAGCAGTTGGGAACTGCAAAGGGTATGTTCTATATCGAAATAAACATGTCACTTAATACAACTTCTTGCGTATTGGATACCGGATGTGGTTCTCACATTTGCAATGATTTGCAGGTGATGACAAGAAGTCGCAGGCTTAGAATGGGTGAGACCCAGCTGAGGCTCGGGAATGGTTCCAGAGTTGAAGCTACGGCCATTGGAGATGTTTGTTTGATTTTGCAGAATGGTTTTAAATTATTGTTGAGAGATGTTTTATTTGTGCCAGATTTAATTAAAAACATTATTTCTATTTCTATGCTTGATAGAGATGGTTATTCTTGTAATTTTGTGAATGGGATTTGTAGTATTTACAAGAATGAATGTTTAATTGGAAATGGACAACTTGAAAACGATCTATATAATTTAAAACTAAAAGACGTTCCAGTGAATTGTATTGACAAACCGGCAACAACAAACAAAAGGAAAATCGATAGTCAAAACCCGGCAAACCTTTGGCACGCTAGACTAGGTCATATTTCCTCAAGGAGGATGAACAAGCTAGTGGGAGAGGGCATGTTTGATATGTCTGATATTAACTCTCTACCTACTTGTGAATCCTGCCTAAAAGGGAAAATGACTAAATCTCCTTTTAAGGGGAAGCCTGAACGTAGTCAAAATCTGTTGGATTTGATCCATACAGATGTTTGTGGTCCATTTAGAGTAGGGACTCAACATGGCCACACCTACTTCATTACCTTTACTGATGATTATTCTAGGTATGGGTATTTATATTTAATGAAATATAAGTCTGAAGCATTTGAAAAGTTCAAAGAATTCAAGGCTGAAGTAGAAAACAAGCTAGGTAAAAGTATTAAAGCACTTCGATCGGATCGAGGTGGAGAATACTTGAGTACCGAGTTTTTGGACTATCTGAAAGAGAATGGGATTCTCTCTCAGTGGACTCCTCCTATGACACCACAGCTTAATGGTGTATCGGAGCGTCGTAATCGAACTTTGTTGGACATGGTTCGATCTATGATGAGCTTCACTGAGCTTCCACCTTCGTTTTGGGGCTATGCGCTTGAAACGGAGGTATTATTGTTGAATAACGTCCACACTAAAGCAGTGGACAAAACACCATACGAGTTATGGAATGGCAAAGCTCCTAAGTATTCATACTTGAGGATTTGGGGATGTCCTGCTTACGTGAAGCGGACAGTGGGAGATAAGTTGGATAGTCGATCCAGCTTGTGTTATTTTGTGGGGTATCCGAAGAATTCAATCGGATATTATTTCTATTATCCTGCTGAAACAAAGGTGTTTGTTTCACGGAATGCCACCTTCTTGGAGAAGGAGTTCTTATTGGATAAGAAAGGCGAGATGATGGAACTCGAAGAAGTTCGAGAAGAACCCGAAATACAAAATAACGATCCCACACCTCAGGAACCATTGCTGAACACGCCTGCACCTAGAAGATCCGAGAGGACTTCTAGACCTCCAGTTCGATATGGTCTTCTTCTTGAAGAGGGTCAAGATGAACCCGACATTGGATGTGATCCAAGAAGCTTCAAGGAAGCAATTTCTGATGCGGATTCGAATTTATGGCTTGAAGCTATGCAATCAGAATTGGATTCGATGCATACTAACCAAGTCTGGACTTTAGTGGATCCTCCCGATGGAATTGTTCCAATAGGGTGTAAATGGATCTACAAAAGAAAGCTTGGGCCTGATGGTAAGGTATTGACCTACAAGGCGCGATTGGTGGCTAAAGGTTATACTCAAAGGCAAGGAGTTGACTATGACGAAACCTTTTCACCAGTTGCAATGTTCAAGTCCATAAGAATCCTTATTGCCATAGCTGCATGGTATGACTATGAGATATGGCAAATGGATGTGAAGACTGCTTTTCTTAATGGAGACATTAAGGAAGAAATCTATATGAAGCAGCCTGAGGGGTACACATCCATGGGAAGCGAGCATAAGGTATGCAAGCTTCAGAGATCAATTTATGGTCTAAAACAAGCATCAAGAAGTTGGAACCAGAAATTTGATGAAACAATTAAAGACTTTGGTTTCATCAAGAACCCGGAGGAACCTTGCGTGTACAAGAAAGTAGTTAAGGATGCGGTGACATTCTTAGTACTTTATGTTGATGACATCCTACTCATTGGGAATGATGTAGGGATGTTGCAGTCAACAAAGATATGGTTATCAGGTAGATTTTCGATGAAGGATTTGGGTGAGGCATCCTACATTCTTGGGATACAGATCTATAGGGATAGATCTAAGAGAATGATAGGACTCACTCAATCAACCTACATCGATACCATATTGAAACGGTTTTCAATGGATGGGTCCAAGAGAGGACATCTACCCATGTGTCATGGAGTTTCTCTATCCAAGTCTATGTGTCCCAAGACTGATGCAGAGATAGAGAATATGACACATGTACCATATGCGTCAGCTATAGGTAGTATCATGTATGGGATGATATCTACCAGACCGGATGTAGCATTTGCTCTGAGTGTCACGAGCAGATATCAGTCTAATCCTGGTCAGATGCATTGGAAAGCCGTGAAGGACATTCTTAAGTACTTGCGAAGGACTAAGAATATGTTCATGGTTTATGGAGGACGAGAACTCAAACTGGAAGGCTATACCGACTCTAGCTTCCAAAGTGATGTGGATGACTCGAAGTCAACCTCTGGATTTGTGTTCATGCTCAATGGCGGTGCTGTCTCTTGGAAGAGTTCCAAGCAGGACACCACAGCGGATTCCACCACTGAGGCTGAATACATTGCAGCATCAGCTGCTGCTAAAGAGGCCGTTTGGATGAGGAATTTCGTCCAAGAGTTGGGCGTCATTCCTGAATTTGTTGGTCCAGTCCCGGTGTACTGCGACAACACGGGTGCCGTTGCTCAAGCAAAGGAACCAAGGTCTCATCAAAGATCCAAACACGTACTGAGGAAATACCACATAATCCGGGAGATTGTGGAAAGAGGAGACATCAGTGTCGAACGAGTGGCCTCTGCAGACAATATCGCTGATCCACTTACTAAGCCTTTGCCAGGACCATTGTTTGACAAACATCGCGAAGCAATGGGTCTACGTAGTATGACTAGTTGGCTATAGGGCAAGTGGGAGATTGTAAGAGTGGGTGCCCAGTGAGCCAACTGTGTGGCTATGGGCTTTGTTGACTCTTTGTATAAACAATCTTTTGTTTAATATTATTTACACTTTTATGGCAATGACTTTATATTACTTCATATTGTTATATTGTGATATACTATTGTTGTTTTGATAAAGACCTTGAATATACTATAGTGTATGTAAGATGTGGTAGAACATGGAGATGTCTATCATGAAATACATCTTATAGTCACTGTATATTCTAAAACCGTTCCTAGTCGATTGAGCCGTCCGATAATAAGGATAAGGATCGCTCGAGTTTGAGACTAGCATTTGCGATGCGGAGTACCACGTTTCATTGGTAGGGAACATGGAGATGTTCGAAGCATGCAAATGGATATTCATAGGATGAATAGTCGAACTACCCTATCCGGACTTTCCAAATGGTTATCACTTATCGAGTGGATAAAGTCCGCGGTTTTGGTTGTACACCATTAGTCCTTACGACTTGAAACATCATGGAGACTCTATATGCTAGTACTGTGCTTTGACTCGTTTACCGACTCTGAGGGGGTCATCAGGTGTCGAGATTGGGTACAGTTACGACACATATAGGAGTCAATGCATTGTTGTCAAGGATTCACCACATACTTGCGAGTGTGGATATCCTATGCGATCTGAGGAGATATTAGTGTGACAAATCTCTGGCCAGAGTACTTGATGTGATTTAAGAAATGGTTTCTTAGTAGCACATGCGATGTCACTAATTTGATCTTCAAGATGCATTGCATAGTTATCGAATCTTGAGCGACTCTCGATATACCAATGGTTGTTGATTCGATCGGGATATATGGATGAAGGGACCGTACTGTACGTTAACCAAAATCTACTGGTTCTTGTAGGCACTATCAGTGATACCTAGGGAATCATGGGGCGATGTTGCTAGGCGCTTTACCATGATTCGTTGGGCAAGTCGGAAAGTGTTGTTCCGAGTCACAAGGAGTTGTGAGCCCACGGCTAGCTGTATCCCTGAACCATTGAGGGTCACACAGTGTAATGGAGTTTTAATCCCCGTTGAGATAGTTAAATTTAAAGAGTTAAATTTAATGAACTAAGGAGTTGGACTTCTTAAATAAGAGTAAGGGAGTAGGATTTCCTAAAATGACATAGGGATGGACATTTTTGGAAACCACTGAATTCGGATTCAGGAAAATTTATTTTGACTTTAAAACGTGCAGAAATAGTTTCTGTGCACATTGGTGAAATAGTTTCATCAATCGGAGTCACGATGAATTTTATATTAATTTCTGAACGAGCGAGCTTTGCTTGTCGGGCCCCAGCTTATGACTAATGGGCCCTAAGGTGTTAGTGGCCTGCATTATAAATAAGTTATTTCAGTACAGAAATTAAACACAACAGGTCATTATTTTTTAGAGCAATTTTCGAAAACCCTACCCTCTCAAAACCGATCGGCCGTCCCCTCCCTTTGCTCTGCCCGAGAAAATTCCGGTCTGTGATTTTGAATCGCAGTAAGGAATAACGAATCAGATTCGTGTAATCTCTTCGCAGAAAACTTCTGATAGATTTTCTAGTGCAATCTATCAGAGGGATTAAACCTCTGTTCGTGGACCTGATTGAAGGCGTTCATCGGTTCCAGGGAGAGACAACAAGAGCAGAATTGTTCTGTTGGTGTCCATTAATCTCGTTGCGAGATTTGAGGTAAAATTTATTTAATTGTTATTTAAATTTTACACATACAATAATTCAATCGTTGTATGGTTGATACCCACACCATGGAATCGTTCCATGAGAAAATTTTTAAACTTCCGCTGCACCGGGTATCAATCGTAATTGGTCTGGGAACTCGCCAGTTTTCCAACAGTGTTTTTGTGTGTTTTTATGTGATGTATTGAATATGTGTGTATTTCACTCTTCGGGTTGATTTTTGTAGGAATTTGTGATGACATCATGATTTTGGAGCAAGAGAAGAGCCGCAAGAATGAATTACGAAGTAGCAATGGTCAAAATTTTATTTTTGATTCTAGATAGATCCAAATCCGATCATCACCGTTCAAATTGAAGCTCAAGATGTTTTGAAGCTGCTGTCCAAATTTCGACTCAATCCGACAGCTAGAACTTCGGATATGAATTTTTTAAAATCGATGCGTGCTGGAAAAAAGTGAGCTCGCACGAACCGCAACTTTTTGCGGCTCGAGCGAGATCTGTGCTGCGGGAAAAAAAATTGGGCAGAAAGTTGCTCTCTTGAGCGGAAATTTCTTGCCGCTCAAGAGAGCGATCGCGGATCAGAAAAAAATACAGATTTTGGAACTTAAAATTCTTAATTTGTCGGGCTTTATTTTATGGGCTTTCAAAGCACTACAAGAAAAATGTACAAACACAACACTTAAAAGACAACGCTTTTAACGAAAAGGGTTGTCTTTTTTTAAAAGACAACGCTTTTAGTGAAAAGCGTTGTCGTTATATGTTTTTTGTTCATCAAAGACAACACTTTTTTTAAAAAGCGTTGTCAATAAGCGTTTTTTTGGGGTCAAAGACAACGCTTTTAAAAGTGTTGTCTATAAGCATTTTTTCCCCATGTATCACAACACTTTTTAAAAAGTGTTGTGGAAAAAATATTATTTTTATTTAAAATAAAACATAAAATAAATAATATTTCCTTAGCCCAATTAGATCCTCAAATCTCAGACCCCTTCTCTCGATCGATTTCTTCTCCAGATCCGACATATCCCTTAGCTCCTTTTTCTCTCTTTCAATTCAAAATCCCATGGCTTCCATTTTTGCCCGATTCTTCAAACGATTTTTGAAGTGACTCCGACGATGAATTGGTTGACACCTCGCAACGTTCTCGCTCGAGCCGTCGGGAAGCCCACCTCGCATCTTCACTACAGGTGAATACCGATCCCTTAGTTTCCTGTCACGTTTGAAAAAATCCCAAAATACCCAAACCCTTGTCACGATTAATACCTTAAGGTAAAGTGGAAGCTTGCTTTTAAAAATTAATACCATTTTACAACTCTCTCATTTGAGGGTTTGAAAGATAATTATAACTGCTGAACGGATTTTGCAAATGACAGATTCCTTAGTACTAGAAGTACACCTCTAAATTTTTTTATTGAAATACAGTTCTTCGTTTACTTATTAGGATGCACCTTCATTAGGTGTCTTGTGATATTCCTAAAGTTGTTTATGAAGGAAGAATTAGGATTAATGGAAAAGTGAGAAATCCCATTTAATAAGGTGCACATTCGTGTGTTTTATGCAAACAGTTGCACATCTTCACGCATAAATTTCTTGATAGCGAGGAACATGACAATTTTCTTATGCTTTTACACTTATATTGCTTTTACCAGTAGCAACATAAGTTAGACGTTATCCATATAATGGATAGTGGCTCAGCCTAACACAAATGCCACCCTTGAAACATTCTGCCTTGAACAGAAAAATAATCATCAATTTAAATGACAAACATTGTTGCTTGCTTAGCGGGCTTGAATTGGATATATGTTCTTGTTTGACTAGAGCGCATTTATACAAGTATGAAAACAACACAATTTCTCTTACTTTACAGATATCAAATACATGGTATTTTTCATATTTCGGAACAATAATCATCTAATGGTAGTGCACATAAGTTCCTCAAGTTTGACTTAAATCTATTCGTTGTCCCTTTTTGGCATGTGTTTTTTGAGTTCATAATCTGCATACTAATATATGTTTAAAGTTTAGGTGCTTTACATGTTTATTCTACTTTCAGGACGCAAGCCTGACCATTCCTTTGCTTTCACCTGTTCTTGTTCCAATGGCTCAAAGCATTGGGCCACTTTTGTCGCAAATAGCATCATCACCAACAATACGCTTTGGGGTGAGCTTAACTTCCATCTTATGCATTTTCAGATGTTAACGTACTAAAGTAAGCAGCTTTGTTAGCTTCACAATTTATGATGAACAAATATTCCAATCTTGGAAAATTAACTAGTTTATGTGCTATCAATAATTGTTCCTTTATGGCTTTTCTACACTTTGCAATTGAGAATCGTTGGTGAAGATTTTGAACTTCTTCTACTTAACTAATCCAAGAGTATACTGTGATTGTGCGCCTCCTCTCAATACTTCTATTTTTCTGCAACCACTCAGGTGATGTTTAGTAATGTTCTTGAAAATATTTCGGGAAGATGTGTTTTGGAATATTTTGCAGAATTTGATGTCTATTTGATTTTATTTTTGGAATAGGCATATTTTACCACGACTGCCATCTTATATAAGAATTTGGCACATTAATGACATCATATTATTTAGTTATCATATTGTAATCTTCAATAATAGTATTGTATCATTTTTCCAAGTTTAAGTTTTTGGAGTCTTTATTAACACTTTATAATCAGATTGAAGGAGCCATTATGGCAGGGATCTTCACTTGGAGTTAGGGTTCGAGCTCCTTTTATTTTATTTGAAATTAATTATCAACTATATATAGGCTCCAATTATGATCAAACACATTAGCTCATTTAATATTAAATAAATTATTATCTAGTAATGTTGATAAATTTTTCAGACATGGAAGCTATTGAATGTGTCCTCTGTGTCTTAGCTAGCTGGGAATGACTAGTTTAATTATTCAGGCTATTCTTGGTGAACGCTCAAGATCATTTGGTCCTTGGTGAGAGCCATACCTTTCTAGATTCTAATTGTTGTTCAACTATTTTTTTCTGTTTGAAAATCCTTTTTAGGATAACATGTCTTTCTTTATATGACTTGATGGTGGTTGATCATCTGTTATATGTCTCAAGTAATTGTTTTCTTGATGTGCGAATGGATTTTATTTATATTATTCTATTTGGAGAGTAATTAATATGATCATGGTTATGGAATTGGCATCCAGAATTTTAGAATTTGCGTCATATGATGCAATCTTGTGTTTTTTACCAATAGGATGATAACCCATGCTATAGAGCTGCTGACAACTGGAAGTACACAAGTAGAAATACTAATGCGTGAACATCAGCCAAAATTTTCAAGGACACGTGAAGGATTGTCTAACTGTGAAAACAATGCAATGAGCATCAAACCCCACTTTTTTCTCTCTTTTTCCCATCACTGATGGCCATTGCATTCTATTGATATGTTCATTTATATGTCTTATTCCCTTGTTATTTATATGCTGTGAGACATTAGATGTTTGAATTTTAGGGATTTTTAAATTGATCTGATTGTCTGTTGCCGCCAGATGGTGGGTAAGAAGCCCTCATGGAATATTGGTTCGTCATTTTACATTAAGAAATCCATGCTAGTTCTACCCAAATTCCATTTTGACGATGATATGGATTTAATTGATGAGGATATTCTCCTCACAGAAGATCCAAAAAAACAGCTGCCACTTGGTTAGTGTTTATGTTTGCAGTTCAATTGTTTATTTATAGTCTTTTGTATGATCGGTAGGTGGAAATTTTGAAAATATTTCCACCTACTAGGTGATTGTGAAGTTGGAAGTACAAGGAAAGCCTGTAAAACTGCACTTGTGGAAGGGCTGAAGAAGAGGAAAAAGTGCTAAAGCTTGGACTTACCATGGACCAGCTGAATAATCCTTAATCTTCTTGTGGAAATGTGAGTTCAATTCAACTCTAAAATGTTGTTTTGGTATCTAGGTTTATAAATGCCAGACGTCCTGAAAATGATAGGGTACTACTGAATTTTTTTAATATGCTAGTTTTATTTTGCTTCAACCTGATCACTATATCACTTTTAACAGTGACTGAAATATGCAAACATTTTTAATTAATGTTTGTCTTTGAAAAGCAAGTTATATGATGAATTCTTATGTTGGTTTCGTGCTTCCGAGTTTCATTGTCACTTTCTTCATTGGCTGTGGATCTTGTTTGCATAAGGAACTATGTTTTTCACCCATATAATCTCATTAATGATTGTTGTCTATTCAGTGTGGTCTTGGTGATGCTTTTCAATGCAGTATGTGACCTTACAAGGGTCTTCCAACTTTTAAACTAAGTTAAAAGGTGCCTCTACTGATTCCAAATTCACTGAACGAATTCTATACACATTGTGATTACGACTCCTGAGATCTAGACATGTATGAATTATGCTTCCAAATTATTATAAAATGTTTTGAATCTACCTCCCTAAGTATATGCCAAAATGTTTCACATCCACCTACATTCAAGAGATTTTGAAGCATCCCCAATTTCACATCCAAAATGTCTCTTGTGTATGTATTTGAAGTTAGATAATGTTTTTGAGTTTAACTCAAGTGTTGTATCCAATTGTTTCCTGTAATCTCTAAATTTCTCCGCAATTGTGTTTTCGAGAGGAGAAATTTTTTCAAGGGAGAAAATGGCAGATAAGTTTATGAAGGAGCAGATCGCCGAGTTCAAGGATGCATTCAGCCATTTTGATAAGGATGGCGATGGTATACTCAATTTTAAATCTCTGTTTTTGCTCAGTGTGTGTGAATTCATGAGTTGAATGCTTCTAGGACTTCCCTCATTAGAGGCTGGAGCTTTTGGACGATGAGGAGCACATTTTCAGTATGTGGATTGTTGGTGGTGATCATCGGCTCAGCTCAAGGTTGATTTTTTTTTCATATTTAATAATGTTTGTCTTTTTTGTTGGTTTATTTGCTCAGAATGAATATGGAACACAGACCGAGTATAGAGTGTGGAACTGGAATCGTTTCCAATTCTAGCTGGCTACATCCATTCTTGGTGGAATTGATAATGTTTGGTAAGTTGGCCGGCCTCACTTCGCCTCTCCTTTAGCATAGTTTTGTTCCATTGCCTAGATTACTTACTTTTTCAATTCTAGTTTTATGTTTGGTATTTCATTTTATCCTTGTATTAGAGTTTCCTCCATATTTCCTGGTTGTTTTTTTTTACTTCAGCTGTTGGAAGGCCGCACTTACATCTGTTGCTAGTTTAATAACATCTTTGCAGATTCTCATGTCCAGGAGTTTCCTTCCTCCCCTCAAGCTTTTTTGAGATATTATGATTTATGTTGTTATATGGCTAAGCTCTGAATGTGTGCTTTGAAGATGTTATGAATCAACAATTGGTGACTCGAGTTTGAAAACCAACATGGAATCGACATGAAATAGGAGACTAGCCAAAGCTATACATCACTAAAAATTGGAGGCAAAAGGAATGACTTGGATTCATCGTCGTTGTCCGATATGTAAGTTTCCCACTGCATTCCTGAATCTACATTATAAGTTATTGGCAAGCATTGCGTTTCAGACACTTTATCGTGCAGATTTATTCTACTCTATGTTTTTCACTTTTCTTCCCTTCTTCTCTCTGTTTCCCCTCTCCTACAGTTTGAGCAGAAACAGAAGTATGAAGCATGGAAAGCTCCAGATATAAGGAAGGCTATAAAATAAGGGAGGAAGCCTCTGCTAGGCCCGAGAGGTAACTCCCAAGACTTTTGATGTGTTTTATTATTCATTCTAGTTGAGTGATAGTTGTCTGCAAACCTTGGGTTAAATATTTTAGTTGAGAAAAATATTTGAGGGTGTGAGAGACCTTTGGCCCCTCAAGATTTTAACATATCAAGATTTTTACCTTCAACGTGAATTATATACGGTAGCAATGCCGGGTGTGAGAGACCTTTGGCCCCTCAAGAATTTAGCATATCAAGATTTTTACCTTCAAATGACTTATATACAGTAGCATTGCCTTTAATTTTATGCTATTTCCCGAATTTTGCAGTTTGGGGATGCTATCCTGCCACATAAGGAATACTTTTTTTTTGTCCGGTTGCAGCTCACATGCGTGAACTGCCGTGAAGCAATACTCTCTGGAAATCATTGGACTTGCAATCAATGCCACTACCATTTAATGTAGCAGGTGAGTATTGTCTTCAATACCAAGACCTTTCTTCTGTTTTTTAACTCAATAAATACTTAAGGAGCTATCTATTAACTTTGTTTCATATAATCCATCAACAAGTTTTAACTCAAGAAATACTCAACATTCTTACGTTCCTTTTTTATATTTGGTTTATGATCCTTTCAGATTGCCGTGGATGCACCTGAAAACACAGATGATAAAGATATATTATATAATGAGCTCTTTGAGAGCACACACTCATTCTTGAGAGTTGGTCTGATCGCTGACTCTAGTTTGAGGTAGAAAGCATAGCGCACATGGCCGAGATGAACATGAAGAATTCAATTATTTGTTATATTTGAATGATTTTTGTTATATTTGAATGATTTATAATATTGAAATATTGTATATTAGATTTAATTTTCAAAAATTTTGAATATTGAGTGATAATATTGAAAATTTGTGAATTAATTTTTTTTTTGTTTTTTATTTGAGAAAAGACAACGTTTTTTAAACATTGTCGTAGGTGGAAAAAGCGTTGTTGTTACTAAAAAAGACAACGCTTAAAAAACGTTGTCTTTTTCAAATATCACGATGCTTTTTATGCGTTGTCTTTGCTCAAAACGACAACGCTTTTTAAGTGTTGTCTTTGAACGCGGCCTTGCACAACATTGGCTACGACAACACTTTTTTTGACAAAGACAACGCGAAAAAAGCGTTGTCGTTTTTACTTTCCAGAAACGACAACGCTTTTTCCGCGTTGTCTTTGAGCGTGGTCTTTTACAACACTGGATATGACAACGCTTTTTCGGGGACATTAACAACGCGGAAAAAGCGTTGTCTTTGGCCGTTTTTCTTGTAGTGAAGCCATGTAACAGGGAGATAAAATATCAGATGAAGGGGGGAGATCGCACGCACAGATCGAGGCGGCTAGGGCGCAGATTGAAGATTTGAAGAATGCTCCATTCTAGTTTCTTATTTCTTCTTCTTCTTTTTATTTTTGAATTATATTGTTTTCGTTATTTGATTAGTTTTTCTTCAACCAAAACCGCGAGATTGGGCCGAACAATTTTATGTCGAACATGTGGATTTTTATTTGGGATTTTTAGATTTTTATTAAAGTTTTTGGTTGTTGTATTTATATTTTGTTCTTGTGAATAATCTGATCAATTATTTACTTGTTTGTTAATTGATTTTGAGTCGACAGAATAGGAATTGATTTCGATCGCTCCAATAATTGACATATGATTAAACCGACTAGAAATAGTATTCGGTTTCAGTATGCGGCTTTAGGTAAAAACTGAATTCTCATAATTCCTAATGCATTTGAAGTTGATCAGAATTATGAAAATTAATATGTCAATATTTGAATAGGTTTAACTGTTCTAGAAATAGACTGTTAAATAAATTAGGAGAATTCGCCATGATTTAATATTAAATCTGGATCCTAGATTTTCCACTTGTTTGCATAAATTTTTTGGTACCTGCGTGTGTCTTGGTTTTCTCGTTTTAATTAAATTTATCTTTCAGCTATTTTATTTCTTATTTGTTTTAGTAATTAAATTTTTATTTAAATTCATCGCATCCTTTTTATTACTCTGTCTAGATTAAGCTAAATAATTAAATATTGAAAATTAACTACAGTCCTTGTGGGTTCGACACTTAGACTCTCTGTCCACTTTACTATTACTTGACCAAATATACTTGCTAGTAGACACCGATTTAAGAGGTCAAGTTTTTGGCGCCGTTGCTGGGGACTATTTAGTTGATATTAGGATATATTCTTCGCTTGAGACTAGACATTTTTTTCTTGCATTTGTTTAATTTTTAATTTTGATTTTATTGTTTTTTACTTGTGAGATATTTGGAGATGGATCATCGACGGGTATTCACAAGGTTTGGCCTACAATACTTAGAGTCATTCTTTGTTGCTTGGAAAAGATTCAATGATTTTACAAACAATTGTCGATATCATGATTTTTAAAACTACACTCTAGTTCAGATTTTTTATGGTGATTTGGATGATCCAACAAGAATTTGGGTGGATTATGGAGCTTTGGCAACTGGCAGTCACTTGTTCAGAAGAGATTATAATAGTGTTATGCACTTGTTAAATGATATGGCAGATTTGGACTACCATTGGCATTGTGATCCTTCACTGCAGGGTTGGAGTCACCAATATTCTCCAGAATTCAACTCCACAAATTTTGCGAACCAACCATTTGAGCTTCAAGAATAGTGTATAGGGAGTTTTGAAAATCATGTGGCTTAATTGGAGAACATTGTGAAAAAGTAGGCAGCTACAAATAAGTTCTTAGATAGCCACATCAACTCTTTGAGTCATTTGGATGAACAGATTGCGCTTTTTATAGAACCATTTTTTGAGATCTGTCAAGAGAATGAAGTAATTGAGCCAGAGCAAGAAGAAATACTATTTGAAGAATTTTTAATTGAAGAGGAGCCAAAAGTGATAGTGAAGGAGGAAGAAATATACAAGGAGAAAGATTTGACCTCGTCAATGGTCTATCCATGTACACCATTAGAAGATCCGTTCTTGCCATTGACTCCAACTTCACAGTATTACATCCTCTATGAGCTTCAGCCTAGATTCGGAGTCTCCTTCCAAACTAATTAGTTCATGCCGAGTATTGCTGGACCGACGAGCTTTCCATGTCAATATCACGCCAAGATTGAGGGCGTTGGAAATCAAGACCCATACGTAGATTCGTATGATTCTTACTATGGGCGGCAGCCGCTATTTGATGGCTGCTACTGGAAGTTGGGTAATAGAATATAAACTTAGCGCTGACTGGGTCCTTTAAATTTTTTTTTTATTGTTCTTTTTATGTTTATTTTTTATTATCTTTTTCTAATCCAATGTCTTACCCGTCGCTTTCCATGTTCAATAGGTTACCCTGATAAGTGAAGTTGCTTTGGAGTTCTACAGCCAGAGGAAAAGGAAGAATCATGGACCAGGGGAGTGTTATTTTTATTTGTCCTGTGTTTATGTCGTCTTGCATGTGTTTTTTTGTTTCTGCATTTTGTTCATTTTTTCTAAATCATTGAGGGCAATGCTTTGGATAATTATGAGGGGTAGACTAGTTTATTTCAATGTTTTTCATGTTTGTGTTGCATTCCTAACGTTTTAGTTTGATTGCATATAGTTCGTGTCGTGTTTGATTGTGTTCTGTTCGTTTTAGTAATTGTCTGCATATGTGTTGAGTAGGATGATGAATGGGAGCTGATGATGATATGAAGTTATGAATTTTGTGAAAATTTTTGCTCTTGACTTTACATGAGAAACTGTAGGTTGAACCGTGAATATTTTTAAGCACTCATGTTAAACCAGTGAATTGTAGAGAAAGATTTCATGAAGTTTCTGTTTGTTTGATCATTGCACGACAATAAGTGTTTTGTGGAGCTTAACTGTGTTCTGTGAATTTTGATGAGTCTCTAACATTGCACTTATGATCTTGGGAACATAAAACTCAACTAATTGAAATCCTAATTACCACGTCCAATGCTAAGTCTGCGGATGAAATGAGGTTGATGCTCCATCTGGGCTATAGATGAGGGGATTGAAATTCAAATCCTATCACAGTTATAATTAAGCTTTCGGGTAATTATTGGGGCTAAAGCAAAACTGGGTGTAAAATCTGGAGGTGTGTAATTAATTATCTCAAGGGAGGTGTGTTTTGTTAAGAGATCATTGGAAGAAATGGATACTGGAGAGTGAAACTTTCACTGATTTGTCATAGGTCGCTTAGCAGTCTTGAAACTGATTCTGTCTAAGTTGCATGTAATTGGAATGACATCGCACATACACACATTCACGCTAAACCGAAGGTTTATCGTGAAGAGTTAAGGGTGTTTGTGATTTTAGTTTGTGTTTGAACTTCGCTGAGGCTAATACTTTCCCATATAATCATCCTACCTTCGATTTGTGTTTTATATTTTTTTGTCATATGTCTTGATAGAGGGCGAGCAAGGTTTAAGTATGGGGGAGTTGATAAGTGCATTTTGTGTGCATTATTTTATGTTATTTTTATGTCTATTTTGCATGCATTCGTATTGTCTCATTGTGTTTTTGTGTGTTTTTATGTGATGTATTGCATACGTGTGCATTTCACTTTTCGGGTTAATTTTTGTAGGAATTTGTGATGAAATCATGATTTCGAAGCAAGAGAAGAGCCGCAAGAATGAATTACGGAGCAGCAATTGTCAAAATTTTATTTTTCATGCTAGAAAGATCCAAATCCGATCTCCACCGTTCAAATTGAAGTTCGAGTTTTTTGAAGTTGCTGTCCAAATTTCGGCTCGATCTGACGGCAAGAACTCCAAATATGAATTTTTTAAAATCGCTGCGCGCTGGAAAAAAGTGAGCTCGACCGAGCCGCAACTTTTTGCGGCTCCAGCAATACCTGTGTTGCAGAAAAAAATTATTGGGCAGAAAGTTGCTCGCTCGAGCGGCAATTTCTTGCCGCTCGAGCTAGCGATCTCGGATCAGAAAAAAATACAGATTTTGGAACTTAAAATTCTTAATTTTTTAGGCTTTATTTTATGGGCATTCAAAGCCATATAAAAGGGAGATAAAATATCAGATGAAGGGGGGAGATCGCACGCACAGATCGAGGCGGCTAGGGCGGAGATTGAAGATTTGAAGAACGCTCCATTCTAGTTTCTTCTTTCTTCTTCTTCTTTTTATTTTTGAATTATATTGTTTTCGTTATTTGATTAGTTTTTCTTCAACCAAGACCGCGATATTGGGCCGAACAATTTAATATCGAACATGTGGATTTTGATTTGGGATTTTTAGATTTTTATTAAAATTATTGATTGTTGGATTTAGATTTTATTCTTGTGAATAATCTGATCAATTATTTACTTGTTTGTTAATTGATTTTGAGTCGAAAGATTAGGAATTTATTTTGATTGCTTCAATAATTGACATATGGTTAAACCGAATAGAAATAGTATTCGGTTTCAGTATGCGGCTTTAAGTGAAAACTGAATTCTCATAATTCCTAATGCATTTGAATTTGATCGGAATTATGAAAATTAATCCGTCAATATTTGAATAGGTTTAACTGTTCTAGAAATAGATTGTTAAATAAATTAGGAGATTTTGTCGTGATTTAAGATTAAATTTGGATCCTAGATTTGCCACTTGTTTGCATAATTTGTTTGGTACCCGCGTGTGTCTCGGTTGTCTCGTTTTAATTAAATTTATCTTTCAACTATTTTATTTTTTATTTGTTTTAGTAATTAAATTTTTATTTAAATTCATCGCATCCTTTTTATTATTCTGTCTAGATTAAGCTAAATAATTAAATCTTGAGAATTAACTACAGTCTCTGTGGGTTCGACACTTGAACTCTCTGTCCAATTTACTATTACTTGACCTAGTATACTTGCTAGTAGACACCGATTTAAGCGGTCAGGATGTTCGAGAAGGGAGAGGAAGCGCGACCCTATGCCGGTGTTCTCTGGGAGGATTATTCCAGATAGGCTCTCGGGGGAGGCTACCTCAGTCTTGATATGTTGCACAGTCATAGCAAAGAGTATAACTACCAGGAGGATCATTATGGGGTTTTGGTAGTGGGATAGTGCCAACGGATTTAATTTGTTATCATCTGACTCAGTCAGAGATACAGTGTTAGTTTTCTGTTGTCAGAATAGTTTTGGAACGGATGTTCCTTGATGAATGTTAATTTTTCAAAAGTGGTTGTGTTTGTATATTGGAAATTTCTAGATGGATAGATCTAGTAGGTGGATTGACGATTATCATTGGCCAGTTAGAGTATCATCCGGTTTCTTCAGTAATTCAACTTGAGGTTTCCCTTGTGACAGTGATTGTCTAGAGTAGGGATTGATTCTTGTTTGGAGAATAGTACAGGAATTGGCAAGTAATCTAGTGTCCATTTTCGATTTAACAAGAACATCTTTGGTAGTAAGTCTGGATTGGCACAGGATCTATATCAGTGATCACTCTTAGCTATCATCTGACGCAGTCAGAGAAGGTATATTGATTCGGCGTGGGAATTTCGTGATTCCAAGTGTGGGAACTTGATGACTATTGCGAAGTCATATAGTGGGAATCAGGAATTGTTGATCAGTACTTGTTAAGTGATAGTGATTCAAAAATGATTGTGTTGAACCAGTTTGTTCATTTCGTTGGGTTAGTCCAGATTATACTAGAATTTGGGGTTACCATGGTAATATAACCAATATTATCGTTAGGATGTTATCTCTAGTGTTGAGATAGAGTAATTCAAGTATGTACTCAGAGGAGAGGATTCTTGGAGATTTAACTTTTGGGTTAGAATCTCAAGTTGTACAATTGACAACCTGGTGTTTTTACTGGGGAAGGAGATCAGTATTGGATCAGGTAAGTGATACAATATAGATGTATCTCATTCTTTCGCATGATGGCGAACAGATATGGTTAGAGTTAGTTGATATCAGGTTAGATATCAGAGGGATCTTGAATAGCCAGATAACCGTATTGATATTAACCAATAGCACTTGGAGCTGTTGGGAGTTTAAACTGTCATTCGAAGTTGACGAATTATTATGGATTTCAATGATTGAGTAGCCGATGAGGTTTTTGACTAGTATCTTAGAAGGTACCAAGCAGTATCAATCTTGGGATGCATTAGTTAGACTGATTTTGCTATTGGGCAAAGCAGATTCTTTATAATCATTTGCCAGGTATGAGATTTTGATAGTGGTGCTGCTTAAAAATTCCAGAGGATTGTGGAATTGCACTTAGTAGACAGTTGTAAGAAGGCATATTTCAGCGCTAGCTTGGGTTTCTTGATAGCGGCGGGTTGGGATAGAACTATGATTATGTTATAATCTTGACCTTCGAATTTTGATGTGTTTCAGTGAGAGAGATACCATACAGGTTTTGTGGGGTCTGGATTGTCGAAAGCTACTCAACCCGATGTTTTGGTTATGATCAGGAGCTATCAGTGACTGTGATAAGTTGGATTTTGTGTTACATTTCTCAAGATTTCCCTAGATTTCGGGGACGAAATCTTCTTAGGAGGGGAGAATTTAGTGACCCGAAACCTGAATTTATAATTAAATTGCGATTAATGTAGTAATCGTGTTTATATTGGATAAAACATGATTAAGGAATCTCCAAATGGGATTAATGAGTTTAGAATTGGATTCAAGACGTCCGAAAATGACCCGGAGGATTCCAAGTGATCGGGTGGATCGGATGATCCGAACCCCAAGATCGGACCATCCGAATATGCTTAGTTCAGAGGCTCTGATCAAGTTCGGAAGTGGGTGAGATCATACGATCCAATCGAATGTTCGAACAATCCGAACTAATGATGTTCGGATGGATGGTTTGAGTTCGGAAGCTACGAGGCGATCGGACGCTCCAATCAGGTGATCAGACGATCCAAACTCAAGGTGGACAGGTTTCCAAGACCAGTCAGCGTGATGACATCATGGATGACATATTTTTGAAGGATTGGACGATCCAAAGAGCAGGATCGGACCGTTCGATGTGTCACCAGGACAAGTGTCCGATATGCATGCATTTGATAGGACACGTCGAGAAGATCTGACCATCCAAAGGTGCAGATCGGACGATCCGAAGTGCTGGCAGGACAGGTGGCTCGCAAGCAGAGATCGGACGACCCGATGGGGGAGTTCGGGCCATCCGAACTCTGCTTATATATAGAGGGTCCGAGAGCTCATTTGGTGCACCATTTTCAAATTCCTCCTCTCTCTTTTAGTTAGTGTTTTTAGGTTTTTCTAGTCACCTAGTAAAGTCCCGGAGTTGGCGGATAGTCTCCGAGGTAGTAGCAGAGTTATGCCCAAGTTATGGGGCAATCGCCATCAGCAAGCTAATGATGGACGCAGGTATAGTCCGAGATGCCTAAAAATATTAGGGAGTATTCAGTATCTTAGTTAAGGCTTTTAGAGCATTATTAGTGATGTATGGTTATATTGACTTGTATGCTTGGAACCTAGAGTGGTGCTTCTAGGACTGCCTTAGTAAGGTACGTAAGTACTGACTGAGATTTTCAGCAGGTATGCGTGTTTATGTGTTGCATTTATGTGTCATGATTTCATGTTACTGCTTTGAGATATTATGATGCAAGTGTATATCATATTGTGCATGTATCTCCTTCGAGATAAGCCAGTGTAGGGTGGCTCAGCCTTGTTTGGATGTTTGATGTTGAGGGCCACAGTGACCGACGGGTCAAGTGGGCACTGACATCCAGGGACACCCAGCTCCACGCCCAGTTAGGAGTGAGTGGTTGGGTCCAGTGTTTTGATTCCCCGTGACTACAGCTCATATCCTAGGCGCCAGCCTGAGCAGTTTGGATCAGTATATCCCATATATGGATACCCGAATATTTTATTATGCATGCATCATGTTTGTATGTTTACCCGTACTAGCGTAATGAGCCTTATGCTCACGTCCAGTGTTTTCTGTGTTGTCTGGACAACCCATTCGATGGGGCAATTGCAGGAAGTTCACCCAGAGACTTGGAGTAATTGGAGACCAGGGCTCGACAGCAGGATTAGTTGTTGGTTATATTTTATTAAGTTTCATTTGATTGGGTTGGATTATTTGGATTTGTTTAACCGGTTGTATTCTGCTGGTCTAGTATGTATTTGGTTTTCCACAGTGTATCTCTGATTATGTTAATTGCATGTTTAATTCAGCATTAATCTTTGATTAGTAGATGACCTGGGTAAGGGTCACTACAAATACAACCAAAACAACTCAGGATGTTCTGAATACATCCGGCTCTCTAATTCCCAAGTGGCTTCCCCTGTGCCTCGACGCTGCCACTGAACTAGAACGAGAGGAATGATCTATATGAGACTAATCGGATAGATATTGTCGCAACAGTGATACATGGAACACATCATGAATACTAGGCAGATACGACGGCAATGCTAGTCTGTAAGATAAATCTCCAATACTTTCCAAAATCTCAAATGGATCCAGAATCTTGGAGATAACTTTCCCTTGAGACCAAATCTCAAAATCTTATGGAACGGTGAAACTTTCAAGAACACATTTTCACCTACCTGGAACTGCAAAGGTATACACTTAGTATTAGCATAACTGGCTTGTCGATCTTGTGCAGTTCTAATTCATTTCTTAATCTGATCAACTACATCAACAGCATGTCGAACTAATTCTGGTCCTTCCACCTGTCGTTCCCAAAAAATTTTCCAGAACGATGGAGTACGACAACATCGCCCGTACAACGCTTCAAATGGTGTCATACCAATACTACGATGATAACTTTTGTTGTACGTGAATTCAATAAAAGGAAATGATCTTGTCAAGCTTGACCAAAATCCATAGTACAAGCTCGTAGCGTATCCTCAAGAGTATGGATAGTACGCTCTGACTGACCATCTATCTCCGGGTGATAAGCAGTACTCAAGCTAAGAGTAGTACCCAAAGAACTTTGAAAACTCCCCCAAAATCGAGATGTAAACCTGGGGTTTCTGTCGCTAATCTCTTTATTTCCAATGTTAATCCATAATTGACCACTGTCGATTATAATCTTTTATTTGGCAAGTGATGTCGAAATTCCAAAGTTAAAATCTCTAAATAACAATTCCTAGAATTCATTATCAATTAATCTTATTGCAGTAGGCTAAATCCTTATACTAAAAAGGATACTATTATTGTGAAAATGGCAATGTCTCCGCCCAAATCACCCGAGTTGTGACAACTTCGTTGTCCACAATTTTCTTGTCTTCTAGAAATATTCAGATTAATTAGTACAACTTTTGGTACTAACAGTTTGAATCAAACTATTATATCTGTCTCAGCTTACCTGCTTGAGATAACATTCTAATAATCGAAACAATGCTACTATTTAATATCTCACTCATAGAAATAAACCTTTATCAAATCCTGACTCACTTGTCTAGAACAACACAAACTGAGTCATTCGATAATTGGGAAGTTCATCAACTCTGCTCGAGTCGACTCTGTTAAAACAGTCACATCAATGGTCTAGCGCATCCAATAGACACCCGAAAAATCAATAACAATAATCCCGCCAAACCCGAAAGCTATAAGTCTCAGCTACTGTCTTTCCCCACGTCTAACCACTCGATTCTATCTTGATAGAGTCCATTGAAACAATAACACATGTTCGATCAAAACCTGTAGATGGAATCTCCAGAAGACTACAGAAAATACCTGAGTACAAAGCTCAATCTAAGCTCAAAAAACTAGGTCAACAACCTCTGGTACCAAACTAGGTACTAAATCAAGTCTGTCTTTTCTGATAAAGAAACATTTACCCAAACTGTCATTGGCTTCACTATCTGTAACTATAACAGATATACTCAAAAACACTATCTAAATAGACCATATTCATGGCGAGATAAAATCAAATTGTTCAACTCAAAAGTTTTGACTGTACTGATCAGTCTCTCTGTTTGCTGACATATTCAACAATATTGTAACCTCTGGGTTAAAATTTTACATCCACAAGAGTTAAATCTTAACTAATCTCATTAAACAGAATACAATCCAGAAATCTTGACTTAAACATTTCTGATAAATCCCAAACGACTTAGGAATTCCAAATGTCTAACACTCTAAGAGGATTTAACCATTCTTTCGAGGTACCACCGTATGACTAAGTCCCTAAGCAAAGAACTATCAATTACCTCATAGTTCACAATATCCCATTACTGAATTATGATTCGATACTTATCAGACTTAACGGTATCATCTACTGATATTGATCTACTGTGACTCACACTTAGCCTAAAAAGATCAATCAAGTTAGGCAACCACTTACCGGTTTATGATCACTATTAGAATCTTACACCCCTGATCAACACACTCTCATCTTAGTGTTTAAACAAGAATTCATCTAATCCCATATCACTGGAATCACAGGATTTCCATACTGAGTTTCACTGTATCTATCTCTGACGAACTCAGACAATAACTATACTAACAGAATCCTGCTGTCTCTATAGATATACCCTTCTGTGACTTTTGCAAAATCATGAGACTAAGGTAGCCTTCCCTGTACACCCTCTAAAGCACGAAAGGCCCCCAGAGTAACACTGACATAGGGTCTTGATTCCTCTATGTCTAGTCATAAATCCTTACAATTCACAGTAATCCATCATTGTACCCTAATGAAGCCCATCATCACTTGGAAACTAGGTCAAAACTAAATAAACTGATCTAGGAAAGCTGCCCAAATTAAATCATACAACAAACTGGTATGATTCATGCCCCTAACGAAACACATCATCCTTAGCACAAACCTCTAAGTCAACAACTTACCCAAAAATTCTAGGGAAACGCCTAGAACTAATCATTCTGCAACATGTATAACTGTATACTATTCTCCAAGGTACTGTTGTTGAATACCGATCAACTAAACACTGGATCCAATCAAACAAATCCCAATACGAAAATACTTGAACCATACACTCAGGTTCTATACAATTCTTATTACAATTCCCAGTAATAGAAACAAACAACTAAACCCCAAATCAATTACACCGAAAGATGTACAATGATAAAAATAATTGATATAACCAATGTCTGAAATCATTAATACAAATGATTCAAATGTTTATAACAGAAATACTTGTTACAACAAATCTCTGATACATTACATACAATCTAACTAAATGCGGAAATCTTACATTCCGTCTATGGTACCCTATACAACTCAACGGTCGTATTTATCTTGGTACCTACTGATTTTGAACGTGAGGTTTCTGTCTGTCCTAGTCAATAGTCCACATAGATTGTTGTCAGACCCTCTTCCTCACAAGAACTAAGAAGATCTTACCAACCTACCGGATCCTTCCAATATTGTTGGGTCCATTATCTGGTAGATGGGGATGGATCTTGATGACAATCTCTTCAACTGCTTGCGTAGAATCTTCATAGATAACTTCCCATGTCAAAGCCGGATGGATAGCAGCATCTCATGCGTTTCAACCAATCCTTTACTATGCCTGAAGTCTCATACTTGATCATCAACTCTGATCCAATCCTGTCGGAATCCACATAAGTTGAGTCTCTGACGATAACCTTAATGACGATGGTCTCGGGAAAGCCTAGGTGCCTCGTCATCTCAACATCTGATGCTTCTATCGTCATTGAATCCAATCGTCATTCTACAAGGAGAACCCAAATTAACCCAAAAATATCATAACTATGTCCCGAAGAATCCTATTGCATTCTCTGATTCTTCTATCGTCATTGAATCAAATCGTCATACTACAAGGAGAACCCAAATTAACCCAAAAATACCATAACTATGTCCCGAAGAATCCTATTGCACGCTTTGATACCATAAATGTAGTGACCCGCTCTGTGATCACCTACTAATCAGAAGCTTAAACATGCAATAAACTTAATTAAACAAGATCAGAAATACTACAGCGAAAACCATAACATTAATACAATCCAAAGATAAGGAATCTACAAATACTGAATTAAGTACAACCATATCGAATAAAACAACTTAAATAAATTAACTGCAACGCAATCCAGCACTGGTCACCAACTAATCCCAAGTCCACGGTGAACCAACTGCAATTGCCCCGTCGAATAGGTTGTCCAAGAAAAACATAAACAAAGACGTGAGCGAACTACGCTCAGTAAGAGAGTATGAGTATACAAATACTATCTGAGCATGAATGCAAGTGTAGGGTTACCAATACTCAAGGTCAAGAATACTTCTCAATCAGACTCGGCGCCAAGGTATATAGCACTATGTGTCGTCGCACCAGGAGGTGGTTCACATACTTAACTGTGGATATAGGTGACCTGATCACGAGTCCACGTGTCCAACCATCCACTAACACAGGGTGAGTTCTCTACTACAGTCTATCTCAAGGATAAAAGCTCAATATGATAATGCATGAAGCATAATATCATGACATAAAATATGCAGATAAAATCATGTCATATAATAATGCAACACATAGGAAATGCATAATCAGTCATGGTATCTCGAACAGTACTTTCGTACCTCAAATAATATTAGATAAGCTAATTCGGCTCTACTGTCTCAGCCTATAATCATAAGATTGTTATATCACTAATCAACTCTAAAAGTCTGGACTAAGCTAATAGATACTTCCAAACTAGTTTTAGGAACTCGGATTATACCTCCGTCTGTCGTTAGCCCGTTGATGTCGATAGCCCTAAAATTTGGGCACAACTCCGCTACGACTCCGGAGACGCCTCGCCAAGGCCCGCCTCTCGCCAAAAAAGGCTAAAAACCCCTAAATCATTCAGAAAACGAGAGGGAAACATTTGAAATTGGAGCAAAATTCTGATTCTCGGATGCCCTATTTATAGGCGGAGATCGGACCATCTGATCTCGAGTTCGGACGTTCCGATCCTGCATGCAAACCATGTGTCAAAATCTACGACACTTGTTGAACCACGTCTTCGGATGCTCCGATCAGCACTTCGGACGGTTCGATTGTAACCACGTGTCGATCTCAAGTTGACATCACATCAGACACCTCACTATTGGAGTTCGGACGCTCCGATCTTGGGTTTAGATCGTCCGATCGCACCCTTACCCTCCGAACACCATTCTAGCTTCCGAAGTGTTCGGACCCTCCGAACTGGGTTCGTATCCTCCGAATTGGCCCGAGACAAAAAAATTCCAAAAAATTTCATATTTTAATCCAAATTAAACCCTTAATCAATTCTTAATGACATCAAATCACTTAATCTTATAAAATAAGTCTGAATTACTACACTATTAGTGCGCGATATTTTTAGTACTTTCTTTGTAGTCCTGTAATTTTTTGTTTTTAATCAATTTTCGTCCTTCTCGTCAAAATCACGTAACTAAATGACTTGTATTATAGTCAAAATTTAAATTTATGTTATCAAGCACATGCATACCTCAATAAACTTTTCAAATCACGTGCTTACAAAACTTTAACAATAATATTCATCATCTAATTACATGATTTTGGGGGAGAATTGACTAGTTAATTAAAATAGCAAAATTACATGACTATAATTGATTCAAAAAAAGATACATGACTAAAAATGTCACACAAAAACATACAAGACTAAAATTGAAATTTTGTTATTTAAAAATCCCACGCCTTCAACTTCTAAACTCCTTGTATCAAAATTATTTATTCTAAAATTAAAAACATTTTAAAAGATATAATTAATCATTTAAAAAGATTTAAAATCGATTGCTATCGAGGGCAATCAATCGAAGAAAATGTATTTTGTATTTTGGGAGCTTAAGCATCATCCAAACCATAGCAAAACGACTAATTTAAAGGTGTCAAAGAACTTAATTCCACGCTGTAGTCATAAAAATATCTGTCATCAATTTTTAGCAGTAAACTCCAATAAAAGGCAGGGTCATCCACATAAAAGGATATGTAGTATCATGTAGCTAAATTGAAGGTTCAACCCAATAGCAACGATGTCACGACGTTCATTGGACGTACTTCGAAAACCAAGCACAGCCTCGCAAGAACAAGGTGTGGCGTCCCACGAACAATGAGTCTTCACAAATTTATTTTGTGAAATTGTCACTTACCTCAGCTTCAGTTTCGGTGTCGGGCATTTCCTCTTGTTCAAATATTGGGTCAGGCTCACCACCAGATAGATCTTCATGCCCTTTTGGTCCATGTTTCGACTCCGCCATTTCGCTTACAGAAACGCGAAATGGTCCTTCAGCAGATGATGCTAGATGAAATTTTGTCTCCTGAGAATACTGCTATAAATTTAATTTATTTAGAAAAGGTCCGATCTTTAGATATCTAAAAAAAATTATAAAAAAAGAAAAAAGAAAAAAAGATAGATAGATAGTGCCCATGACCCTTTACTACATTTATAATACTCTCCTCAACATCAGCTTCCTTCTCTAGACCTCACTGAATCTGGTGGTGAGAAGCAGATTGTGATACAAAGTAAAGTTTACATTCAATGAAAAAAAACATTATAAAAGGAAGTAAAAGCTAATATTAACAACTGGTTTTTCTCATCATTTCATCAACTACTTTATTGGTTTATTTTTCGTTAGTTCATATGCTTTTGGTGGACTGTGTGAGAGAGAACAATTCAGTCAGTCTTGATGCATATTTAGTAAGAGAACGGTGTCAAGAAACAACCTTGTTACCCAGACCTGGTACACTTATAGATTGTATTGATAGAAAACAGAAAAACATGAGTTACCTCACGAATATTATCCATCAGAGGTGAAAGTTCGAACTTGCTGATGTCCTTGACAATGCTCTTACGGTTCTTTTTCTTCTTCTTCTGGTTACGGCGTTTATGAGCTTTAGCTGTTTTCCTTTCAGCCTACAAAGCACGGGATCAAGTAAAATATGGAATTCAGGGATGTACACCAAACAATCAGAACCCAATCAGTGATTTACCATCTCAGTTTGCTCCGTCAGATTTTCAGGGCCCACATTTTTATTATCCCATGAATCAACATGATCAGGAAAAAAACAACGAGAACTTGAGGTGGATAATGAAGGCAAAACCTTCATCTTTCTAGATATTCTCCCCTTTGCTTGATAGGTTTCCTGCATGGTTGTCAGAGAACGGAGGTAATTGAAAAGCTAAGAAAAATAGTTGTTAGGTTTCTTAATAAAATTTCATGCAGGCAGTCAAGTTAATGACAATATGGTGGTTTACTTAGAAGCACCTTCCAATGTTCAACGAACAAATGTGATTGAATTTCCTGTACATCGTGCTCAGACACATCAAATGCTTTGTTTCCAATTAATAACTGCAGACTCCCATCAGACCATGTAACAAAGCGTGCATTGCTCTCAACCTACAAAATAAATTATTTTGAGATTAATTGAAGACAAGAAAAAGTGTGTGGATGCATATGTATGCAATAACTGTGACTCTGCAACATTGGGAGTGATTGCCCAGATTTGAGCGGATCAAACCAATACTTTGCATCTGTCATAGATTGGAAAGAATTTAGTCAAAACAATAACATGCATTTGTTACCGACTCAACCTTCAATTCTAAATATTCAATAGATCTGGAGGTCAAAACCAAGGTCTTGGAATTCTAAATATCCAGAGAAACCACACAGCAACTAGAAAAATCAGAATATAACTAAAACTTCATTGTTGTATATTACATCTATATCATGCAATCAAAATTTAAAACCGGAAAGCAAACATTTGTTGAAAACACAAAAAAAAATTGTGCTCTTTGTTTGCTATCTTACACTGCACTCCGCTAGGGGATCACATTCAGAATTCCAGAAGCATCAGGAGATCCCCCTTTCGTTATCTTAACAAAAATCCTGCTTACATTTCCTTGTGCCTAAATCTGAGTCCTAGATAGTGTTCATGTTTCTGATCCTACAGCTTCTATTCACGAGAACAATATATCCTCCAGGCTTCATAAGTAACATCAGTTGAATGATCGGCTCAAAGTTATTTTCAATTTGTTCCGTCTTATTAAACAGCGTGCATCTTACTTCTAAAGTAGCTGCATGCTGAAATATTGGAGAGGTCAAGTACAGAAAGGTTGAACTCTTCATTGAAACTGTATGCATAATTGTTGAGGAAGCAATAACATAAAATATCGATTACTAGAAGTGCATAATATCTTTGTATAATCAAATGCAAAATAGTAAGTGAAGAGAATCATGGAATTATAAGCAAAACTGGGCCACTGGGACGTGAAAGAAATGAAGTTGATCAACCACTCTAATTTAGATAAAACAAGACAATTCTAGACCAGTACAATATAATTCACTGGGAACATCAGGACGAGAAAGAACAGTAAAGGCAGAATATGGTCCAAGTCAAGTCCATTACATGAAATGAGAGCGGTAATTTTCCAACATATCCACAAGTTTTGATGATGCAGGTGTCCCGTTTTGACTATTTCTCCCTGAATGATGGTTCCCTCTGTTTTTTTTCACTTATATTAAACTAACTCGTAATTATTTGTACTTAATGCTCCCTCTGTCATCTGTTCAATCTTTTGATTGACATCATGGAGGCAACTAAGCATTAACATATAGCAGTTAATTTGTTTGCAGAAAAGCATGGGCATACCATTAAAGTGGTACCCATTATTTTATTAACAAAGAATTTCTAGCCTGATACTGAAATAAACCCGAATGACCAGAAATTGGAACTTGAAAATAAAGTATCAAAAGGAACTAAGGAAGTAGTTCATCCAAAACGCCACCACATTAAACCCATTCCATATAGAGGTGTTCAGAAATTGAACCAACCCGAACCAAACTGCTAAACCAAATTAAAACACATGGTCTGGATTGTTTTTCAGTCAATCGCGGTTTGAATTGGTTTTAAAATCAATCAAACCAACAAAATTGGTTTGGTTCAAATTTTTTATAAAATTAAACCAAACCAAACCTACCAAATTAGTGTGATTATTCTTAGATTTAGGAACATTGTATTTTATTTTTAATTTTTATTCTATTCTAAGTGAACTTTGTAAATACTTCAATTACATTTAAGATTTTATTTACTGGATTTTATCCAAAATAAATATAGCTACAACCCTAAAAGTTTAGGTTTTGTAATAAGTCACAAAATTTTGTAACATGCATAAGTATTTTAATTTATGGTATTTTACTAATCATCATTCTAATGCACGATTAAATAAAATATTACCTCAACTTAATACTTTTCGCAAATTAAGATATCTCAAGCATTAATTCACTATGAAACGTAAAATTTAAAATTAATCATTCAAACCAAACCAAACCCAAATTCATGGATTGGATTGTGGATTGGATTGGATTGGATATAAATAATTCATGGTTTGGATTGGTTCGAAAAAAAGTAACACCGATAAAATATGGTTTGGTTCAAATTTTATTCTAAACCGAACCGAACCGTAGTTGAACATTCCTAATTCTACATATTCAATTCCTTCTCTCCTTCTAGCATTAATTTTTGGTTTTTACATTTAGATTTTGGTGTTGCTTTTCAAACCAATTTTTTCATTTCCAGATTGCTACCAGAAGGACGATGTAGTTTTCTTCTATCCTCTCACCCATGCACCCACAAGGTATGAATTTAGAACAGGATAAAAAAACCGACACAAATTGGAGACATTATCCGTTCAGCAAAGGGCATTTAACAAATAGATCAAAACATCTACTTGAAATATGTTTTAATGATCACGCATGAAATTTTCTTCTTCAGTGCAGCTTCGTTTTATAGTACTCTATGCAAACCATACCAGATTATTAGGAAAAGCTGAGTATTGATTCATCAGATACCTATTATTTTATGTTAATGAATTAACGACATTTTCTTCTTCCGTGCAGCATTGTTTTATAGTAATTTGATGCGAACCATACCACATCATTATGAAAAGCTGAGTATCGATTCATCAGATACCTATTCTTTAATGTTAAATTGGTAAGACAGCATCACATATTCACTTACAGAAGTTGTTCCATCAGGGTTTTTGACTTCTCTCCACCGGATGATATTGGGGAATGGGATAGGCCTTTTAAATCCAGAAACATCTTCTGCATAGAACTCTTGTTCAACATATGTCGCAGGGTCAAATGGTATAGGGTCAATGGCAATTAAGTTGGAAAAATCGGCAGTTGCCATCTGCAAAGTATTGAAAAAGCATTATGATATCCAGATATACAGGAACCTGAAAAGCATATTTTGTACTGCCTAGAAGGATGAGTTCACATGCATCAAGTATGCAAGCCAGTCGTTAACAGACAGGAACAGAACTAAATCCAACCAACAAAACTGGAAGATCTATCTGGACAAGACAGACTCTTAGAATGGACAAAAGCACGTGAATAAAGAAAGAGGGACAGAAGATTGTTTACAAGAATCAACATCAATGATCTATATAACAGATGTGAGATAAGTGATACAACTACAACTGTAATTTTCATAACTGCATATTTTCCTAGGGTCAAACGCAAGGGGGAAAAGGGAAAAAAAAAAAAAAAAGAAACCAAGAGAGGGTGGACGCTCATACCAGAAATTAGAATATTAATATGTATGTTGTTATGCTGTTATCTATTCACTTCACATATTAAACATCAAAATAGTAGCACTACTTGTTATGGAGAAGAAACAAGCTTTCCATGCCTTAGTACTTTAGTGCAAAAGATAGCTCATTTAGAAGTAACTCAAGTAGAAAACTGAAATATCACATGAGCAATAAGACCTAAATAATTTTACATGCAATCACATGTAAATGAAAATTGTCAAATTCCATCGGGTTCCCAACAATTTGTATTGCACTATCCGCAAGACACATACTAGCTAGCACCAAATGTTTAAGAGAACACAAAAGACCCAATTGTTGCATCGCTTCAAAGGTCATTGAAATTTAAAAAAGACAAGACACTGGAACTTGAGATCAAAGAGAATTAATTCTCATATTTTTCTATCCAGCATCATTGAATACAAGATATACAGCCCTATCATAAAATAGAACATAAGATAAAGGAAAAAAGATTATTATGAAACTCACAAAAACCATAATGAATTGGTAACTAGTAGATATGACACAACAGAAAGATAACTAGTTAAGATTGATCTCCAAACATGCAATTCATTCCACTTTTCATCACTCAACTTTAACCTAGAGAATTAATAACAATTCCAAGTTTTTGAGATCCCAGACTTCAGAAAGGAATTTGTTAGAATGTAATATTCTCAAGAGAATTAATTCTCATATTTTTCTATCCAGCATCATTGAATACAAGATATACAGCCCTATCATAAAAATAAAACATAAGATAAAGGAAACAAGATTATTATGAAACTCACAAAAACCATAATGAATTGGTAACTAGTAGATATGACACAACAGAAAGATAACTAGTTAAGATTGATCTCCAAACTTGCAATTCATTCCACTTTTCATCACTCAACTTTAACCTAGAGAATTAATAACAATTCCAAGTTTTTGAGATCCCGGACATCAGAAAGGAATTTGTTAGAATGTAATATTCTCATGATTTTGTTCTCAAATATCGTAGACAAACTGTTTTCCTGTTTTTCCTAATTAATAAAAGTTAATGTCAATGGAAAAATACTTTACTCTGGCATACTCTGCTGGATTATGAGCAAGGCTAGTGGTTAACCTGTTGTGATTTGTGGCTACAGACCTTCTTGGTTCTTCCAAAAGGAATATGTAAATCCAACATCAATACAGTTAGCCATATTAGTTCACAAACTCATTATGCAATCGCACGGAAACTCCACCTAGAAACAAGCTTGGTCAATATCCAAATACGACCGATCCTTTCAATTTTTCTTTACAAAAGTCAAAACATTTAAAAACTTGAGTGATGATCATTCTCATAACCCAGCTTTGGTACCATGAAACCAGAGACCAAATGGAAAAAATTATTAGATACTGGTTTATTTACCATATCCAATTCAATATACAAAACCTCCGATATTACAGAAAGAAAACCTAAGATAATGGAAAAAACACAAAAATAGGAAACCAAAAAAATTTCATATGCAAAGAACTTCCAAATACACTCAAACTAAAACATTAACTATGAGAATACAAATTCTAACGTTGGGGCTCATTCAGCTTTCCATTCAATGCTCGCAAAAGATGTTACTCTTACTCGAGTTCCATTATAAAAAGCTGTAAGCAGCCATGAAATTCTAGTGATGAAAACACATTTCAATTAGGTTGTAGGATATTATCATGTACAATAGATGAAGATGTAACTAAACGACAAAATGAAAAACCCTGGAAGGAGATGTACTGCTTGATGAAAACATGATCTGAGTTATACCTGATTTGGATGACCCAGGGAAGGATGCATTGGGATCTCAAACACCAGCAACTGGTTTCCAGATTCCTTCCCCTTGACTTTAGTCTCATCACGTTCTTCTGCAGTCTTCTTAGGCACTTCTCCATCAGTTACAACAATCCCGGTCCTCAATTCTTTCTCATGACAAATCTGAGGGGAATGTGAAACCGATTGTAGGTATATATTTGAATTTACCCACACTATAAGACAACAAAAACAAAACTGAAGTTTTTTTTTAACATAGCATTTAAAACATTATGGATTTACCCCTTGGTTAATCTGATTCTGAACTCCATACTCTGCTTGTTCATCATCCTCTGAATCCCCAAAAACATCATGAATAACAGCTGCAAGTTGTAGATCTAGATCGTCGTCTTTCTCAGTTCCGAGCAATCTATTGTGATAACAAAAATATCGAATATAAAGTTAGCTCTAACCACAATTGCATGGAAGTAAGAGGTTTTATTGAGAAAAAAGGACTGTCGAAAAATGTCATGGAAAGAGTCGACAATTTAAATTTAAAGTATATAAAAGACCAAAGCTTTCGTTCCCCATTCAGATAAATCAACCATTGTTATTTCATCCCCACAATTCCATCACTGCAAAGGATCTCTCAAAAACAAACCAGAAGAGATAATTCCAATAACTGCAAAAAACAGTACACAGACCCCACATTGTTATTTTACAAGATGCAGTGCCAGCAGAATATAACATCACTGCCTACACAAGAAACATTAGCTTAGAATTTTATAGTTTTTGGAACTCTAAAGACTCCAAAATTAATATATATTTGACCACTTTTCTCGCCACATTTTCTTACCTAATGTACACAGATCTGCATTCAGCAAAACTATGTACAAGTAAAGATTAGAACCAAAAAGTAAACTTAGACAAACTGTGGTATTGACATAAAAACCCAAGGAGAAAAGGACTGCCTTAATTACATATAATCGTGACATAAAAACCCAAGGAGAAAAAGACTGCCTTAAATACATATAATCGTGTAAGATATGAATAGCAGAACCATCTCAATCTTATTTTCAGAAAAAATGGATCCCAGGACCATGAAAATGGCAATGGTACAAGAGAAATTTGCCATTTGCTGATTCTTTGACGACCATCGTGCTCTCTATTGAGCAACATTGATAAATTTATTCAGCATCAAGAGCAAGTTGAAAATTATGCTCATGCATTTGTAGATATGGAGAGCACAATCAAAGAAATTTTGCATTTAGCACGATGCAACAAATATAAGAAATTAAAATAGGATGCACATGGAGCCCTGCCCTCTCGTGTCAACAAGGGAACATCAAGCATAAAAACTTTGTATTACCTTCGACTGCAACACACTGAAAATGTTCTGTAAGAAACTTGTTACAAAAAATTCAACCAAACATGAGTTGTTAGGTCTTGAGCCATGTGCATTAACATGAGATCTCAACTGGATTCAGAGGAAAGTAGAAACAATTTTCCCAAGTTAAAAAACCCTAAAAATAGGAAAAATTTCAATAATTAAAAGGAGCAAAACAAGTTCAGTGCAACACCTTGAGCTTCTAGCTTCATTCTCAAGCTTGGTTTCTCCTTCACTTTTGGTTTTGCCTTCCTTCTCAGGCTCAGGAGTTCCATTGTCATCATTCCGAATACAGATGCACTTTATGTTTAGACAAAAAATAAATAAATAACAAGGGGAGACGAAGAGGTAACTTGAAGTAACTTTCAAAATTATAGATAGATCAACATAAACGAATATTACTAAAACCATACATGTCTTGTAACTTTGTCTGAAGCAGCACTCAAAACCAAATTCAATTTTCTTTCACAACCAGCCATGATTATACTAATTAATCATCAAAACAAACAAGAGCTACAACCAGGAAGCACTAATTTTGATTAGTTGCGACGTATAACCAAACAATAAGATTCATCCAATCCACCGAGAGCCTAATCAACATAAAGGATTGAATTATAATTAAATGGTGTATAGTCAATTAGTTTCATCTTAAAGGAAGGAAATTTCAGAACAGTGCTTCACTTGTGGTCACATCGATCCCAATAGACGTTAGCTGCCATCTGATTGGAAGAACATCCATGGTATCTAATGCACCAACTGGCCGAGGAAAGAAGCCAAGACCGAAACAGGCATCACGACAAGGGTAGAGAAGAAGACCTCAACCACAAAACACAGCCAAGTGTTTGCACTAAAAAAGAACAAGCCAGTGCTGCCAATAAGAGCATTATCACATGAAATATATCATTGTTCGAAATTAAAGTTCTTATGTTCATCTGTTGAGAGTCTGAAATGAAAATATGCCAAAGAAGCATCTTCCCAATACGCCTTCTAGACGAGATATGAACACAACGAATTTATGGTGATGCCTTCATGGCTTAATCAACGCATTTGTCATCCTCGTGAATATGATAAAAATAGGATTTCAAACCATTTTTGGACAAGTTCATCATCGTTTTTATTGATGACATACTGGTATATTCATCAATCAATAAAAGTCATGAACAAAGCCTCAAGATTGTGCCTTGAGTACTAGAAAGAGTAACTATATGCCAAACTTTAAAGTTTGAGCTTCGGCTCCATCTAGTTGTAATTTGGGGTTTCATTTGTTAATATATTCGTGGAGCCTAATTATTTATTTAAGCATATTTTAGGTATTTTACATATATTGATGTAGCCCTGATATTATTTATATGATGGTATCTGTTATTGTATTGTTATTCAGATACATAGACAAGGGAGTGACAAGAACTTAGTTCTGAGTGGACAGGTTCATGTAAAATTGTTTTTGTATAATCTTGGTTTCGTTATTGTGGAAATTTGCAGCTGTAGAAGTGGACGTAGCTATCACGTCGGGAGTGAACCACAATAAATCGTATGTTTTTGTATTTAATTTTCCCCGATTTTTATCGTTTTCGGTAATTAAAACTGGGACCATAATTCCTAACAACTAATACCAGAGCGCCAACTTGAATTTAAAAGTGATGGCTAGCGAAGAAGATTTGGCACATGGGATTGGAAAATTTAATGGCAATGATTTTGCTTTCTGGAGAATGCAAATGTAAAACGTTGCATCTCCCCCTTAGATTGACATTGTCGAAGAACGTGGTTCATTATGTGGCAGAGGAGAAATTGACTTCGGGTCCGATGAAAGTTCTGTTAGATATGTACGAGAAGTTTTCCGAAAATAAAGGTATTTCTTATGAAAAAAATCATTTGAAAATGACAGAAGTGTCTACTGTGGCAATACATATGCATGAGTTTAAGACAATTGTCAATCAATTGTCTTATGCTGAAATTAATTTTGATGATAAGGTTTGTCACTTGATACTTTTGTTGTCTACTTGTCTCTAGCAGTGAAAAACTGAAATAATGATGTCAGAGATAGAATTATTGCAGAATAGGTCTGCATAATTTAGGGCTAATTGCTTTAACATCTCTTGTAAAAAATTAATAGCATGTTAAACTCTAGAAACGATGATTCTGCCTTAATCAATATAACAGAGTACAAAACTCTTAAATAGAGTTTACAAGGAAAACCCTAAAGGAAACAAATCTATACATAATTAAAGGACTAATCAAATCCCTAAAAAACAGGGCCTATTTAAACTAAAAAATCTTCTATACAACTGACAATATTCTATTCAACATTCCCCCTCAAGCTGGCTTGTAGATATCATCCATAGCTAGCTTGCTTCTTAACACTTCAAACTGTCCTTTGGGTAACCTTTTAGTCAAGATGTCAGCAACTTGTTCCTTGGTCGGGATGTAGGGGATACAAATTATACCACTTTCAAGCTTTTCCTTATAAAGTGTTTGTCAACTTCAACATACTTTATTTTATCGTGAAGAACTGGATTGTGTGCAATTGAAATGGCAGCCTTGTTATCACAATAGACCTTAATAGTAGGAGAAACAGTCACTTTTAACTCTTCAAGGAGTTTTTTTAACCACATAACTTCACATATGCCATTGGCTAGAGCTCTGAACTCTGCTTCGGCGCTGCTCCTTGCCACTACGTTTTGTTTCTTACTCCGCCAAGTGACTAAGTTTCCTCCAATAAATGTGCAATACCCTGAAGTAGATCGTCTATCAATGGTGCTACCTGCCCAATCGGCATCAGTATACAATTCCACATTCAACTGATCTCGTTTCTTGAACATAAGTCCTCTGCCCGGTGAACCCTTTAAGTACCTTAAAATTCTGTTTACGGCATCAAAGTGTTCCCGTCCAGGAGAGTGCATGAACTGGCTTATCATGCTAACCGCAAAGGTTATATCAGGGCGAGTATGAGACAAATAAATTAGTCTTCCTACCAGCCTTTGATATCTCTCTCTATCAACCACATTCTCAGGTTTGGCTTCCTCTAACTTCAGGTTAGCTTCAAGTGGAGTATCAGCCGCTTTACACCCAAGTTGTCCCGTCTCTTTGAGTAAGTCAAGAACATATTTTCGCTGATTCACAAATATTCCTTCTCTTGACCTAGCAAACTCCATTCCGAGAAAGTATTTCAAAGTTCCCAAGTCTTTAACTTCAAAACTTTCAGCCAGTTTCTGTTTTAGTCTTGCCAATTCTTCAAAGTCATCACCTGTCAAAATTATATCATCAACATATACAATTAAGACAGCAATTTGCCCTTTTTTACTTAGTTTATAGAACATAGTATGGTCTGTCTGACTCTGATAATACCCTTGAGCTTTCACGGCCTTTAAAAACCGTTCAAACCAAGCCCTCGGTGACTGTTTTAAACCATATAGAGACTTTCTGAGTCTACACACTTTGTTCTGATCATACTTTCTCTGAAACCCAGGTGGTAGGCTCATGAACACCTCTTCTTTCAAGTCTCCATTCAAGAATGCATTTTTTATGTCCAACTGGTGTAATTGCCAATTCAAATTTACAGCCAATGATAACAAGACTCGAATAGAATGTATTTTTGCTACAGGCGCGAACGTCTCCTGATAGTCAATGCCGTAGGTTTGCGTAAATCCCTTTGCCACAAGACGTGCTTTGTATCGCTCCACACTTCCATCTGCTTTACACTTAATATTGAACAACCAACGACATCCAACAGTCTTTTTTTCTTTGGGCAAGTCAACGATCTCCCATGTTTTATTTTTTTCAAGTGCATTCATTTCTTCCAACACTGCCGATTTCCAATTTTGATCATCTAGTGCTTCCTAAATATTTCTTGGAACAAATAAGTGAGATATATTTGAAGTAAAAGCTTTATGATTGGGACAAAGTTTTTCATATGACAAGTACTTGGCAATCGGGTGTTGGGTGCAACTTCGAGTTCCTTTTCTAATGGCTATGGGAACATCAATATCTGACTTATTGGGGGTAATAGCAGGCAAAGTAGAGTTTAATGTACCTTGAATATTCAGTGAGTCATTACTCGGGTCCTCTGGTTGGCCATGCTCAGTTGCAACAGTAGGCACTTTATTTCTTTGACAAGTTTTTTTTCGGCTATAAACTAGAAGTTTAGGATTTAATTGCTGCTGACCTGTTTCTTTATTTCTGGAATATCATTTCCTTGGCCAAAAATTTCACCATTCAAGGTACTGTCATGTGAGACAATAGGTATGGGTAGAGAATTTGAGGTAGAAGTCTGACAAAAAAAAATTTCATCATCCTTCTCCCCCTGAAGAAATTTTTTTTGAAAATAAGGCTGATCTTCAACAAAAGTAACATCCATACTGACAAAATATTTTCTTGTTATGGGGTTGAAACATTTGAAACTTTTTTTATGCGGAGCATAACCAACAAAAATACACTTCTCCGCACGAGGATCCAATTTAGACCTAAATCTACTAGTTAGATGAACAAAAACAGTGCATCCAAATACTTTTATTGGAATGTCAGAATAAATACGAGTGTTGGGAAAAATTGATTTTAGACAATTCAGAGGTGTCACATGGTTAAGGACACGAGTAGGCATTCTATTAATTAAATAAGATGCCGTTAAGACCGCATCTCCCCACAAATACTTGGGAACATTTGTACTAAACATAATGGCACGAGAAACTTCAAGCAAGTGTTTATTCTTTCTCTCAGCAATTTCATTTTGTTGAGGAGTGTCAACACATGTAGATTGGCGAAGAATTCCCTTTTCTTTTAAAAAATTCCCTAAAATTCCTTTTAAGTATTCAGTGCCATTGTCACTGTGAAGTATCCCAATTTTTGTTTGAATCTTTAAACAATTTTTCAACCTCTGATTTGTCATTCATCAAGTATACCCAACACAAACGGGTGTGATCATCAATAAAAGTCACAAACCATCTTTTTCCAGAAATTGTTGTCACCCTAGAAGGACCCCAAACATCACTATGGATTAGATAAAATGGTTTTGATGCTTGATATGGTCTAGGGAGATAAGTAGTACGATGACTTTTTGATAAGAAACAACTCTCACAATAGAAAGATGAACAATTTCATCCTTTAAACAATGTAGGAAATAGTTTATTCAGATAAGAAAAACATGGGTGTCGTAGTCTAAGATGCCATAACATAATTTGTCCTCTAGCAGAGTTAGAACTAGTACTAATCAACCCTTGAGCTGCTTTATTGTTTGAAAAATCATTGTCAAAGTAATAGAGGCCATCTATCAATTTAGCACTGCCAATCATTTTCCCCGAGCTCTGTTCCTGAAATTCACAGTGAGATTCAAAGAAAATAACAAGACAGTTAGAGTCTTTGGACAATTTACTGACTGACAAAAGGTTACAATTGAGCTTAGGAACATGAAGTACAGATTTAAGACTGATATCATTAGACAGTTGAACTAAACCTTTACCTGCTATGGGAGAATAAGAACTATCAGCTATCCTAACCTTTTTTGAACCAGAACACGGAGAGTAAGTTTGAAAAAAAGGGGAGAATTTGTCATGTGATCAGATGCTCCTGAATCAATTATCCCAGGAGCATCGAGAGATTTGGAACGACAAGTATAGGCTTTAAAGTGGTTACCTGTTTGAGCCAAAGAAGTATTAGGACTACCAGATGATGTTGAATTGGATTTCAATAGTTTCAGAAGATAATCCACTTGATCTTTGTTGAACGGATGAACCACTGCTTCATGAGCCGTTGGGTTTCGATTGAATCTGCCCTTTTGTTTACTTTTCCAATTTGCTGGTCTACCATGAATTTTCCAGCAAGTTTCACGAGTGCGATAAGGTTTTTCACAGACATCACAGTAAACAGAAGGCTTTTCATCTCTTTTCTGGCCTGCATTTGCCTCACATGTAACAAGGGCAAAAGTCTCCATATTTACAGCTCCTGTTGATACTTTCTTTCCAAGCATCACAAGTCTGCGACTTTCCTCTCGTCGAACTTCAGAAAAAACCTCACTAATTGATGGCAGTGGTTGACGCCCAATGATTCTGTGATAAGAATCTTATGTATGAAAGGCAACACGATTACAACGAATCGCACCTCAATTCGATAACAAAAGAATTCAATAATCTTGTCCCGATCTTTTGAAACAAGTAAGTTTTCGGATATCCACCTCTAGTTGAACCCGTAACTAGCAAGAGATATTCACGAAAAGAAAAACAATTAATAATTCAATTAGACCTTCAAAGGAACATGTCTTTGACAACCCAAGTGAAAAATTAATTGACAAACAATTAATCACAACGAAACCTTCAGAGAAACCTGTTTCTGACAATCCACGAAGCTAATCAATTGACAAACGCCACAAAGTGTTTAGACTTTGATAAGTTTGATTTGATACACAAAGCAAAGCTTTGTCATAATTCTAGAAAGAATTATAATTGATAAAAATCAATTTCCATAATTTTCAATCTTCTATTCAATAATGATTGTATATGTTGTGTTTATAATACAACTACAAAATAATAAAAGATAAATAAAAATAATACAAAAGATATCAAAAGATATGATCTAAAAGTTTCCTAATAGACTTATAATACTCAAAATAATCAAAAATACTCAAAATAATAAAATAATACACAAAAATCCGAAAACACACACTACACACCGAGTGTGTGTAAATCCCGTACCGGCGCCTAGGCGCTTGAAACTGGAGCATAGGCTCTGAAGCTGTCCGAATTGTGCATTATTCTTGAAAAATCATAACTCGAAATCTAGCCGTCGGATCAAGCTGAAATTTTAACCGTAGCTTCATAACATCGTAAACTACATTTTGGACGGTGAAGATTGGATTTGGATCTCTCTAGAATCTTCATAAAATTTCAGTACTCCACCACGAACTCCATGCTTTCCAACTTGGCTTCTTTGCTCCCCAACTTGATTGTCATAGATCCCAATTCCTTCTAATCTCGATGGAAAATTATGAGAAAAATCTTGAAATAATAGGAATCTTCGATAGCTTTTAGATTCATATCAGACTCCTCTTCTTCAAAAAGATTTGTCCTCAAATCTTGCCCTTTACCTGCAAGAAATTTAGCCACAAGTTTTCTCGTTTCTTCTCTCCTTTTTTTTTTTCACCACTTTTTTTTTCTCACCAATTTCGAAACCCCACCCTTTTTTTTCTGAATTTTCGAATTTTTTTGTTTTTTTAATTTATAACTTGTCACACAAGACACGAGACTTGGATAATAAGTTTGAAAGAAACGACACAAAAATTTGACGAAGGAAAGATTCCAACGAAGAACACGAAGAACGGATAAGAAGAACAAAGAATAGATAAAAAGAACAAATAGAAAGATACGACTTACTTGAATCAATAGAACCTTAAGCTCTGATACCAAATGATAAGAATCTTATGTATGAAAGACAACACGATTACAACGAATCGCACCTCAATTCGATAACAAAAGAATTCAATAATGTTGTCCCAATCTTTTGAAACAAGTAAGTTTTCGGATATCTACCTCTAGTTGAACCCGTAACTAGCAACAGATATTCACGAAAAGAAAAACAATTAATAATTCAATTAGACCTTCAAAGGAACCTGTCTTTGACAACCCAAGTGAAAAATCAATTGACAAACAATTAATCACAACGGAACCTTCAGAGGAACCTGTCTCTGACAATCCACGAAGCTAATCAATTGACAAACGCACAAAGTGTTTAGACTTTGATAAGTTTGATTTGATACACAAAGCAAAGCTTTGTCATAATTCTAGAAAGAATTATAATTGATAAAAATCAATTTCCATAATTTTCAATCTTCTATTCAATAATGATTGTATATGTTGTATTTATAATACAACTACAAAATAATAAAAGATAAATAAAAATAATACAAAAGATATCAAAAGATATGATCTAAAAGTTTCCTAATAGACTTATAATACTCAAAATAATCAAAAATACTCAAAATAATAAAATAATACACAAAAATCCGAAAACACACACTACACGCCGAGTGTGTGTAAATCCCGTACCGGCGCCTAGGCGCTTGAAACTGGAGCCTAGGCTCTGAAGCTGTCCGAATTGTGCATTATTCTTGCAAAAATCATAACTCGAAATCTAGCCGTCGGATCAAGCTGAAATTTTAACTGTAGCTTCATAACATCGTAAACTACATTTTGAACGGTGAAGATTGGATTTGGATCTCTCTAGAATCTTCATAAAATTTTATTACTCCACAACGAACTCCATGCTTTCCAACTTGGCTTCTTTGCTCCCCAACTTGATTGTCATAGATCCCAATTCCTTCTAATCTCGATGGAAAATTATGAGAAAAATCTTGAAATAATAGGAATCTCCGATAGCTTTTTAGATTCATATCATTCTGCCTCGCACTTCATTAAATTCAGCATTTAGCCCAATAAGGAATGTAAAAATCCGATTGTCTTCTACCATTTTCTTGTAGTGTTTGCCATCCTCGGGTGATTTCCACTCATAGCTGCTGAATAAATCAAGATCTTGCCACAAGTTTTTCAATGAATTAAAATATTTTGTGACATTATCTTCACCTTGGCGAATCTGTCCAAGTTTCAGCGTCAATTCATAAACTTGAGACTGATTTCCCAAATCAGAATACATCTGATTTACATTGTCCCAAAGTTCTTGAACCGTATGATAACACATATAATTGACACTGATATCTTCAGCCATTGAATTGACCAGCCATGTCATGACCATCGAGTTTTCTGCATCCCAAGTGGCGTAGGAAGACTCATCGGGCTTTGGTTCCTTTTTTTCTCCAGTCAGGTAGCCGATTTTCCCTATACCTCGGATATACATCCTTACAGATTGGGACCAGCGCAGAAAGTTTTCCCCATTCAGTCGAATAGTTGTAATTTGGACCGAGTGCTGGTCAGAGAACGGGACTCGAGTTTCAGCAGCTTTAGTTTGGTGCACAGTAGATGAAGACCCAGAGTCAGTTTCCGACATGGTGAGCAAAGGCTTGGGCTAAGAGCCGAGGTGCCAAAGGGGAAAGGATGAGACACGCAGGCTGGGCGACGAAGGCAGTGTAGTCGCAATCACAAACACTGCGATGGGTTGAGCGGTGGAGGACAAAAAACGAGGCAGAGAAGGATGGGCTTTTAAGAATTGGGCCTTTCTTTTTCCCTCAGCATCGTTTTTGTCTCTGATACCATCTAGAAACGATGATTCTACCTTAATCAATATAACAGAGTACAAAACTCTTAAATAGAGTTTACAAGGAAAACCCTAAAGGAAACAAATCCATACATAATTAAAGGACTAATCAAATCCCTAAAAAACAGGGCCTATTTAAACTAAAAAATCTTCTATACAACTGACAATATTTTATTCAACATAAACTATATGTTTTCAATAATTGAGCATAAAACCTCCTATCAGAGGGGGCAATGTGTTTGAGTTTTTATAAGTTTATAACATAGAGGTGAAGTGTGCCAGATTTTTAAAAAATGAATGATGCATTAGATTATTAATATTTTTATGGGGTTTTATGTCTTTTAGACTTTCACATGGCTATTAATGCAATTAGCCCTTATGTAACGACAAAAGCGTCAAATTTTGCCTTAAATATTGAAGGAAGAGGCAAAGGTCATAAAAATATCTAATCGGAACAAAGGCAAATCACAATCACGGAACTGCTAATGTAATCCAGATATGAGAGAAATCTAGAGTGTTGGAACTTTGAGAGAAATGTTACGACACCAAAAAAGAGAGAGAGAAAAAAAAAAAAAAAAAAAAAAAGGCAACTCGCATACATGCCAATAGATGAGATTCAGGGTGTACTACATTTGTCTGTTGGCAATCATGTTGATTCATGGGGTTTTGGATTCAGGAGCGTCCTTTCAGACGATTCCTAATCATGAAATTATGGAAAATTATGATATTAGAAATTATGGGAAAATATATTTGGCTGATGGAGATCTTTGAATATTGTGGGTATCGGCGATGCACGTTTCAAGATATCACACGGGGTTGTGTGGAAAATACAGAGGGTGGGGCATGTACTGAAGTTGATGCGAAATTTAATTTCAATAGGACACCTTGACGGTAAAGGGCATAATGTCACTTTTTGTGGTGGTGCATGGAAGATTATTAAAGATTCTATGCTTATTACAGGTAGTAATAAAACTGGAACTATTTACATGATTTCCAATTGAAGAGATATGATTGTTGATGATAGTTGTGCCAGATCAAATTTTTTGGCATTGTATATCTAATCGGGTATCAGGCACCCAATGTTTTTTTTTTTTACAATATAATATGCCAATTAATTAACGGAACCAAATGGTCCAAATCTAATTACCCGGGCGGACTCTTTCCCGGACAATCAAACATTGTCCGTCCTCTTTCTTTTGCTCCCTCTCCATAATGGTTGGAGTTACAACTTTCAAACCATCACCCACCCCCGGCTGGACCTTGAAACAGTCACGGATTACACAAATCAATACTCTCACAAACCAGCACTCTGAATCTCTAGACTCTCGCACCTCCCTTAAGCTGTGAGGCATTCGGTTTCAATCTTTTTTCTGGGTTGCTTGTTGGTTCACAAGACAACTTGGTTGATATTTTGGGTTTTAACCATCGAAATTACTTGTTATTGTTGATGCTTGAAAGTTGAAACTACTCGATCGATTTTTTGTTGTTTCTATTCAATGGATTTGTTGGTTGTGATGTGATGAAGGTTCATAGGTGTTTTGGTTGTTTTTATGCAATGATTGGAGGAGCCCATTTTTTTTATATTTCTTGACTTTTGTCCCATATATTTTCTTGGATGCATTTCAGCAGGTCTGTGTAGTCTAAATGGCAAATGCATATTATCACTGAATTTCAGATACATATGAATTTTTTTCTGATTTCTTTTCTGGTGGCTATATCATAGCTTATATGTGGGGAAAATAAGGCTGAAATTTTGGGTTACCCGACAGTACCAAACATTTTTCGGGTACCTGAAAGTCGGGTGGTGGTTTTCCTCAGGTCGTATTCAGGACTTAAAAGTGCTATAATGATCATTTTATCAATACCCACGTAAACAACGGTTTATCATAGCTGACTGATGTTTTCAACAAACAGCTGGCTATTGATCATTTTATCCTAATCATCTCTGCATATGATTCTTTTATTGTCTCAGTTAGGAGATGCCTAACTTGTGGTCCTACATTTTCATCCTCCTGTCCTTTTTACTAGAAGTAGTGACATATATTACTGTGTTTTTACTCATATTTTTATCATGATCTATCACTTTAGAATTAAAAGTTCTTCATGTTTTTCTTTCTGCCTTGAACAAAAGTCCAAGACCATCTTATATTTATGCTGACGAGTCTAACCATATGATCATGTTAAAACGCAAGCCGCAAACTGCAGTGAATGCCAGGCACATTAATGAGTACATAGCCCAAGAACCTCATGCATTCATGCCTATTCTTCACTATATGTGGCTAGATTTTCCATGCATAAATGATCAGCCATTACATGGAGACTTGTAATACAATAGCGACAATCATAACAATAAGCAGTACATCATACATGAATAATTCAGATATAGCAAATCATGTTTCAGAAAAATTGTCCAAAGAAACATTGAAACACTTCGAGAGTAAGAAACTATAACTTTTAGTTTGTCATGGAAAACATTTTAGAGACAGAAAAAAGAAAACAATACTTTTTGTTTTTCCTAATCCCAGGTTTAAATAGCCTACGGCACGACAATCACATGCCCCATCTTGAATTTTTCATCTAAGTAAATAATCTAAAGCCTAGGCATGCTTAACGGGGCCAATTCGGCCCGGAACCGCTTTGGAACCGGCCCGTTAAGCCCGGAACCTGACCAGGTACAGATGAACCGGGACCGGGACCGGAACCGGCTCGAATCCATTGGTTAATGGATTGAGCCGGTTTCGCTATATTAGAACCGGATCCGGTTCCGGAACGCCAGATCATTTTTTTAAAACAATAAAATAAATAAAATTAGCCTTCGGAACCGGTAGAAACTGGACCGGAACCGGTCCATATACTACTAAACCGGGTAATGGATTGGACTGGTTCCAAGGTATTTTCCTTGGAAACCGGTCCCGTACAGGTTCCAGCCGGTTCGTGAACTGGTTGGTCTGGAACCGGTCGGAACCGGAACCGGAACCATGGAACCGTTAAGCATGTCTACTAAAACCAAATAATGATTTTCTTTGCAGTCAAAAGTGTGCATGTGCGTGATTCTTGTTTTACAAGATTGGCATTCATTGGAAAAAAATTCCGACAAATATTCTCATGTTTGCCTAAAAATAGGGGTGAACCGTTAAGATGGTGGATTTGAACCTGACTCCAACCCAAAAAGCTAGTTCAAGGGGAGAAGATTGTCCAAGTCTGTATATACAACTCCCAAAGACTTTATTCCATCAACGTGGGACTTTTAACACACCCTCCTCACGTTCAAAAATGAACATCTAGAGCATGAAGTTTACAAGACATTTAACGGGTGGCCCATAGTCTAACACATAACGGTGGGAATGGCTCTGATAGCATGATAAAATGGTGAACTTGAACCTAACTCTAACCCCAAAAACTAGCTCAGGGGGAGATTGTCCAAGTCCATATATACAACTCTCAATGACTTTATCCAACCAACGTGGGATATCTACCATGAACAAAACTTCAGGCAAACAGAAATAACCAGCCGCAACGAATCAATTGGAAGGTTCGGTTTCGTTAATTCCAAATATTGGTTTTTAACTTTAAAAAAATCAGTTACTTAGGTTTATTTGGATCTGCTACAATTATTTTTTAAGCCTATGGTCTTGGGCTTTGGTATTGGGCTAAGCTTATTTAAATTGAGTTTTGTGTCAATGATAAGTTGATTGGCCTGATGATTAAATGTTTGGACTTTATTATCAATTTGTTGCGAATTTCTCTTGATTTAAAGAAATAGCTTTTTGAAATTTGATTAATTCGGTTGCCGGAAGAAATAATCAATTTTTAATTAGATTTGGTTTGTTGTTTTTGATTAAAAAGCGAGTTCGGTTGACGAACCAAATGTACACCTCTAATAAGATTATTTACATATATAGTAGGGATAATCCCAAATCTATTGCTCCATCAAATAAAAACTAGCAGTTATATCAATCGCCAAAAAATTTATTTATTTGTGTGTAACAAAACGGATTCCTAATAAAAAAAATAAAAAATAAGCTAAGTCTACATCACAAATCTGGAAAAAAAAATTGATGGATGTTTTCCAGAAAAAGAATGTGATTCTGGATCCCCAAGATGGAGGACATGAGAAGCATTCAATGAACTAGAACTCCATTGGAATTTGAAGGTGTTTTTGTGATTGAGATCTAATTTGGGGAAGAAGGAAAAGTAAATTTCAAAAGCTTAACATGCAACTGAAAAAGAAAAATGAAAATCTTACAAAAACAGAGCCAGCTTGGTGATCTATTTCATGGTTGGTTTCAAAATCCTCATCTTCAGATAAGCCACCAAAGAGGTTTTTCAACACTTTGCACTTCGTTTCTCCCACCATTTTTTCTCTCCCAAGGAAAACCTGAGTTTTATGGGTGGTCTACGACTGTGTGATAGCGAGTGTGTGCAAAGGGAAATTTGTGAACCTATGATTTTTTGATGTACTCTAATGTGAATGGGAATATTATGAGTAGGGAATTTGCTTTAAATTTAATGCCTTCAACAACTGAGTTTATGACAGTCGAGCAAGTGTGTACATGCTGTGTTGTGGTAATAAATAAAAAAAGTCCAAAAATCAATACTAAATAGGCGTAATAAATGAGAATCGATTACATCGATATCAAAAATGATTAGGGAAATCCTTCACAAGATTGTGTATTTTGAGCCCATAAGTTTTTCAGACCGGATTATCCACGTGTTTCTGAGTCCAAATGAGTAGATGCTATCATGGTGAATGCGAAATGGACACATGAGTGAGGATACCTACTTGTTCGAACCATGTATTTCTAAAATTGTTTAAACTGAGTTTGCAATTGAAGATGTGAATTAAGAGTATGAGGATGAATTGTGTTGTAGTCATGTACAAGGCTGTTCAATACAGATGACTAATATTCTGTAAAAAATACAGAATATCAATAATCAATAATAAATTTGGAGAAATCATTCATTGTCATTACTTCAACCCATTGTCACTCCGAGAGATTACTTCAATCCTTTATCATTGGTTGCATGTTAAAATTCCATATAGGTCCTAGAAAACTTCCCAGCACCCAAATTAAGATAACAAGATAGCTGAAACTGGTAAGGCATAATCACCATCCCCCCTTCAACACGTTTTTTATCTGACCCACATGCATTCTCTCCAGCACCTACACTCTCAATAAGAACTGGTCAAGCTGATGAATATAGTGTGCTGACGAATGGTTGATTAGCAAGACCAATTGAAAAGGTTTTATAACCTCACATCAGAACTAGAACAATGCAAAAACCCTCAAGGAAACTGTAGAGAAAAAAAAACTCGTTTCGGCAATAAGTGGTGTTTCATTTAATTTGCAAACAAGGAGTAAAGAATATGATATTTTTGAAGGTGCTTTCTTTAATTTAACAATGTACAATAATATGAAAAGCTATCTCCATGAAATGCAGTTGGGAAACTAATTCATTCCATATAAAACCCAACATTCAATTTCTTCAAAATATTAAATTCCTAACTTCCTTCAATTGATTATTTATTTCCAATTGGATCACTAAGACAAATTGTGAAATCTAGACCGGGAGCTACAAGTTTATGAAGTAGCAAAATCATGTTAACACCTGCTAATTACCATGTTATCTACGCCACTCAAACTCCTCAACCTTAAAGTCAAGTCAACAACTGAGGTGACACAATGATCTTAGTGCCTTGTATAAGCAGTCAACTGCAAACCATTGGCATTTGTCACCAATTGACAAGTCTGGTAAAAACAAATGTATCTCGTCGAGTTCCATTGGCAACCCATGTGTGCAGCGGAATTATAATAGCTGTCAACCTTAGTCTAAATCGAATAACAACACAAATGTAGCTCCGAAGTCATCAGACATGCACATGCCTAAGGCACACTACGAAACACATACCGTGGAACTGACAACACTGCATCTTTAATTATTCATTGCCAATGCCTACAAATATTTCCACTATCCAAGTTTTAAATTCTAAAATTTATGGTCTGAGACACAGTGTTAACAAAACATTGCATGTTATGGCAAAAGTGAGACAAATTACAATACAAAGTTAACTATGTCAAGTTTTCAAAAGTTATTTCAAATCTCAAAACGCAGCTCGTATAGAGTTACTTAGGTAATAGATATCTGTCATAGACTATCCTCATTCTTCAAACACTTCTTTCAATTTCCACACACAAAGGTCATCATGAGTCTTCGTCTGGTGACAAAAGAATGGAAAATATTGTTCTATCAGGTAACCAGCTTGGATGTTCCAGTCAAACTACATGATAAACTACGAGATGCCAGACTGTAGATGCAAAATTCGCCAAGTGGACCACATCGATCACATGAGAAGAGAACAAACGAGCAAAATGACTCGATCGCAGAAATAAAACTACGTAAACTTAAATTTATTACTAAAACTAATCCATGATTCTACAGCTTCCCTTCTCGAAAGCGATGCTTCGAGAATTGCACTTGCTATGATTATTTGTCAAGATTGCTGAAGATATAAACCCATTAAAAGAGTTAAATAGAAATAATTTTCTACCTTCCATTTATTTTTGTTTATTGTTTCAAACAGTCCTTTCGGGATTTTAGTTCCACTGATCTCTAACCTTAAACCTTAAAAAGTGCACGGTTATATAATTCTAGTTAGTATTCAACCCTTTAAAGAATTAAGGGCACCATAACCAATATATAGGTTGAAAACAACCACTACAAATCTCAAGCTAAAGAAAATTCTTGAGATGTCTTCATAAGAATATTCATAATAAAAATGACTCCAAGCCTAGTGCATCATCGGTAGTCTCCATTTTAGCCTAATCCTAATTTATTAACTCCTAAAAATGTCACATAGTGACGCTATCTAATCATCTGAACTTTCCCAGAGTAACTTCATTAAAAGCCAATCTTATGCATTTCGTCGCTCGATGATGAAAAGCACTAAATCTGCATTCCCTGCATTCAGAGAAGACCCCCTTCATACATCCTACATTCACTTGTTAAGTTTGTGGCATCATACTCAAATATCGCCCAGGGACACTTTTGACGAAAATATCAAAGATGGAACAAATGGTTAAAACCAGTCCAGAAACTGGCATGAAGTTAGCTGAAGGATGTGCCAGAGGAACAATACACTAATAAAGCTAAGACTATAACACTTCAACCCGGAATACACCAATTGCGTTTGCTATATTTTTTCTCAATAATTAATCCTTTTGCAAATTTTCTTTATTTATACTCACAAATCAACCGTTTGGCCACACAGAGCAAAGCAAGAAGAACTATTATCAATATTGACAAGGAGATTGCTGCAGCATAGACAACAAATCAACCACTTTAAAGAAGTAAAAAACCGGTTCAGAAATTCTCCATAGATCGAAAGGATTATTATATCAAACAAATGGGTCTTAAATCTTAAACTAACAGCAAAGCACACCTTATGATTGTACGCACAGGGTGCCTTCCGACCTTCACTTCTCTAGCTCGCCATGGCCGAACATCGGAGTTCTTTGCACAACACCGTGCAACTTTGAGCACGTTTGGGAATGAAAGCTTTTATAATTTTATTTTTAAAAAAAAAAACACTTTTTTTAATTTTATCAAGGTCAAACTTGCTACTCCCCAATCCCAACTTTCCTTTGTTCTTTACCCTCTATCTACCAAAATCTTTGTTTGAACTGTTGTTTCCCAAAATGTCTTTTTATTAATTTTAATCATTAGTTTCTCTTCATCAAATATGGAATCTCTGTTTTCCAAAACATCTTTTTATTAATTTTAATCATTAGTTTCTCTTAATCAAATATGGAATCTGATTCAAAATCTGATTTACTTGATTCATCAAGGTAATAAATATTTTTATCATCGGATAAAAATTCAATTGTTTCTACTAGATAAAATCCAATAATATATAATTCTTCAAGAAGTTTAACTTTGTTTTTTTTTCGTTCCGTTTTGGACATTCATTCGCATAATGTCCTTCTTCATTGCACAACCAACATGTGCAATTCTCTTCTTTACCTTTTGGGAAAGGTGATTTTATGTTATCAAACTTTTTATAGAATCTTCTTCTATAAGGTTTTCTGGAGAAATTCTTTTTGAATTTTATTTTCTTATAAGAAATGAATTTTTTATTAAACGGTTTATAAGGTTTATTAGTTTTGATTTGTTTGTTTCTTTTGTGTGGCATGTTTGTTTTACAACCATACTCTTTTACTGTGAATTTCATTTTATCACAACAAAATTTATTGTTTTGTTTGTAGGATTTGGAGATTCTCTTATTTAGTGTTACTTCATGACATTTCTTTGTTATTATATCATTGATAAAATTTAATAGATCCTCTCAATGTTTTGGCGTAAGAGCAAGTTAAGAATTCATATTTACTGTTTATTGGTATATTAAGTATTTTATTAAAAATACTCAATTTATAATATTTCTTTTTATCAGCATCTATTAACTGATAATATTTTGTTTCATAATCATTGATAAATTCTTCTAGATAACATAAATTGCATAATTTGATATTATCCAGGATAAAAATTGCTCTATTTCGTTATATGTTTTTGGCTACTAAATTAGCATCATTATTAGAAAATCCTAAAAATTCTTGGTATAGGGCATCAACAAATAGTTCGAAATATCGATGTCCTGTCATTCCTTGTGGTAGATTAGTTATTATTAGGTTTTCAGCCCAAGTTCTTACTGCTCCTACCAATGTCATTTTTATCATTTCATGAGTTAATACTTGTACTGTAAGGCCCGGGATTATTTAATTTTAATCCGAGAATATTTAATTTGGGAATATTTAGAGTTTAGAATTAAATTCTAATATTCTTAAATTGAAAAGTATTGAAATTGAATTAAATCGCTTTTTTGGGGACTAAATTGCAAATAGTAGAAAGTTCAGGGACTAAACTACAAATAGGCTTATATTTATCTATTTCTTCACTTATTCCTAGCATTTGCACGTGAAAACCATCAGAATACAAAGGAAAGAACAGCTCCGAGACCTTCGAGACCTTCGATTTGGTACAAGTTTCATTCACTTTTCTCAGATTTTATTTTTATGTGAAAGATGAAAAATTATGATTTTACGATATGTGCGTATATCAGCTGTACCAATCGTGTATTCGCAGAAGGTTCGAAAAAAGACTATCGTTCGGATTTTATATGATTTTAGCAAGATAAATTCGAACCCTACCTTATCTGAATATGATGTTTTTGATGGGATTGAGTTGATATAATGAGTTGTTGGGATTGATATCTTGTTTTGGATATTGTTTGGATTGTCGGTTTGTAGCTGTTACACCGTCGATTCGCAAAATGTCAAGACTTTGATATTCTTGATTCAAAGAAGCATGGTTTGAGTTGCCTCTGATCTTGTTAGCTCTTTGACATGTTATTTCTCAGCTTTCAATCGAAGATTTACGAATCGAGAGTGCCGAGTCGCAACGAGAAGAAGTTGAAGCAAGGTTTGCTAGCATTGTATTTGAGTTTGAGTTGAGAACTTGAGCAACCGTTTGATATGCTTTATCATTGATGTCTTTGCAGACTTGAAGTACTTTCAGACGTGTTATTGAAAGGTATAAATGACAGCGAATTTAGATGGGATAGAACGCTTGAAATAGCTATCATTTCAAGTATTCCCATGTCAATCACATACGTGTTTCCTTATGTTCTTTATGTGATTACTTGCTTGTATTGCTTTGCTTGCTTATGTGATTAGTTGTTCAAGATGTTTTATAGCCTTTAATGCATACAGAATATGTTGCATTCATCTTGAACTCCAGCCTGAAAAGCACAGAGGGTTGAAAGGCCTAGAGTGCATATGACGTTTGGAGAGCTGTAGTAAGTGGCACGGATTGTAGACTTACTTCCAGAGCCAGAAGACTTACTATGGTTGCACCAAAGTCAGAGGAAATAAAGTATTTAACTTCACCTCGAATGAGTGAGTTGGTGTTGTTTAAAGATTTTATTTCCTCGGGATCCCAAAGAACCTATAATCGATTGATATCAGCTTGATAGCCTGCTTTTGCCATATGCATTGCATTCATGTTTATTATCTCGTGTTTTAAGTTATTTATACTGGGATTTTATTCTCACCGGAGTTATCCGGCTATTGCTTTATTTTGTATGTGTGCATGGCAATAGGTGGGGCAGGAGCTAGTCAGAAAAGACAAGGATAGCTCAAGATAGAAGCATAGCAAGTGAGGATACGGGTTTTAGCAGCAAGTCTTGTACTTTGAGTTGTTAAACAATGCTAGAAATGATACAAGAACTTTGTATATTGTGGTTTGAACACATGCTAGTTTATGTATATGATGTTTAGAAGCTTGTAAGAGGTTATAAGATGACATGTATTTGATTTTGTATCATGTATATCAGATTATGTGATTTGTTTTCAAGTCTTGACAGCAGAATTTTAGCAGCAGAAGTTTCTGCATTTTAGGCTCGCTCGATCGGTCGAAATGCACCGATCGAGCGAGGCCATTATTGTGCTAAACAGAGGAGCAAGATTTGTTGCTCGCTCGATCGGTAGAAATTCACCGATCGAGCGAGGCCTTAAATTCTGAAACAGAGCGTTTGAGCATTTGAGCTCGCTCGATCGGCTAAGTTTCACCGATCGAGCGGGACCCTGCCTTTTAAAAAAAAATATATTTAGCTCTTGTTTCTTTAATTCTTTTAAGTACTTGTTTAATTGTTAATTACAATAAATTGTCCTAAGATAAGATTAGCAACCTGGGTCCCCACAACAGGTGGTATCAGAGCATAAGTTTCTGGAATGAGATAGAAGTTGATGAGCGGGGTAGATTGAGTCTGTTTGATTGTTTGATATTGTATGAGATTACATGTTGTATCTGATTATGTGCATTATATGCTAGCATGCTTTATATTGCAATAATTATGTGATTGCATGATTATGTGTTTTTATTGCTACTGCATGCTATATATGCAATTATGTTCCAGAATATCCTCAGTCAGAACCTGAATTCTCATGAGAACGCATGAGAATGCTTATCAGAGAAGGATGGAATAAATTGCTGCATATTATATCGTTTATGCACTAATCTGTTTGACAATCAGATATATCTCCCCGTAAAGAACCAGCTACTAGACATCCATTGACTGTTCCCCAAGCTGAACCAGCACCAGTACCACCGGCAGTGGTTGAACCTCAGAATGCACAGGGTAGTACATCTGCTGACCCTATGGATCCTACTGCTACTCCAATGGAAACTTTGTTGAAGCGATTTCAGTCTTTCAAACCGCCAAAATTGAAAGAAACAGAAAATTCAGTTGATTGTGAAAACTGGCTTGAAGATATAGAACAACTGTTTGAATCACTCGACTATACTGATGATCGTCGTATTCGATTGGTGATACATCAACTTCACGATGTTGCTAAAAGTTGGTGGATTACAACAAAACGGGCATTGGAACAGCGAGGTACTATTATCACCTGGACTGTCTTTAAAACTGAGTTCTATTAACGTTTCTTTCCAGTCTCCTACAGGAAGGATAAAGGTGCTGAGTTTGCCAATCTAAGGCAAGGCAATTTGAATATTGAGGAATATGTGGCCAAATTTTCAAGTCTTTTGAAGTTTGCTCCACATATAGCTGCAACTGACGAAGAAATGGCAGATCAGTTTATCAATGGCCTTAATACAGATGTATTTACCTTAGTGAACAGTGGACGACACAATACTTTTGCTGATGCATTGAACAAAGCTAAGGGAGCAGAAGCTGGTATTTTGCGACAAAGAGGAGTACCATTTATTCCATAGCCATCTCCCCAGCATGTATCAGCTTTCATTCCACAGAATCCGCCACAGTTTCAGCAACCATCTCCCAGATTTGAGGGAGGAAGCAGTGGCAGAAAGGATTCTCGATTCAGGCCAAAGGGAAAGCAATTCAAGAGGGCAGGCAGTAGTTCTTCCAGTTCTAGTGGACAGAGATAGTTTAGGGCAGGTCAGAGAACTGGTGAATCAGGAGTCTTTTGCAGTAAGTGTGGTGGAAGACATTCGAGTGAACAGTGCAGAGGTGTGTCCGGTAATTGCAATATTTGTCGTCAACCAGGTCATTATGCCAAGGTATGTCCTCAACGAGCTATTGGTGAAAGTTCTTCCCGACCCACATCTCAGGCAGAAAGGCAATCAGTGCATTCATTTCAGCCTCAGCAACCTCAGCAACAGACCAGAGTATGAGGAAGCCAGACTATGACTCAACTGTTGGAAAACCGTGTTCAGATCAATTGAATCGATACCCGGTGCAGCGGAAGTTTAAAAAATTTATTTTTCTTTGATATGAAACAATTTCATATCATGGGTATCAAAACGTTTAACGATTAAATCACACAAGTAAAATAAATAATAATTAATTAAATATTTTACCTCCAATCTCGAAGCGAGATTATGGACACCAACAGAATTTAATCTGCTCTTCTTGTATATCCCGGGAACCGATGGCGTCACGATCAATCACCGGAATAAGGTCCACGAACAGAAAACAGAAACCCTTTGATTGACTGCACTAGAAATCAATCAGAAGTTTTGCGTAGAGAATAAACAGATATGATCTGTTAATTCAGAATTGTAATTTTCCACAAAAATCACAAGTCTGAATTTTCTCCGGGAGGGACAAGGATTTCGAAAAACCCTTAGAATATTTAGAGTGTAATTTCGAAAATTATAAGACACAAAGTGTTTGATTTTCGAACCCAACACCTCTATTTATAGATAATTTCTAGTTATAATTGTATCAGGACTCTAACTCCTTAAAGCCCACAATCCATAACTTAAGCCCAACAAACCAAGCCCGTTGTTATAGAAATTAATATAAAATTCATCGTGACTCCGATTGATAAACTGATTTCACCAATGTGCACAGAAACCATTTCTGCATCTTTTAGAGTCAAGATAATTTTTCTGAATCCGAATTCAGTGATTTCCAAAAAATGCCCATCACTATGTCATTTTAGGAAATTCCACTCCCTTTAGTTGAGAAATCCAATTTCTCTTTCATTAAATTTAACTCTTTAAATTTAACTATATCTACGGGGTTTTAGTAATCCATTACTTGTGTAACCCTCAATGGTTCAGGAATACAGCTAGCCGTGGGCTCACAACTGCTTGTGACTCGGAACAACAATTTTCGACTTACCCAACGAATCATGGTAAGAGCGTCTAGCAACATCGCCCCATGATTCCCTAGGTATTAGTGATAGTGCCTGCAAGAACCAGTAGATTTTGGTTAGTGTACAGTACGGTCCCTTCAACCAAATATCCCGATCGAATCAACAACCATTGGTACATCGAGAGTCGTTCGAGATTCGATAACTATGCATAACATCTTGGAGATCTATTAGTGACATCGCATGTGTTACTAGGATAACCATTAACCTAAAACACATCATGTACTCTGGCCAGAGATTCGTCACACTAATATCTCCTCAGATCGCATAGGATATCCACACTCGCAAGTATGTGGTGAATCCTTGACAACAAAGCATCGACTCCTATATGCGTCGTAACTGTACCCAATCCCGACACCTGATGACCCTCATAGAGTCGGTAAATGAGTCAAAGCACAGTACTAGCATATAGAGTCTCAATGATGTTTCAAGTAATAAGAACTAATGGTGTACAACCAAAAACGCGGACTTTATCCACTCGATAAGTGATAACCACTTGGAAAGTCCGAATAGGGTAGTTCGATCATTCATCATATGAATATCCATTTGCATGCTTCGAACATCTCTATGTTCACTACCAATGAAACGTGGTACTCTGCATCGCAAATGCTAGTCTCAAACTCGAGCGATCCTTATCCTTATTTTCGGACGGCTCAATCGACTAGGAACTGTTTAGAATATACAGTGACTATAAGATGTGTTTCATGATAGTCATCCCCATGTACTACCACATCTTACATACACTATAGTATATTCAAGGTCTTTATCAAAACAACAATAGTATATCACAATATAACAATATGAATAAAGATAAAGTCATTGCCATTAATAAAATGTAAATTATATTAAACAAAGATTGTTTACACAAAGAGTCATAAAAACCCTTAGCCACAAGTTGGCTATCCGGGCACCCACTCTTTCAATCTCCCACTTGCCCTAAAGCCAACTAGTCATACTACGTAATCCCATTGCTTCGCGATGTTTGTCAAACAATGGTCCTGGCAAGGGCTTAGTAAGCGGATCAACGATATTGTCTGTAGAGGCCACTCTCTCGACACTGATGTCTCCTTTTTCCACAATCTCCCGGATGATGTGGTATTTCCTCAGTACGTGTTTGGACTTCTGATGAGACCTTGGCTCCTTTGCCTGAGCAACGGCACCTGTGTTGTCACAGTACACCGGGACTGGACCAACAGCTTCAGGAATTACACCCAACTCTTGGATGAATTTCCTTATCCAAACCGCCTCTTTAGCAGCAGCTGATGCTGCAATGTATTCTGCCTCAGTGGTGGAATCTGCTGTGGTGTCTTGCTTGGAACTCTTCCAAGAGACAGCACCGCCATTGAGCACGAATACAAATCTAGAGGTTGATTTCGAGTCATCCACGTCACATTGGAAGCTAGAGTCGGTGTAGCATTCCAACTTCAATTCTCTTCCTTCATAAACCATGAACACATTCTTAGTCCTTCGCAAGTACTTAAGAATATCCTTCACGGCTTTCCAATGCATTTGACCAGGATTGGCTTGATATCTGCTCGTGACGCTCAGAGTATAGGCCACATCCGGTCTGGTAGATATCATCCCATACATGATACTACCAATGGCTGACGCATATGGTATGTGTGTCATCTTCTCTATCTCTTCATCAGTCTTAGGACACATAGACTTTGATAGAGAAACTCCATGACACATAGGTAGATGTCCTCTCTTAGACCCATCCATTGAAAACCTTTTCAATATGGTGTCGATGTAGGTTGATTGAGTAAGTCCTATCATTCTCTTAGATCTATCTCTATAGATCTGTATCCCTAGAATATAGGAGGCCTCACCCAAATCCTTCATCGAGAATCTACCTGATAACCATATCTTTGTTGACTGCAACATCCCTACGTCATTCCCCATGAGTAGGATGTCATCAACATAAAGTACTAAGAATGTTACCGCATCCTTAACTACTTTCTTGTACACGCATGGTTCCTCCGGGTTCTTGATGAAACCAAAATCCTTTATTGTTTCATCAAATTTCTGGTTCCAACTTCTTGATGCTTGTTTGAGACCATAAATTGATCTCTGAAGCTTGCATACCTTATGCTCGCTTCCCATGGATGTGTATCCCTCAGGCTGCATCATATAGATCTCTTCCTTAATGTTTCCATTAAGAAAAGCAGTCTTTACATCCATTTTCCATATCTCATAGTCATACCATGCTGCTATGCCAATAAGGATTCTTATGGACTTGAACATTGCGACTGGTGAAAAGGTTTCATCATAGTCAACTCCTTGTCTTTGAGTATAACCTTTTGCCACCAATCGTGCCTTGTAGGTCAACACTTTGCCATCAGGCCCAAGTTTTCTTTTGTAAATCCATTTACATCCTATTGGAACAATTCCATCAGGAGGATCTACTAAAGACCAAACTTGGTTTGAATGCATCGAGTCTATTTCCGACTGCATTGCTTCAAGCCATAAATTAGAATCCGCATCAGAAATTGCTTCCTTGAAGTTTCTTGGATCACATCCAATATCGGGTTCACTTTGATCCCCTTCAAGAAGAAGATCATATCTAACAGGAGGCCTAGAAGTCCTCTCGGATCTTCTAGCAATAGGCGTGTCTTGTGATGATTCTTGAGGTGTAGAATCGTTAATTTGTATTTCGGGTTCTTCTCGAATTTCTTCGAGTTCCATCATCTTGCCTTTCTTATCCAATAAGAATTCCTTCTCCAAGAAGGTGGCATTCCTTGAAAAAAATACCTTTGTTTCAGCAGGATGATAGAAATAATATCCGATTGAATTCTTCGGATACCCCACAAAATAACATAAGATGGATCGACTATCCAACTTATCTCCCACTGTCTGCTTCACGTAAGCAGGACATCCCCAAATCCTCAAGTACGAATACTTAGGAGGTTTGCCATTCCATAAATCGTATGGTGTTTTATCTACTGCTTTAGTGTGAACGTTGTTCAACAACAAAACCGCCGTTTTAAGCGCGTAGCCCCAAAACGATGGTGGGAGCTCAGTGAAGCTCATCATGGATCGAACCATGTCCAACAAGGTTCTATTACGACGCTTCGAAACACCATTCAGCTGTGGTGTCATAGGAGGAGTCCACTGAGAGAGAATCCCATTCTCTTTTAGATAGTCCAAAAACTCGGCACTTAAGTATTCTCCACCACGATCCGATCGAAGTGCCTTAATACTTTTGCCTAGTTTGTTTTATACTTCAGCCTTGAATTCTTTGAACTTTTCAAATGCTTCAGACTTATATTTCATTAAATATAAATACCCATACCTTGAATAATCATCAGTAAAGGTAATGAAGTAGGTGTGGCCAAATTGAGTACCAATTCTAAATGGACCACAAACATCTGTATGGATCAAATCCAACAGATTTTTACTACGCTCAGGTTTCCCCTTGAATGGAGATTTAGTCATTTTTCCTTTCAGGCAGGATTCACAAGTAGGTAGAGAGTTAATATCAGACATATCAAACATGCCCTCTCCCACTAGCTTGTTCATCCTCCTTGAGGAAATATGACCTAGCCTAGCATGCCAAAGATTTGCCGGGTTTTGACTATCGTTTTTCTTTTTATTTGTTGTTACCGGTTTATCGACATAATTCATTGAAACGTCTTTTAATTTTAAGTTATATAGATCGTTTTTAAATTGTCCACTTCAAATCAAACATTCATTCTTGTAAATATTGCAAATCCCATTCACAAAATTACAAAAAAACCCATCTCTATCAAGCATAGAAATAAAAATAATGTTTTAATGAAATCTTTGGCACAAATAAAAAATATCTTTCTCATAATACAACTTAAAATTGGTTTGCAAAATTAAACAAATATTTCCCATAGCTATGGATTTAACTCTGGAACCATTCCCAAGCCTTGACTGGGTCTCACCCATCCTTAGCCTATTACTTCTTGTCATCATTTGCAACTTATTGCAAATGTGAGATCTACATCTGGTATCCAATACCCAAGAAGTAGTATTAAGAAAAACATTTATTTCAATGTAAAACATACCCTTTGCAGTTCGCAACTGCTCGAGGTATTCCTTGCAGTTACGTTTCCAATGACCGGGTTTCTTGCAGTGATGGCAAACTTGTTTAGATTTGTCCAATTTTGCATGTAACATTTGGCCTTGAGATCATGGTCCAACCATTTCTCTAGTTCGGCCAACCTTTCGGCAATTACATCAGCCTGGGCTGTTTTCGGAGAAGCCTTTTCTAACACTTAGAAAATCTTTTCCGAACTTAGGACAATCTTAACTTATGGAATCATTCCGTATTGTTTGCGCCAGTAAGTTTGTTTTGTTCGAGAATTGAAACATGTGGATTACGAAGATGATATACTGAGATGAAACAGACAATTATCGATGATTGTTTAATTAATTTACTAAGACATAAAATAAGGCGAATTTTAATTTTATGAATTACACTCCCACTATTTTAACGATTTCACCACCCTCTAGTGAAAACGGAAAACTTTTTCCTTAGTGAGAACATGGAGTCCAATTGACAAATCATAGTCCCGAATAATATCAGCCAACCATAATTTTCCAAAGGTAGAGCCCAATTACTTCCAAAGTAACCCCCATGTTTTTACCTCATGTCCAATAAGGGCCCAATAATATGACGCCGTTTATTGTGACATGTCAAGATGACCCATCAATATTAAGTTGTGATGGACGGTCGCCATGTGGATCCCCCAATAATATGAGCCGATCCCATGGGAGTTCCACCCAACTTACAACATTTGTCGATCCAATGTACAACTTTCCGACGAACGGGCCCCCCCAATAATATGAGCCGGACCATATCCGCGGGTAGCATCTCATACATTGATCGTTGATGGAAGGTAGGAAAATTTAAACAATATTTAAATTCCCTTTTATTAATCTTGATATAAATTTTAAATCATATTTAAAATGAGGGATTTTTAATTTTGAAAATTTGTCTCATCATTCATTTTTATGTATGCTTGCGGGATTCATACAATTTGTTCTAAACATGCATACATCAATAATATCATATATTATTTAAGGATGATCGATCCCATTATCTATTCGACCCGTGGTTGCCAATCACGAGTCTAAGTCCAATCCTAGGTAATATGCAGGTATGCAATGCAATCCTATTACATTGAGCTTCCAATTTACATTTTTTCAGTCTTCATTGTCTGCTGGGCCCACCACTTCTTCAAATCTTTGTCTTCCACTAAGTCTAATAAATTTACAATAAATTTCGATGACAAGTATGGGATACATTTGTAGGGGTGGGAACGGGCCATAAACCAGGCCCACTTTTATTACATATGACAATCATATTGGGCTATAAACCAAGCCCATTAATAAACACCAACAACAATAAGACAAATGTAAATTCCTAACATACACCTACAAAATTGGTTATGGCAATCGATCATCTCATTATCCAATTTTAAATTCAAAATTTAAATAATTGGATAAACATGCTGTGGCATCATAATTTAAAAGATAAAATCATATTTTATCTTATCCATCCATAAGATCACATCTTATCATCAATTGTACCAAAATAATCAATTTTCAAAATTTAATTTAACGGATAAAATATTTAAATTTTCCAAAAATTCAAATTTATCCAAAAATCAATTTTAAAAATTTCGGACTCGAACAATTCGATCCGATGCCTCGTGATCTTATCAAAAACATTTTTCGATCGGATCAAACACTAGAATTTCAAAAATTCAAAAATTTTCAAAAATCAATTTTTAATTTTTCCGGGCTGCCCGGGACAATCCCGGGCAGCCCGTGCCAATCCCGGGCAGCCCGTGCCCTGACCGGGCACGGGCTGGGCAGCCCGCCGCTACCCATTGGGCAGCGACGATCGCTGCCCTTTTTTTTTCTTGCCCGTCAGAAAAATAAAATTTTTGATTTTTAAAAATATGTTTTGTTTCAAAAACCCGAGGCCAAAAATTTTTGTACAATCCATTAATTTAATCGTTTGATCTGAGCAACCTGTCTCTGATACCAGTGTTGAAAAATCGTGTTCAGATCAATTGAATCGATACCCGGTGCAGCGGAAGTTTAAAAAATTTATTTTTCTTTGATATGAAACAATTTCATATCATGGGTATCAAAACGTTTAACGATTAAATCACACAAGTAAAATAAATAATAATTAATTAAATATTTTACCTCCAATCTCGAAGCGAGATTATGGACACCAACAGAATTTAATCTGCTCTTCTTGTATATCTCGGGAACCGATGGCGTCACGATCAATCACCGGAATAAGGTCCACGAACAGAAAACAGAAACCCTCTGATTGACTGCACTAGAAATCAATCAGAATTTTTGCGTAGAGAATAAACAGATATGATCTGTTAATTCAGAATTGTAATTTTCCACAAAAATCACAAGTCTGAATTTTCTCCGGGAGGGACAAGGATTTCGAAAAACCCTTAGAATATTTAGAGTGTAATTTTGAAAATTATAAGACACAAAGTGTTTGATTTTCGAACCCAACACCTCTATTTATAGATAATTTCTAGTTATAATTGTATGAGGACTCTAACTCCTTAAAGCCCACAATCCATAACTTAAGCCCAACAAGCCAAGCCCGTTGTTATAGAAATTAATATAAAATTCATCGTGACTCCGATTGATAAACTGATTTCACCAATGTGCACAGAAACCATTTCTGCATCTTTTAGAGTCAAGATAATTTTTCTGAATCCGAATTCAGTGATTTCCAAAAATGCCCATCACTATGTCATTTTAGGAAATTCCACTCCCTTAAGTTGAGAAATCAAATTTCTCTTTCATTAAATTTAACTCTTTAAATTTAACTATCTCTACGGGATTTTAGTAATCCATTACTTGTGTAACCCTCAATGGTTCAGGAATACAGCTAGCCGTGGGCTCACAACTCCTTGTGACTCGGAACAACAATTTCCGACTTACCCAACGAATCATGGTAAGAGCGTCTAGCAACATCGCCCCATGATTCCCTAAGTATTACTGATAGTGCCTGAAAGAACCAGTAGATTTTGGTTAGCGTACAGTACGGTCCCTTCAACCACATATCCCGATCAAATCAACAACCATTGGTACATTGAGAGTCGTTCGAGATTCGATAACTATGTATAACATCTTGGAGATCTATTAGTTTCATCGCATGTGTTACTAGGATAACCATTAACCTAAAACACATCATGTACTCTGGCCAGAGATTCGTCACACTAATATCTCCTCAGATCACATAGGATATCCACACTCGCAAGTATGTGGTGAATCCTTGACAACAAAACATCGACTCCTATATGCGTCGTAACTGTACCCAATCCCGACACCTGATGACCCCCATAGAGTCAGTAAACGAGTCAAAGCACAGTACTAGCATATAGAGTCTCAATGATGTTTCAAGTAATAAGGACTAATGGTGTACAACAAAAAACGTGGACTTTATTCACACGATAAGTGATAACCACTTGGAAAGTTCGAATAGGGTAGTTCGATCATTCATCATATGAATATCCATTTGCATGCTTCGAACATCTCTATGTTCCCTACCAATGAAACGTGGTACTCTGCATCGCAAATGCTAGTCTCAAACTCGAGCGATCCTTATCCTTATTTTTGGACGGCTCAATCGACTAGGAACTGTTTAGAATATACAGTGACTATAAGATGTATTTCATGATAGTCATCCCCATGTACTACCACATCTTACATACACTATAGTATATTCAAGGTCTTTATCAAAACAACAATAGTATATCACAATATAACAATATGAAGAAAGATAAAGTCATTGCCATTAATAAAATGTAAATTATATTAAACAAAGATTGTTTACACAAAGAGTCATAAAAACCCTTAGCCACAAGTTGGCTATCCGGGCACCCACTCTTTCATCAACCTCCTAGACAACAGGCTCGAGTTTTTGCACTTACTGAGGAACAGGCTCAGGCGGCACCGGATGATGTCATAGCAGGTAACTGCTTTCTTTCTGGTTATCCTGCCTCTGTTTTGATAGATACAGGTGTATCACATACATTCATCTCTGAACAATTTATTATGATGCATTCTTTATCTTCTGAGCCATTGCCTACTGTTGTTTCTATTTCTTCACCTTTGGGTGAAGGTATTATATCTGTTCGAATGATTCGAGATTTTTCATTGCAATATGATGGGAATGTGATTGATCTAGATTGTATAGTACTTGGATTATCAGATTTTGATTGTATTGTCGGTATAGACATGTTAACCAAGTACAGGGCAACTGTGGATTGTTTCCAGAAAGTAGTCCGTTTTAGACCAGAAATGGCATCAGAATGGAAATTCTACGGTAAGGGTTCTCAAGCCAAGATCCCTTTGATATTTGTGCTATCTATGACCCGTTTATTGCAGAGAGGTGCAGAAGGATTTTTGATTTATGCTATTGATGTATTGAAATCCAGTCCAGCAGTAACAGATATTCCAGTTGTGAAAGAATTTGTTGATGTATTTCCTGATGAAATTCCTGGTTTACCTCCAGTCCGAGAGATAGATTTCAGCATTGATTTAATTCCAGGTACACAACCAATATCCAAAGCTCCTTACAGAATGGCACCTATTGAATTGAAGGAGTTGAAGGATCAATTGGAAGATTTGTTAGCCAAGGGGTACATTAGACTGAGTGTTTCACCTTGGGGCGCTCCGGTACTATTTGTACGAAAGAAAGATGGTTCCATGCGCTTATGTATCGATTATCGTCAATTGAACAAGGTAACCATCAAGAATAAATATCCACTGCCTAGAATAGATGATTTGTTTGATCAATTACAGGGTTCAGCTATCTATTCTAAGATTGATTTGCGATCCGGATATCATCAACTGAGAGTACGAGATGAAGATATTCCTAAAACTGCTTTCAGAACAAGGTATGGACATTATGAATTCATCGTCATGCCTTTTGGTTTAACCAATGCTCCGGCAGTATTTATGGGATTGATGAATCAGATATTTCAGAAATATTTGGATGACTTTGTCATTATTTTTATCGATGATATCTTGATTTATTCCAAGACTGTGGATGATCACGCTGAACATCTCAGAATTATTTTACAGACTTTGAGAAATGAGAAATTATATGCCAAGTTATCGAAATGTGAATTTTGGTTGCAGAAAGTTGTGTTTCTTGGGCATATTCTTTCAGGTGATGGGATTTCAGTGGATCCAAGTAAGGTCGAGGCTGTTCTGAATTGGCCTAGACCTACATCAGTGCCAGAAATACGAAGTTTTATGGGCTTGGCAGGTTATTATAGACGCTTTATCAGAGATTTCTTCAGCATTGCGAAGCCTATTACGCAATTGACTCAGAAAAATAAGCCGTATGTCTGGACTGAAGCATGTGAAATGAGTTTCTTGGAGTTGAAGAAAAGGCTTACAAGTGCACCTGTCTTGACGATTCCATCAGGTACAGGTGATTTTGTTGTATATTGTGATGCTTCTCACCAGGGTCTGGGTTGTGTGCTTATGCAAAGAGGGCATGTTATTGCTTATGCTTCGAGACAGTTGAAGCCACATGAGACTCGATATCCTATCCATGATTTGGAGCTTGCCGCTATTGTCTTTGCATTAAAGATATGGCGACATTATCTTTATGGTGAGAAGTTTGACATCTTTTGTGATCACAAAAGTTTGAAATATCTATTTTCGCAATCAGAATTGAATATGAGACAGCGTAGATGGCTTGATTTATTGAAAGATTTCGATTGCGAGATCAAATATTATCCAGAAAAGTCTAATGCAGCTGCAGATGCCTTAAGTAGAAAGGTATGTTCTTTATCCTTGTCTACGATAGGTGTATCTCAAATGGTGGAAGATTGTTGTATTTCTGGATTAGTATTTGAAATAGATATGCGACCTATTCGTGTTTGTGCTATAAAAGCTGAGCCAGAACTGTTATTGAGAATCAAAGAAGCACAGAAAGAAGATTGGAATATTCAGAATTCTATTGCTATGGTCAGATCTGGACATCAATCTGAATATCAGGTCAGTGCTGATGATATATTATATGTGAATAACAGACTTGTGGTTTCAGATGTTTCAGATTTGAAACAGCAGATTTTGAAAGAGGCTCATAATAGTCGATTCAGTATTCACCCTGGTGGCAGAAAAATGTATAATGATTTGAAAATGCAGTATTGGTGGAAACAGATAAAGTCAGATGTGACTGAATTTTTAGTCAGATGTTTGAATTGCCAACAAGTAAAAGCTGAAAGAAAGAGGCCAGGTGGTCTATTACAGAGTCTATCAGTTCCAGAATGGAAATGGGATCATATTTCCATGGATTTCGTTACACAGCTACCACGTTCATCCAGAGGTTGCGATGCCATTTGGGTGATTATTGATCGCTTGACGAAATCAACATGTTTTATTCCGTATAGAATGACGTACAGACATGATCAGATGGCAGAAATCTACGTAAGAGAAGTGGTAAGATTACATGGTGTGCCTAAATCTATCGTTTCAGATCAAGACCCTAGATTTACATCACACTTTTGGCACAGTTTGCAACAAGCTCTTGGTACTCAATTGCACCTGAGTACAGCGTATCATCCTCAAATAGACGGACAGTCAGAACGGACTATCCAGACACTTGAGGATATGTTAAGAGCTGTAGTACTAGATTTTGGTACTAATTGGCAAGATTCTTTACCACTTGCAGAATTCTCTTATAATAACAGCTATCAGACGAGCATTGAAATGGCTCCTTTTGAAGCACTGTACGGAAAGAAATGCAGATCACCGTTATACTGGGATGATATCTCAGATGTTCCTGATGTTGGGCCTGATATGATCCGAGAAATGACAGAGAAAGTAAAGCTTATTCAGAAAAGAATGAAAACAGCTCAGGACAGACAAGCAAAGTATGCAAATATCAGACGACGACCTCTATATTTTGATCAGGGAGACAAAGTTTTCTTGAAGATTTCTCCGTTTAGAGGTACAGTCAGATTTGGCAAGAGAGGAAAGTTATCTCCACGTTTTATTGGTCCGTACGAGATTATCGAGAAGATAGGTGATCTTGCTTATCGACTCGCTCTTCCTCCATCTTTGTCTGGTATTCATGATTTATTCCATGTCTCTATGCTTCGGAAGTATCAGCCTGATCCTTCCCATATTCTCCAACCTGATGAAGTTGAACTTGACGAAACTCTTAGTTATTTTTAGGTTTTCAGCCCAAGTTCTTACTGTCATTCCTTGTGGTAGATTAGTTCCTTGGGCATCAACAAATAGTTCGAAATATCGATGTCCTGTCATTTCTTGTGGTAGATTAGTTATTATTAGGTTTTCAGCCCAAGTTCTTACTGCTCCTACCAATGTCATTTTTATCATTTCATGAGTTAATCTTGTACTAAAGGCCCGGGATTATTTAATTTTAATCCGAGAATATTTAATTTGGGAATATTTAGAGTTTAGAATTAAATTCTAATATTCTTAAATTTAAAATGATTGAAATTGAATTAAATCATTTTTTCGAGGAATGAATTGCAAATAGCAGAAAGTTCAGGGACTAAACTGCAAATAGGCTTATATTTATCTATTTCTTCACTTATTCCTAGCATTTGCACGTGAAAACCATCAGAATACAAAGGAAAGAACAGAGGAAATGTTCCAACCCTCAAGAACTCCATTTTCGTTCCGTAAAAGCTTCGATAACTTGCGTTTCGATTGCCAGAAATTCGAAAGAAATATATATCTGCGATCACAGCTCCGAGACCTTCGATTTGGTACAAGTTTCATTCACTGTTCTCAGATTTTATTTTTATGTGAAAGATGGAAAATTATGATTTTACGATATATGCATATATCAGCTGTACCAATCGTGTATTCGCAGACGGTTTGGAAAAAAACTATCGTTCGGATTTTATATGATTTTAGCAAGCTAAATTCGAACCCTACATTATCTGAATATGATGTTTTTGATGGGATTGAGTTGATATAATGAGTTGTTGGGATTGATATCTTGTTTTGGATATTGTTTGGATTGTCGGTTTGTAGCCGTTACGCTGTCGATTCGCAAAATGTCAAGACTTTGATATTCTTGATTCAAAGAAGCATGGTTTGAGTTGCATCTGATCTTTTTAGCTCTTTGACATGTTATTTCTCAGCTTTCAATTGAAGATTTACGAATCGAGAGTGCCGAGTCGCAACGAGAAGAAGATGAAGCAAGGTTTGCTAGCATTGTATTTGAGTTTGAGTTGAGAACTTGAGCAACCGTTTGATATGTGTCTTTGCAGACTTGAAGTACTTTCAGACTTGTTATTGAAAGGTATAAATGACAGCGAATTTAGATGGGATAGAACGCTTGAAATAGCTATCGTTTCAAGTATTCCCATGTCAATCACATACGTGTTTCCTTATGTTCTTTATTTGATTACTTTCTTGTATTGCTTTGCTTGCTTATGTGATTAGTTGTTCAAGATGTTTTATAGCCTTTAATGCATACAGAATATGTTGCATTCATCTTGAACTCCAGCCTGAAAAGCACAGAGGGTTGAAAGGCCTAGAGTGCATATGACGTTTGGAGAGCTGTAGTAAGTGGCACGGATTGTAGACTTACTTCCAGAGCCAGAAGACTTACTATGGTTGCACCAAAGTCAGAGGAAATAAAGTATTTAACTTCACCTCGAATGGGTGAGTTGGTGTTGGTTAAAGATTTTATTTTCTCGGGATCCCAAAGAACCTATAATCGATTGATATCAGCCTGATAGCCTCTTTTTGCCATATGCATTGCATTCATGTTTATTATCTCGCGTTTTATGTTATTTATACTGGGATTTTATTCTCACCGGAGTTATCCGGCTATTGCTTTATTTTGTATGTGTGAATGGCAATAGGTGGGGCAGGAGCTAGTCAGAAAAGACAAGGATAGCTCAAGATAGAAGCATAGCAAGTGAGGATACGGGTTTTAGCAGCAAGTCTTGTACTTTGAGTTGTTAAACAATGCTAGAAATGATACAAGAACTTTGTATATTGTGGTTTGAACACATGCTAGTTTATGTATATGATGTTTAGAAGCTTGTAAGAGGTTATAAGATGGCATGTATTTGATTTGTATCATGTATATCAGATTATGTGATTTGTTTTCAAGTCTTGACAGCAGAATTTTAGCAGCAGAAGTTTCTGCATTTTAGGCTCGCTCGATCGGTCGAAATGCACCGATCGAGCGAGGCCATTATTGTGCTAAACAGAGGAGCAAGATTTGTTGCTCGCTCGATCGGTAGAAATTCACCGATCGAGCGAGGCCTTAAATTCTGAAACAGAGCGTTTGAGCATTTGAGCTCGCTCGATCGGCTAAGTTTCACCGATCGAGCGAGACCCTGCCTTTTAAATTTTTTTTTTTAGCTCTTGTTTCTTTAATTCTTTTAAGTACTTGTTTAATTGTTAATTACAATAAATTACCCTAAGATAAGATTAGCAACCCGGGTCCCCACATGTACGTTCTCACTTTTATCTAATAATGATGTTAATTGAATTTGTACTGATAGTTCATTTGTCAAATGATCTATCCTTGATTTTCTTTTCTTTAGTAGTAGAACACCCTAAATCTAGAATGTTTTGTTTTACAAATCCTGGTGTTTTTGATTATCTAAGAATATCTCTAACATATTTATATGTTCCAAAATATTGGTCTTTATTGTATTCGAATCCTTCATTTTTTGTTCCACTACCACTGCCCCCTACATTCATTCGTAGAGTTAGTTGTAGTCTAGAATCATCTTCTGATTCTGTTTCTGAGATATCCATATCTCTATATTGTTCTGATTCCTGATGTGAATGATACAGTTCTTCTGTATTTATTCCTATTTGTTCATAATCAGATTGATCTGTTTCACTAAACATCTTCATACTTAATTTTCCCATAAATTAGAGGATTTTTAAACCATGATTCAATTTTGAATGGTGGTTCTTCATTCAATTTCCCTTTTCCTTTATCCTTTGAAATAACTTACTTAAGATAGCTTAATATTTCCTTACTATGACTTTTTTGTTCTATTATTAATCTGGTCGTAGCTAAATCAATGTATTCTTTGAGATTTTTCTCTAACTCTTGTATTGTTAAATTAATCTTCTTAATTTTGTTTCCTAATTCTTCTAGTTCGTTTTCTAATTTTATTAAAGATGTCATTATGATGAAGTTGATTCATTAATAATAGCTTGTTTAATTTTAAAAACATTTTGGTTCATTGTTCCAATCTTCTCTAGTATATCTTCATCATTTCTAGCAAATGATAAAGATCTTCTCGGTAATAAAGATGAATGTTTTTTCAATTGAAGATCATCCGAACTCCATTGTTTGTTAGAATTTATTTCTTCAATGAATATGTGGGGCCTCGGGTTACTAATCTCATTCTTAGGGCAATTAGTAATTAAACATCAGTAATTAAAACAAGTAAGGAAGAAAATCAAACAATTTTTTTAAGGGTGCGCTCGGGCGGTCAAAAACCGCCGCCCGAGCGCCCCTCCCTAACCCAACTCTCGGGTTGGGGATTTTTGGGCCGTGCCCGGGCTGCCAAAAAGTGCAGCTCGGGCACTGATCTGGGCAGCTTGCTGCTCTGTTTTTCAACAGCATTTTTTGATCCTTCCAATTCATTCCATTCCATGTTTTACAAGTCTAGAACATGTATAAATACAAAGAACAAGATCTACACATGTTTATAACTAGGTAATAAATTAGTCTAACAGTTTGGAATCCAACAAAAACATGAAACTACACAAGTGTTCATCAACTTCTCAAGAACAATATTGTGAGACCTCGTTTCTAATCAACTAATATCAGACAACAATCGATAAGTAAACAAGAAACCAATAATATATTTATTTTTTAAAAGAAAGCTCGCGCGCCCGCGCCTAAGCTCCGCTAAAACCAGCGCGCCCGCGCTCTAAGTAAGAGTGCCCGCGCCCATACCTCGCAAAGAGGCCGCGCGCCCGTGCCAACAACCGCGCGCCCGCGCCGTCCTCTTGACCAGAAGAGTTAAGGCACTGAAATAAACTCAATCAAAACCTAAAAACTTGCATTAAAAGTATTTGACATGCCAATAATAATACAAGTAAGGTTTAGGGAAGAGAAACATTCAATACGGTAGTACCTACATCGATTCTTGCTTATAAAACAATTACGAGAAGTTCGAATGACTAAACATGTTCGCAAAACATAACTAGGTTTACATGCTGATTCGACTTCTAAACGAGTCTCACTTCTATCTCTTGCTCTGGACGCTAACCAGGTCTATGCTGACTTGATCCTGCCCTTCCTGTTGCCAAGTACACATACAAAACAAAGCAACAGCCGAATAAACCGGTGAGAATGATAAACCCAGTAAAAGTAACATATCAAGTAATACAACAATAAACATGCTTTCAAGACAACAACACAATCAATAACAACGTAATGAAATGCATGTCTTTAAACCGGGATATCAAATCTGATAAACGAAGGATTGCTACTGTGCTTTTGGGATCCCGAGGATGAGATCATGTGACGACTCACCGACTCTCCCAATCGAGGTGGTGCCACATATCTCACTCCTCTAGACTTTGAGCAACCATAATGAGTATGCTAGCACTAGGCGATACGACTACGACCTAGGCCACTCAATCATAGTTCCCAAACGTCCAAACAAAAAGGGCGGTTCTGCCCGCTGAATCAACGTAGGCTCAAGATGAATGCATAGCAGAAACATAAAACATAAGCCACATAGTCAAAATCAAAATCAATCAACAAGACACAACTTCCTCCTGCTAGAACAAGTGTAGATGCAATATGTGATTTGAAAAGGGAAACTCGAGAACCAACTATCCCGAGTATGCTATCCCGCTACGATGACTGCTTTTACCTTTCAATGTCATAGATCCAACTCCGGACAAGCTACAACAAAAGATTGTATCAACAACTATACAACCTAAACAACAAACAACGGTTCAAGGAAATCTCTTTACCGTTCTTCGTCCAACTCTCGAAGAACGATGCTGCTAACACAGGGCTCGACAAACTCCAACGAATCTGTACGAATACAAGAGTTGATCAACAACCATGATCACTCACAAGCCAAGGCTTCAATCAATACAAAAACGATTCGAAAACCCAAAACTCAAATCGACGGCATAACGGCTACAAACTGAACAAACCGGAAACGTAGACAGCAGTTCAATACCGATATAACCTCATAAAAATGCCCAAAACAACAATAACAAAGAAAACCCATCAATCTCAAAATCCACATTTTCGAAAATGTCTTCCAAAAAATCATAACAAATCCGAACGTCGCTCTAATTCAAAACCGACAGATAATAAACGATCAGAACTCTGTCAAGAACAACATACTCGAATCTCAAACGATTCTAACAACATCCAAAAACTAGAATGTATCCGATCGTAGAAGAACTTACAATATAACAGAGCTCTCACTGCAGTGATCGATAATCTGCCTTCAGAAATAAATTCCAACGGCCGGATCGAGCTCGGACTAGATTCTGAAAGCTTGAAGAGGCATTTCCCCAAGCTTCAATGGAGGGAGGCGATGCAATGGAGGTGATGGAGAAGAGAATGGGTCCAAAAGCCTAATAAATATCTATAAAAACCGATAATTGCATTTTAGTCCCTGAAATTTCCAAAATTTGCAAAAAGGACCCTTATCAAAAACAAGGCGGCTCGTGAACTTTGTAATCTCTGATTAACTCAAATAAACTCATTTAAGATAAAAACTGGGCGTTACAAATATTCACAAGTGTTTTTTAAGATGCTTGCTAGGACTATAGTACACATCGATTCAGCTATAAACAACCCGAGTCCACATCTAATCTTCTCTCATGAGCTACCCTCGTCGACTTTGGCCAGCTCCTGCCCCATCTGTCGTCATGCACGCATATAAAACAAGACAACAGCCGGAAAACATCCGGTGAGCATACAATTCTCAGTATAATCAACATATACATGCGTTAAATAAATTCATATCGACTCTAAACATTTCAACTCAAGAATAGAGTAGATGCATATATAAAGAATTGATTCCTATCACACTCTTTGCCATCAAGATTCGTATACGATCTTGACATGGATATCCATCTATCATCGTCTCATCAGACTCGAAAATAAGGTCTATCTGACCTTGGCATAAGAATCAATTTATATCTCATATCATATCATATCAAATAAAGATTCACTACCTGAAATGGATCAACAACATCAATAATATAAACACATACGATAAACAAGTATGTGATTTTTGCGGAATAACTCAAGAAGCGTCATTCTTGAGTATTGAATTCCTGACTCTCGATGTTGTCTTATACCTTTCAATCTTTCGGTTCTGAATGCTTCAAATCTGAAAACATAACAAGAACATATATATCAAACTTTATTCAACTTCAAAATTCACTCTTAATTCAATCTTCACAATCAAATCCATTTCAAACCTTGCTTCTAACTCGATCCAAACTTGCTCGGTTCAAAGACGGAATTGCCGAGCTCGTCAACTCTTATCCAATGCTGAAAATGAAGTAATCATAAGCAAAATATATCAACAAGACATTCCATCAAGTTCAGCTCAACAATCAATAATCAAACTCGATAAAATTCTCGAACCGGCGGCGTAACGACTAAAAATCAATAACCGAACGATATCGATACAACATAACAATCCTCATAACATACTCATATCAGCAACTACACGGCCAAACAATAGAATTCAGAAATAAGATTTTCGAAAATAACTTCAAGAATTCATATCAAATTCATACGATGTTATTTCTTCGATCCGTCTTCGAATAAACAATCGACGCTAACTCATAACCTCATATAACCAATAATATTCAAAACCTATCATATCTTCAAAAATTCAACGATAATAGAACTCAAGAAAATATATACCAGAACGAAGCTCTCGTCGCTGCGATCACAAATATATATTCGATTCTGAATTCTGACGGCCGGATATCGAATTATCGAAGCTTTTACAAATAAAAAATGGCATGGGGAGTTGGTTCTCGGTTTCTTCCTTTCTTCTTCTGATATGGACACGTGAATAAGGAACAAATATCAAGTGGAAGATGATATATATCAACTATTTGTAGTTTGGTCCCTGATAACTTTAGTGATTTGCAATTCAGTCCTCGGAAAATCTTTTAATTCAATTTCGATCCTAAAATAATTTAAGAATATTAGAATTTAAATCCAAACTCCATATATTCTCAAATTACATAATCTCGGATCAAAATTAAATAATTTCTGGGCTTTACATTTCTTCCCCTCTAAGACATGAGTTCGTCCTCGAATTCATAAGCAATCTGTATGCACATAAGATAAAGAAATAACAGAAATACTGAATAAGAACTCACATCAATGGAATAGATAGGGAAATCTCTTTCTCATGTCGTCTTCAGTTTCCCATGTCGCTTCTTCAACTTCATGTAGACTCCATTGAATCTTCACCAATGGAATGATTTTGTTTCTGAGTTACTTTTCTTTTCGATCTAGAATCTGAATAGATTTCTCAAAATAACTCAGAGTGTCATCAAGTTCAGCTTCATCCACTTGGATAATATGAGATAAATCAGGATGATATTTCCTCAGCATCGAAACATGGAATATATCGTGAATACTAGATAAAGCTGGAGGCAATACAAGTCGATAAGCTAGATTGTTTATCTTCTCTAGAATCTCATACGGTCCAATAAAATGTGGAGACAACTTCCCTCGCTTACCAAATCGAACAGTACCCCTGAAAGGTGAAATATTCAAGAAAACTCTGTCTCCCTGCTCAAAACTCAAAGGTCGAAGTCTCACGTTCGCATACTTTGCATGTCTGTCTTGAGCTGTCTTTATTTGCTTCTGAATGAGTTTCACTTTGTCAGTCATCTCTCTAATCATATCAGGACCAATCTCAGGTACCTCTGTAACATCATCCCAGTACAACGGTGATCTGCACTTCCTACCATACAATGCTTCGAATAGTGCCATCTCAATACTAGTTTGATAATTGTTGTTGTACGAGAACTCCACGAGTGGTAACGAATCTTGCCAGTTAGTACTCAAATCCAGTACTACAGCTCTCAGCATATCCTCAAGAGTTTGAATCGTTCGTTCTGACTGTCCGTCAGTTTGAGGATGATAAGCAGTACTCAAATTCAAACGGGTACCTAGAGCTTGTTGCAAACTATGCCAAAAATAAGATGTGAATCAAGGATCTCTGTCAGATACGATAGACTTTGGCACTCCGTGCAATCTTACCCTTCCTTGACATATAAATCTGCCATCTGATCACGTCAATTTTCATTCGGTATGGAATAAAACAAGCTGATTTCGTCAACCTATCAATGATCACCCAAATTGCATCACAACCTCGGGATGATCATGGCAACTTCTTCACAAAGTCCATAGAAATATGATCCCATTTCCATTCAAGAATTGACAAACTCCGTAACAGACCACTAGGCTTCTTTCTCTCAGCCTTCACCTGTTGACAATTCAGACATCTAGACACGTATTCAGCGACATCTGATTTCATCTGTTTCCATCAATAATGATTCTTCAAATCATTATACATTTTCCTGCCACCAGGATGAATATTGTATCTACTGCAATGCGCCTCTTTCAATATCTATTGTTTTAGATCAGAAACATTTGGAACAACAAGTCGGTTATTTATGTATAAGATATCATCATCACTGACCTTATATTCAGATT